>NW_016810459.1:207683-216119 GCF_001698545.2 Rhinopithecus bieti
AAGGAAGGAAGGAAGGCAGGGAGGGAGGGAGGGGAGAAGGAGAAGGAAAAAGGTAGGAGGGAGGAGGGGGAGGAGGAGGGGGAGAGGCGGAGGAGGGGGGGGGAAAGGAGGGAGAGGGAGGAAAGGGAGAGACAGAGGGGAAAGAAGAAGAAAGAAGAAAAAGAAGAAGAAGAAAAGGAGGAGGAGGAAGAAGGCGATGACAAGATTCCTTCATTCAAATGCAGTTAAGACATCGGACGCATGCAGGCAGATTTAATATAGGAACAACCACAGTGTAGTTGTTTCTTTGGCTCTAGAAAGGCTTCTTCCTAAACTGGAAGCATATCTATACTTTTTCTCAGCTGCCTACACCAAGTAAGATGCTGCGATTGTGTGTGTGAGGGTGTATATATGGTAGGAGGGGTTCTTGTGGGGCAAGGGTTTGGATTTACTCATAGGATTATCAAGTCCCAGCACTGTTAATAAAAACTGTTGGTTTAAAAAATTTACTCAGAAGCCTGGGATATATAGAGTTGTTGAGCTGAAATCCTAAGCTATCATGTCATATTTATAAAATAATGTCAAGTGATAAAAAGAACAAAGAGCCCAGTGTGGTGGCTCACCCTATAATCCCAGCACTTTGGAAGAAGGCCAAGATAGGAGGATTGCATGAACCTGGGAGTTCAAGATGTGGCAATATCCTGTCTCTAAACAAAATACAAAAGGCAGGCAGACATGGCAATGCATGTCTGTAGTCAGTCCAGGCTCTTTGGGAGACTAGGGTGGGAAGATTGACTGAGTCCGGGAGGTCAAGGCTGCGGTGTGCTGTGATTGCGCCACTGGACTCTAACCTGGGTGACAAAGCAAGACCCTGTACTCCCCCAAAAAACAAACAACCCACAGAATTGCTCACATTGAATGCTCACATATTAATTTTTAGCATTTCTTATCAATAAAGTATCTTTAATTAAGATATCCACATTGTAACTTTTATATGCACTAGGAAACCAAAAAATTAGCACAACTTTCTTTACTGCAGTGGTCTGAAACAACCTGCAGTATCTGCAAGGTATTCCTGTAGTGTTATCCATATTATTTTAATTTCCTGGGAGAGAATGATTTTCAAGTATTACTAGTGTGACATGAAAATAATAAAAACAGCTGATTTGGCCTAGCAGAAATGTGTATACTTACTTGTTCTTTTTTAAGTTTCCTTCTAAGATTCTCAGGAGATATTGGTACATCTCAACTTAACAGAAAGCAATACAACTGGTAATGACCATTAGATATGCAGCTAGCACGAATCTAGAAGGGTAACACTTTCAAACTATCAAAAATAGATCTGGTTCCTTTATCTACAGTCCAGTATTATTAACAAGCTAGGTAGAGAATACACAATTTTAACACAAAAATAACCGTGATGAAGAAGCAAATACATTAAAAGCAAATGGGGCAATCAGAGAGAAAGCAGTACAAGAAATATTCAGAGATATTTCAGACAAGGTAGAAGTACCCAGTACTACAGCCAAAGTGCTCATACTACATGGATGCTTGATTTTCTCCACAAAGTGTATGAACCTGTGGATCTATCCACACACTCAAGAGCATGGGTCCCAGAGATGCCCACTGTAAACAAACTCAATGAACTATAAGGATTCTACTCAAAAGGTCAATTTGTAAAATAAAATCATATCCAAGAAGCATTAATTTAACCAAACATTAATTTCCAAGTAAGACAGACATCTTATGAGAAAAAAACTAAAATACTACTTACCATGATGGTTCCTGGAGCTGACTCTGATGAACTCACAGGGCTTTGGTATGGGATCCTGTTATGCACAGAACTCTGGTCATAAGAGGAAGAAGTTGCTACTGGACTAGCAGAACTCAGTGATGAGCTGGTCAGACTGCAGGACGTAATGACAGAAGTTGTATATGTGGAGTTCTGTACTGCACTGGTCATTGGTAAAGATGTATTCAAAGGCTCACTGAAAAGAGTCAAAGATATTCAACATAATTTTGTTACTTTAAATAGCTTCATGAAAAAAATAAACAGCTTCAAGAGATGCAACTACTTCATCAATTTATTGTCCCAAATGAGACTCACCTAATTTACTGAGAGATAGGGGGACATCTTTAAGAATACTTAGGCTGGGCACGGTGGCTCACGCCTAGAATCTCAGCACTTTGGGAGGCCAAGGTGGGCAGATCCTGAGGTCAGGAGATTGAGACCATCCTTACCAACATTCTGAAACCCCATCTCTACTAAAAATACAAAAATTAGCAGAGCATGGTGGCGGGCACCTGTAATCCCAGCCACTCTGGAGGCTGAGGCAGAAGAATCACTTGAACCCGGGAGGCAGAGGTTCAGTGAACCAAGATCGCGCCGCTGCACTCCAGCCTGGCGACAGAGTGCGACTCCATCTCAAAAAAAAAAAAAAAAAAGAATACTTAAGAAGGCTCTTTAAGGAATCCAGGTGTTTGAGACCATCTTTAAAAAGGGAACTTAAACAAGTATCAGGTTTTGCCTCTGGAATGTGGAAAAACTAAAATAACAACAAAGTCAGCCAGGCACGGTGGCTCATGTCTGTAGTCCCAGCACTTTGGAAGGCTGAGGCAGGCAGATTCATTGAGCTCCAGAGTTTGAGGCTGGTCGGGGCAACACAACGAAACCCCGTGTCTACAAAACATATTAAAAAATTAGCTGGGCGTGGTGGTGCACACCTGTAATCCAAGATACTCAGGAGTCTGAGGCAGGAGGATCACTTGAGCCTGGGAGGCAGAGGTTGCAGCGAGTCAAGCATGCCGCTTCACTCCAGCCTGGACAACAGAGCAAGACTCTATCTCAAAAAAAAAAAAAAAAAAAAAAAACACACACACAAAAAAACTAAAATCTGAGATTTTGTATTTATAAAATATTCCACTGAAGAAAATTACTGCTGCAAAGATGTGGAGAAATTAGATCCCTCACAGACTACTGGTAGGAATGTAAAATGCTACAGCCACAGTGGAAACAGTATGGGAGTTTCCCAAATGGTTAAGTTACCATATGACCCAGCAATTCTACTCCTGGGATATACCTCCCGAAGAACAGAAAGCATGCAAAACTTGAAACCAAATGTCTACAGCAGCACGATTCACTATAGTCAAAAACAGCAAACAACCCAAATGTCTACCAACTAAGGAATGAATAAAATGTGGTGTATTAACACAATGAAATATTTGGCAATAAAAACGATACATTAAACATGAGTGTACCTTGAAAACTTATACTAAGTGAAAGACCAGACATAAACGGCCACATATTCCAAGATTCCAGTTATATGAAATGTCCAGGTAGGCAAATCCAGAGACAGATTATTGGTTGCTAAGGGGCAGGGCAATGAAGACATTGAGACTGTCTGCTACAGGTATGGGGTTTCTCCTGGAGATGATGGAAGGTCTGGATAAACACTGAGGATAGCTGCACAATCTATTACCACAGGATGTATTCTTTCCACCAGGTGATCTCTTAGGGTCTATTTTGCTTCATAACGAAGGACTAAATTCAGTACCTTAAAGACTTCGAATACAAGCTGATGGGAATCTGATTACTATTTTCACTGCTTGGAGCTGATCCAAATTCAGAGAGAGAAGGTTCTGACCCAAATTCCAGAGCCCCAAACTGCACATTTAATCCCGTGACATCTGCTGAACCAGGCATTTCCACTGCAGAAGCTGGGATCTGAAAAAGCAAAGCTGTCATGTCAGGAGCAGAGGTCACAGATTCCAGGTCACAAAGGCCTATAACAGAGCCAAACAAGCATTTAGGTTCCCAGGCAATACTGGCAGGACGGAGGAGTGAGAAACAAGGAGAAAAAAGGAATAAGACTTTTCTAAAAAGAGAAAGAAAAGAAACAAGCTAAGAAAAATTAAAGTTGGCTGGGTGTGGTGGCTCACGCCTGTAATCCCAGGACTTTGGGAGGCCAAGGTAGGAGGATCACTTGCACCCAGGAGTTCAAGACCAGCCTGGACAACACAGGGAGATCCTGTCTCATTAAAAAAAAAAAAAAGGAGAAATTAAAAGTTAAACAGGAATAGTTGGCATTAATATCACCACCTGCATCTAAGAGCAATGGGGGGGTAGTTGTGATGGTGGTGAGGAGTGAACACTGAACTGACTACTCTATTTTCGGGGACTCACCAATGATGAAAGTATCACCTGGTCAAGGAACCATGCATCCTCCAACTATGGGATATGGCAAAACTCTCAAGAACAACAGTTCTCTGAGCCATATCTTCAAATCTATACTTGAAATAAGGATCTGTGGCTCTCAGCACAAACCCACTCCCTCTAATACTAGTCTGGTCACTCAGAAATGGCCATATCCCTTATTATGCAATCAATAAGCTATGCGCTTGAAAAACACTGTATCCCAGTTTCCAAAACTTAGTATCCCACTACTTGAGCTGAATGTAAAAATAATACCACCTTTAGGCCTGTGACTTCATGATGAAATGCCCACCTTAGAAGCTGGGGGTATCCGCCGCTTAGCAAGTTTGATGTGTTTGGGCTGTGGCTGGTGGGCAGACACAGAGATATTTTCAATGGTCATGCTGGGAAGCTGCAAAAGCTTGTTCACAGTGGAGGGACTATCTCCAGGTGTTGATTCTCGAAGTTTTGCCTGGGAAGGAAAGGACTCCAAACCAGGAGGAGGAACAGTGACTGCCTGGCTCTGGTGCTGTTGTCGCTGGCTCAGCTGGCTAAGAACTGGGGATGGCTCAGGTTGAGATTTGAAGTCTAAAAAAAGTAAGCAGCAATTAATGAGGCACAATGGCTTCAAACTCGCTCAATTGTTACTTATCATGAAGTGTTCCATTACCACCAATTTCTCCAAATCATTTCCAGCTGAATTTCTTAGGTTTTACACACACACTACGTGTAACACCTCATTTATGATAAATGGGAAAAGTTCCCAAATGGGTACACACCTTGTTTCCTATCCAGAGAGATCTGGTATATGTTTAAGCATAGGGGATGATGAACTCGTGAGAACAATATTGTGGTGCTATACACACCTGACCATTAGCTAACAGAGAATCATACTTTTATTATTTTATGGATTTTCTACATAACTGTTAAAAATTTGAGGCCAGGCGTGGTGGCTCAAGCCTGTAATCCCAGCACTTTGGGAGGCCGAGATGGGCGGATCACAAGGTCAGGAGATCGAGACCATCCTGGCTAACACGGTGAAACCCCATCTCTACTAAAAAAAATTACAAAAAACTAGCCGGGCGAGGTGGCGGGCGCCTGTAGTCCCAGCTACTCCGGAGGCTGAGGTAGGAGAATGGCGTAAACCCGGCAGGCAGAGCTTGCAGTGAGCTGAGATCTGGCCACTGCACTCCAGCCTGGGCAACAGAGCGAGACTCAGTCTCAAAAAAAAAAAAAAAAAAAAAAAAATTTGAGCCAGGAACAGTCGCTCATACCTGTAATGCCAGCACTTTGGGAGGCTGAGGTGGAAGGATTGCTTTAGCCCAGGGGTACAAAGCTGCAGTGAGCTATGACTGTACCACTGCATTCCGGTCTGGGTGACAAAACAAGACCCTGTCTCATTCAAAAATTAAAAAAAAAAAAATTATTAAGTTTTTGGACTAATTGATGTATAATATATACACAATGTCACAAAATCCAAAAGATTGCCGGGAGCGGTGGCTCACGCCTGTAATCTCAACACTTTGGGAGGCCAAGGCAGGCGGATCATGAGGTCAGGAGATCAAGACCATCCTGGCTAACATGGTGAAATCCGTCTCTACTAAAAATACAAAAAAATTAGCCAGGCGTGGTGGTGGGCACCTGTAGTCCCAGCTACTCGGGAGGCTGAGGCAGGAGAATGGCGTGAACCCGGCAGGCAGAGCTTACAGTGAGCTGAGATCGTGCCACTGCACTCCAGCCTGGGCAAAAGAGCGAGATTCTGTCTCAAAAAACAAACAAACAAAAAATCCAAAAGATACAAGAATATGTATGATGAATATTAAGTTTCTTTTCCACACTACCCTCCCATACTTGCTCCACAAAAGCAAACACTATACCCGGTTTTCCTGAATGTCTCTTTCAGAGATACTATATCACTATATATAGACAGACAGACATATATATACACACACTATATATCTTACTGTCTCACAAATCATTTCATTTCCATTGAGTGTTTCACATTAATGTGTAAAGAGCTACTTCATACTCATTTTGATGACTACACAGAAATCTAGTATATATAGGTATCATTTCATAAAACCAGTACTGTATCAATAGACTTTTAGGTCAAATCTTTTGCTATTAAAAGCAATGCACTAATGAATATATTTGTATGTAAGATGTTTTGTTTAAGTACAAATATACCTGTAGGATCAACTGCTAGGATAAAGTTGCTCCTTCACAGGGTATATTTTGAATTTTGATAAATATTATAAAATTACTGTCCACAGATAGGACACATCCTTTTTTAACACACTCTAATACCAAAAACACTTTTGAATGTCCTGGTTCAATTGGTGGAAAATGGTGTTAAAAAATACAAACTAAAGTGATATAAGTGTGCTTACCATCATTTCATATACTTGTGTTCTTTAGACTGTGTTCTTACCTCTTTTGCCAGTTTTTTAACCTGTTTGTTGTTCTGCTTTATTTTTAGTTACTCTTTATATATTAAGGGAATTCACTATTTTTGTCTTATGATACAAATTTTGAGTATTTTTTTCATTGTCTGCCTTCTAATTTGGTGTTTTCTGCCACATCTAGAAAGGTCTCCCTCACACAGAACAACAAAAAAATTATCCTGTGTTTTCTCTATTATAGTTCTAGATTCACTACTTATGTTTAACTATTGTGACCCATTGGCATTTTGGTATAGAGATCCAACTTCATATTTCAATTAGATATCCAGTTTTAATAAACTGTTTTTTCACTACTGATTTGAAAAGCCAGTTCTACCATATGGGACACAGGTTGGTCATCTTTTTCTCTATGGGGCCAGAGTACAACAACCTAATAGTTTAGCCTTTGCGTCTCATCACGTTGCCCAGGCTGGTCTCGAACTCCTGGACTCAAGCAATCCTTCTTCTTCTGCCTCCCCAAGTGCTGGGATTACATGAGCCACCATGCCCAGCTGGCTGAGTGTGAATAGAATTTAATTTAAAAAAACAGATGACAGATCTGGTTTAGATGCACCTATTTTTGAACTTGGTATTACAGGCATGCACCAAACCTATAGGTTTTATAAAGAATATGGGAATACCATGGTTCTATCTAAAAAAGCCTTATCACTCACTAGTTATGTGTGCAGAAAAAGTTAATATAGGGACCTACAATTGCTCTCAAAAAGGCCTGCTTGATGACTGGACCTTGGCTAGTGTCTGAGAATTTGAACTGCTGGTATGTACTTGGCAAAGGGTGCCAACACACCAACCTATTAGAGTGGCTCACTGTGCTAAGAATGTCTGTATAAACAATGTGGTTTATGCTCAACATCTGCTTTCCTTCTAGGAATCTGTAATTTTGCTACATGTTATAGCAGAAAATGTAGGCACAGGGTACCTACATTTCTTGTCCCAACAAAAACTTTGGGCACTGAGTCTCTAATGATTTCCCTTGGTAGACATCACTTCAAACTCGGGAGTGGTCTCAGGTACTTCCAACACAGTAAGTCATTTCACAGAACAGAGAAATATGCTTCCCTGTCTCGCTATATGCCCTAACCATAAACCAGCCCACATGGTCAGCTCCATAATTAACAAAATCCCCTGCTATTCCTTAATACAGTGTGGCATGTGAGTGCTGGTGGGGAATGGTGGCTTAATGTCACAATTTCTGTGGGAATTTAGTTTAGAAAACATCCTGTCTATACATGGGGCCTCTACAATACAAACCACAGAATGTAAAGCTTGATGAAATCATAGTTGATACTTCGAAATGTTAGAATGAGAAAGCGAGAGTGTGAGTTAAAATACTGTCCAGGCTGGGCGTGGTGGTTCACACCTGCAATCTCAGCACTTTTGGAGGCCGAGGTGGGCGGATCGCCTGAGTCCAGGAGTTCCAGACCAGCCTGGGCAACGTGGCAAAATCCTGTCACATAAAAAAATACCAAAAAAACAGCCAGGAGTGGTGGCATGTGCCTGTAGTCCCAGCTACTAGAGAGGCTGAAGTGGGAGGATCGACTGAGCCTGGGAGGTCAAGATGGCAGTGACGCGTTACTGCACCACTGTATACTCCAGCCTGTGCAACAGAGCAAGATCCTGACTCAAAAAAATAATAATAAAATAAAATAATAGAGTAAAAATATTGCTAGGCTGGATACAGTGGTGCACATCTGTAATCCCAGCTACTCAGGAGGCTGAGATGAAAAGACTGCTTGAGGCCAGGAGGTGGAGATTAGCCTGGGCAGCACAGGAAGACCCATCTCAAAAAAAAAAAAAAAAAAA
>NW_016810459.1:217533-229594 GCF_001698545.2 Rhinopithecus bieti
AGCCAGGATGGTCTCGATCTCCTGACCTCGTGATCCGCCCGTCTCGGCCTCCCAAAGTGCTGGGATTACAGGCTTGAGCCACCGCGCCCGGCAGCTATCCTTATAAGAAGTTAAAAGGAAGGGAAATATTTGCCATGAATTTGAAGAAATCAATTTTTAAAAAAGTGATATTGGCCAGGCTCGGTGGCTCACGCCTGTAATCCCAACACTTTGGGAGGCCAAGACGGGCGGATCACAAGGTCAGGCAGATCACGAGGTCAGGAGATCGAGACCATTCTGGCTAACACAGTGAAACCCCATCTCTACTAAAAATACAAAACAATTAGCCGGGAGTGGTGGCAGGTGCTTGTAGTCCCAGCTACTCGGGAGGCTGAGGCAGGAGAATGGCGTGAACCTGGGAGGCGGAGCTTGCAGTGAGCAAAGATCATGCCACTGTACTCCAGCCTGGGCAACAGAGTGAGACTCTGTGTCAAAAAAATAAATAAAATAAAATAAAATAAAATAAAGTGATGTCACTGGTTCACAATTAAATATCACTATTTAAAAAAACTGAAGAGGAAATGCCATGAAATACATGACAAAGATATATTTGACCAACAAAAACACATTATTTTCCTAATCTGTGAACCACAGTCTTCATCTTTAATGATTACAAGATGTTCAGTCAAAGAAGAAATCAGTGTGAGATGACCCTGCAAGATCAAATACAGGTCAGGCTGGGCACGGTGGCTCACACCTGTAACCCCAGTACTTTAGGAAGCCGAGGTGGGTGGATCACCTGAGGTCAGGAGTTAGAGACCATCCTGGCCAACATGGTGAAACCCCGTCTCTACTAAAAATACAAAAATTAGCCAGGTATGGTGGCCCACGCCTGTAATCCCAGCTACTCGGGAGGCTGAGACAGGAGAATAGCTTGAACCCAGGAGGTGGGGGTTGCAGTGAGCCGAGATTGCGCCACTGCACTCCAGCCTGGGTGACAAAGTGAGACTCCGTCTCTCGTGTGTGTGCACGCATGCACGGTGACAAAGTGAGACTCCGTCTCTCGTGTGTGTGCACGCATGCACGCACACACACACACAAAATCAAATATAGGTCAAAGAACTGAACTTAAGGGTTAATATTCCAAAATGAGACACTGCAATACACAGGTATTTGAAGTTTAGCAAATACCATGGACGCTATTTTCATTTCAAGCTGTTTAGATGATTAACAACACCAAATATGCTCCATAAATAAGTACAAGGAAAACAATGTTACTCCTCCCCCATTTGTCCTGTCAGGTCGAGATCCAAAGAGGATGAAAGCCTACGACTATAAAAGACAATGGAAGATCAACTACATTTTTACATATCCAGATCATTCTGAAATGTAAGTTCTTCATCAAAAATAACATTTCTTTTCCTTTTTTTTTGAGATGGAGTCTCGCTCTGTCACCCAGGCTGGAGTGCAGTGGCATGATCTTGGCTCACTGCAAGCTCCGCCTCCTGGGTTCACTCCTTTCTCCTGCCTTAGACTCCCAAGCAGCTGGGACTACAGGCGCCCACCACCACGCCTGGCTAATTTTTTTTTTTTTTTTTTTTTTGTATTTTGAGCAAAAATCCAGCTCAAGCCCACTGATTCAATGAAGGCTTCCGAGGTGATGACTCTCTTCATCCTGTTATCGTACATAATCCCTAACATGCATCAGCTAGTTTTATCAAATGCACTGTGTGCTTTACAACACAGTGAAATCACTGAATCAATGACTACTGCCGTGCCCTAGGTAATACATAGCATAGGCCTCTTAAGTCCACCTACACATTTAAATCAATGGAGAGACTTTTAAAATGTATACAATACACACATGTGCATACATGGACATACACACAAACACACACAGTGCCCAAATTCCAGTCCCAAAGATGAAGACACGTTTTGTTTTAGAGACTCGGGAAATACCATCCCCACTTCTGTTGCTGTTGTTATTTACTAGGTTCTCCAGGGATTTTACTTTACAATAATTATTATTTAGAGACAAGGTCTTGCTGTCAACCCAGGCTGGAGGGCCACAGAACAAACTCCTGGGCTCAAGTGATCCTCCCACGCCAGCCTCTCAAGTAGCTGGGACTACAGTAGCGAAGATTACAGGGCATGTGCCATGACACCCAACTTATTTTATTTTAGCAAGATGAGGTCTCGATATGGTCTCAAATTCCTGGCATCTCGCCATCTTCCTGCCTCAGCCTCCCAAAGGTCTGGGATTTACAGCGATGAGTCACCATGCCTGGCCTCCCCAGTGATTTTTGTTTTTTGTTTTTTTTTTTTTGAGATAGAGTTTCTCTCTTGTCGCCCAGGCTGGAGTGCAATGGCGCAATGACAGCTCACTGCAACCTCCACCTCCCGTGTTCAAGTGATTCTCTTGCCTCAGCCTCCCGAGTAGCTGGGATTATAAGCGCCCACCACCAGGCCCGGCTAATTTTTGTACTTTTAGTAGAGATGGGGTTTTACCCCGTTGGCCAGGCTGGTCTCGAACTCCTGACCTCAGGTGATCCGCCCACCTCGGCCTCCCAAAGTGCTGGAATAATAGGTGTGAGCCACGGCGCCCAGCCCTCAGTGATTTTTAAAGTGCTGTAGGGTTGAGAACCACTGCTCTAATACAACGCCACACAAACAATTCTTACTCTGCCTTCTCATGTTGGTCATTCTCATGCTGGTCACTACATAAAGCAACATATCTGAAGATCGCTGTAAAAACTCAAGTCCTTCTTATCAATTCAGTGGACAGGCATAGATTTCAGCAAGTCAGGAAGGGCATTACATAATTATACCAGTAGTAGAGGGAAAGGCAGAGGAGGAAAAGACTCTGGTGCTTCAATTAAAAATCAGGGTTTTTATTAGGCCTTCCCAAAATAGAGAAACCTTGGGCTGTCCTACTTCAAGCACTGATACCACCTCATATGCCAAAGATACTAAAAACACCAAGTCCCCAGGCCCAACACATGATATGGCTACACAGGGTAGAAAATACTAATGAAAAGTTTAAATATTCAATTCTCAATTTTATCAGGGTAAAACAAATGATTTGACTCGGGAGAAAATTGTTTCTCAGCAATAAATTTCAGGAAAAACACAGCAACAAACTGAAATAATTATCCCTAGTAAGAGCTGTAGTTCTGCGTCCATAGAACTTTCCAGCTTCCCCTTGCCAGCTCAGAACTTCCTGCAGTTGGGTAGGAACTTCGGTTCACCATTCTAAAGCAACATTCTTGTATAAGCTATGATCTAAGCTTGTACTTTCATGAGCCTATCTTCACAGCCTTCACTAACAGTTCCTGAAGTTCTTTCTGGATGGGAGCTTAACTCACATTGGAAGTCAGAGTCATACAGCACTAAATGACACTGTTTCGATAAAAACACATCCAAACTATAAGGGCCTCTGTTAATCTTTTGGCATTTTAAGAAAATGTAGCTTATTTTATGGTCTTAGGGGAAAAAAAAGCAAAAAATACAAGCACCTAGGCAGACTTAGAACTATTTGTACATGATTTTACAGCAAGTCAATTCTGATAAACTTTTGCATTTAAGTAAATTGGAAAATAAGTGAGAAACTGAATATACTAACTATAGAGACAGAATATGAAACAAAATCCAAAGAAAACATTATTCAGAAGAAAGGGGTGCTTTCAATCTCAAGAGTGATCATCAGTTGAAAGAATTGGACAAACCATAAAAAATTTTTTATCTTTGTCCAGGAAACTCAGGTAGTTACATTCCACATGGAATCATCAGCTATGTGCTTGGAAATTACCACATCATTGTTTTCTGGACTGAGATCTACTGTAGAATTTTCTGATGTTTTGTTTTAGAGATAGGGTCTCGCTCTGTCACCCAGTCTGGAGTTCAGTGGCATGATCATGGCTCACTGCAACCTCAAACTCCTGGGCTCAAGTGATCCTCCAACCTCAGCCTCCCAAGTAACTGAGACTACAGGCACACAACACCACACTCAGCTAATTTTTGTTAGTTTGCTTTTTATGTAGAGACAGAGTTTTGCTTTGTTGCCCAGGCTGGTTTCGAACTCCTGGGTTCAAGTAATCCTCATGCCTCAGCCTCCGAAAGTGCTGGGATTACAGGCATGAGCCATCATGCCTGGCCTTACTGTAGATATTCTTATATTTAGAAAGTAATTATAAGGCATGTATCACATTCTAGAATACATTTGCTAATGGGTATATTTCTTAAAATCCCATACTGAAATAAAAGTGAGTTACCAGGCTCTGAGGAGAATACGAGTTGACAGCAGTGGAGTTGCCAGTCCCTGGTGCCATCTGATTGTTGTGCTGCGAATTTGTGAAGACAAGGGCTTGGCCAAAGCCCTGCTGTTGGGAAGTTTCAAAGGAGTTGGCTTCTGAGGCTTGACTGTGAGGAACAGGCTTCTGGAGCAAGGTTACCAGATCAATGCTAAGCAGACAAAAAACAATGAGGAATTAGTCATAAGCAAGTCTTACCAACAAATGAATCTTAGAAGTCAATCAATATTAGTGAATTTACATTAAAAATCAAATGAGGAGAACCTTTGGAAAATGGGGTTTAAGGGGGCAAAAGGAGGGCATCATCCACACAAAAAAGCATACAAAGCCACAGAGACTGAAGCAGGGCTTCACAGAAAAGAGAATCAAAAGGTGTATTGAGAAATTTTCACAGTAATGACTAACACATTATAAACTGATTTGAAAACCTGGAGCAATAAAGTAAAATTAATCAAATTTTCTCAAGTTTGGTTCATTTTACCTAGAATATTTTATCAATTTATTACCTAAAACCAGAGTTCCTAATAAATCCATATGTTTAGGGAATGAAGACCTCACCTGCAGTAGACAATTCAGTAAGTTTCACTTTTTTTTTTTCCTGAGACAGGGTTTCACTCTATTACCAAGGCTGAAGTGCAGTAGTGTGACCCTGGCTCACTGCAACCACTGCCTCCCGGGTTCAAGCGATTCTCGTGCCTCCCCGCCTCCCGAGTAGCTGGGATTACAAGTGTGCGCCACCACCCCCGGCTAGTTTTTGTATTTTTAGTAGAGACAGGGTTTCACCATGTTGGCCAGGCTGGTCTCAAACTCCCAATCTCAAGTGAGTCGCCTGCCTTGGCCTCTCAAAGAGCTGGGATTACGGGCGTGAGCCACCCTACCTGGCCAAGTTTCACATTTATCTTAAATTTTTACATTCTATCCCATAATACATTTAAGTGTGTGTATACACATATACACACACCCATATAATTTTATTTTTAAAATATTCAGGAATAAAGGCACAGTATAGTAACAAATATACTGTTAACCAGAACTCTTAAAACACCCCTAGAAAGACAGATATTCCAATTTGGACTACCCGACAAGAATGAGCTACAAATTCCTGTACCAACTCTTTTCTAAATTTACCTAGTGTAGTAGGACCTGCCAGATGCGCCAGATTACCTAACCCGGTAATGAATGCTATTCAATCCTTTCAAAGGCCAGTTCCCATCAGTTCTCCTAACTGACATTCTCACCATGTCAATGAGACAGGCAGATTCTGGGACAATTCAAGACTCATTCCTGACACAGGGCAAAGTTCCTAGCCCTGAGTTCCTCTCCCTTATAGACTATAGCCAAGTTGAATTTCTTTTTTTTTTTTTTTTTTTTTTTTTTGAGACGGAGTCTCACGCCGTCACCCAGGCTGGAGTGCTGTGGCCAGATCTCAGCTCACTGCAAGCTCCGCCTCCCGGGTTCACGCCATTCTCCTGCCTCAGCCTCCCGAGTAGCTGGGACTACAGGTGCCGCCACCTCGCCCGGCTAGTTTTTTGTTGTTTTTAGTAGAGACGGGGTTTCACCATGTTAGCCAGGATGGTCTTGATCTCCTGACCTCGCGATCCGCCCGTCTCGGCCTCCCAAAGTGCTAGGATTACAGGCTTGAGCCACCGCGCCCAGCAGCCAAGTTGAATTTCATGACAATGATCCCAGTACATTCACTGAATCATAAATACAATAGAGAAGGTATGTGCATTTAACAAGAAACTCTGAACATTCTCAAAACAATATACTATAAGACATAATCGTTAATCATTTTTATTTCCCTACAATGAAATCTCATCACCATCTCATTTAGCATGAGATTGATCCTGTTAGGTTCAAAACTGTCTTCATTTCTAAGGTATCATATGTATCCAGTCTTTTATCTTTCCAGATCACTACACTTTGAAACCACTTTCAAAGGTGTTTAGAGTTAGTGTGAAAACTAGAACGTAAATAAATGCTCTTGGCCGGGCGCGGTGGCTCAAGCCTGTAATCCCAGCACTTTGGGAGGCCGAGACGGGCGGATCACGAGGTCAGGAAATCGAGACCATCCTGGCTAACACGGTGAAACCCCGTCTCTACTAAAATACAAAAAAACTAGCCGGGCGAGGTGGCGGGCGCCTGTAGTCCCAGCTATTCCGGAGGCTGAGGCAGGAGAATGGCGTAAACTCGCGGGCAGAGCTTGCAGTGAGCTGAGATCCGGCCACTGCACTCCAGCCCAGGCGACAGAGCAAGACTCCGTCTCAAAAATAAAAATAAAAAAATAAAAAATAAAAAATAAAAAAATAAATAAATGCTCTTCAGTCATTTGGTTCAGTGCACATTCTAAGAATGTTGTTGTTACCCCATAAATTCCTTCCTTTTCTGTAATCTAGTAGAGTAAAACTAGTAGAACTCAAATAGAATAAGAGATCTGTATTAGTTGCAGAAGATCTAAATAAATGGTGCATGAAGAAATCAAAGGATACAATGTATTAAGTTCATTCTGTCAAAAAAAAAAAAAAATAGGTCTACAAAAGTGAAAATAGCAACCATTTTAAAAGTTTAGGCCGGGCAGGCTGGCTCACGCCTGTAATCCCAGCATTTTAGGAGACCGAGGCAGGCAGATCACGAGGAGTTCGAGACCAGCCTGGCCAATATGGTGAAACCCCATCTCTACTAAAAATACAAAAATTAACCTGGCGTGGTGGCAGGCACCTGTAAGTCCCAGCTACTTGGGAGGTTGAGGCAGAAGAATCACTTGAACCCAGAAGGTGGAGGGTGCAGTGAGCCGAGATCACGTCACTGCACTCCAGCCTAGGCGACAGAGTGAGACCGTCTCAAAAAAAAAAAAAAAAAAACAAAAAACAAAGCCGGACATGGTGGCTCACACCTGTAATCCCAGCACTTTGGGAGCCCAAGGTGGGTGGATCACCTGAGGTTGGGAGTTCGAGACAAGACTAACCAACATGGAGAAACTCTGTCCCTACTAAAAATACAAAATTAGCCGGATGTGGTACCGCATGCCTATAATCCCAGCTACTTGGGAGGCTGAGGCAGAAGAATCACTTGAACCCAGGAGGTGGAGGTTGCGGTGAGCCGAGATCACACCATTGCACTCCAGCCTGGGCAAGAAGAGCGAAATTAACGTCTCAAAAAAGAAAAAAAAAAAAAGTTTAACATGATGTCTGCAACAACTGCTAAAAAATCACAAAAATGATTACTATTTGAATTCATCAGTGGATACATCATCATCAGTGGATACATCAATTAGGAAATGATTGAAAACTCTGTCAGATCACCAAGTAGTGGTCAAATAAAGGTTAGCCTTGGATACAAAGGGAAAAAACAGAAAGAGACCCAAAAATAAAAATTCTTTTCCTGAGGCAAAAGATTTCCGTAATGCTTTGAATAACAAATATAAGATGGCAAAAAGTATTTACCTTTGCCCAGGTGAGATGTGATTCTCTGCTGGAACAGATGAGGCAGTGAAGACCTTTGTTTCAGAAAGCTGTATTGAAAGTTGAAAAATTTAATCTTATTCTATATACTATTAAATCCAAAACACAGACTTCCTGATCATTTGTAGCCATCAGTAGTCTCTTACACTTCATGTAACAGCTATTCTAAAGAAAATGAAACATACAAGTGACAAGTAATTTTCAAGTGAATGCAAATTTTTTTTTTTTTTTTTTTTTGAGACAGGGTCTGGCACTCTTGCCCAGGAAGGAGTGCCGTGACGTGATCTCGGCTCACTGCAATCTGTGCCTCCTAGGTTCAAGCAATCTTCTCACCTCAGCCTCCTGAGTAGCTGGGCCTCCGGGCATGCACCAGCATGCACCACCACACTGGGCTAATGTTTGTATTTTTAGTAGGGACAGGGTTTTGCCATGTTGCCCAGGATAATTTCTAATTCCTAGCCTCAAGTGATGCACCCACTTGGCCTCCCGAAGTGTTGGGATTACAAGTGTAAGCCATGGCGCCCAGCTGCAAGTGAAGGTAATTTTAGATTGAAAAGCCTACAAGAATGATTTCAAGTCAGGAAAATGAGATTAATGGTAAACAACACAGTAAAGCACTCAAACCAGGGCTCAACCGCAGACTCATTTCTCTATTTGTCATTACACAAAATGAGAATACCAATAAACCCATCAACAAAGCTACCAAAAATGCCAAAAACTTGAGAAGGTGGCCAGGAATAGTGGCTCACACCTGAAAGCCCAACACTCTGGGTGGCCGAGGCAAGATGACTGCTTGAGGCCAGGAGTAAGACTTCATCTGTAGGGAAAAAAAAAAAAAAAAAAAAAAATTGGCTGGTCATGGTGGTGTGCACCTGTCCCAGCTACATGGGAGGCTGAGGCCGGAGAATCACTTCAGTCCAGAGGTTGAGGATGCAGTCAGCCATCATCACACCACTGCACTCCACCCTGGGGGATAAAGTGAGATCCTGCCTCAAAAGTCATTAAGAAGTTTGAAAAGGTGAAATAATCGATGTTTTCTCCCCCCAAAGACAGATGTCTTTAGTATTTAATTGATGAGTAATTTTACATTTCATTTTATTAAACCAAAGGTTTCTATTATTTTTAAAAACTTAATTTTATCACATTCTAACACATCCAATAAACCACAAATATTCAAACCGAATAACTGGCATACGTAGGCTCCCATGACACCATCACCACAATTAGGACAGTGAACATATTCTTTACTCCCCCACAATTTCCACCTGTCCCTGTGGAATCGCTCATTCCCACCACTTGTCTGCATCCCCAGACAACCACTCACATGCTTTCTGACACTACAGATTAGGCTGCATTTTCTAGAATTTTAAATGAAATCATAAAAGTATCCAAATCTTTATTCCTGGCTTCTTTCACTCAGCATAATTAGTTTGAGATACATGCACATTTTTTTTTCATTTTTTATTATACTTTAAGTTCTAGGGTACATGTGCACAATGTGCAGGTTTATTACATATGTATACATGTGCCATGCTGGTGTGCTGTACCCATTAACTCGTCATTTACATTAGGTAGATCTCCAAATGCTATCCCTCCCCCATCCCTCCACCCTACAACAGGCCCCACTGTGTGATGTTCCCCTTCCTGTGTCCAAGTGTTCTCATTGTTCAATTCCAAACTATGAGTGAGAATATGCGGTGTTTGGTTTTCTGTTCTTGCGATAGTTTGCTGAGAATGATGGTTGGCAGCTGCATCCATGTCCCTACAAAGAATATGAACTCATCCTTTGTTAAGGCTGCATAGTATTCCATGGTGTACATGTGCCACATTTTCTTAATCCAGTCTGTCACTGATGGACATTTCAGTTGGTTCCAAGTCTTTGCTATTGTGAATAGTGCCACAATAAACATACGTGCATGCACATTGTTTTAACTCACTTTTAGGGCATTCAGGATAAATTTTTTGAAACCTCAACTGACGTTAATAAAAGATAAGTGTTCTTTTTATGTTTTCAATGTGGGGACTCGGCTTTGAAAGCATGGAAAACGCTGATCTAATGAGGTAACATAGAAAACATAAAAATGCTACTCAAAAGATTCCCGTAATTCTTATCAACTCTAAATGTCTCAGAAACAGTTTAAAACCAGATTTCCTGCCTGAGACAGTATGTGTAAGCAGGAGGTAAAGCAGACAGTAGGTGTTCATTTTCTTCAACAATATAAAAGTGCTAAATTGTTTACTGTTTCAACAAGTCAATAAGAAGGGCCTAAGTTGCATCCTATTCCAAAACAGGGTGTGTGGGAAGGGTTTTTTTTTTTTTTCCTTCTTTTCTTTTCTGGGAGACAGACCTCACTCTGTCACCTAGGCAAGAATGCAGTGACATCATCACTGAGGCTCACTGCAGCTACAAACTCAACCTCCCAGGCTCAAGCATTCCTCCCACCTCCACCTCCCAAGTAACTGGGACTACAGCACCTGCCATCACACACAGCTATTTTAAAAATTTTTTGTAGAGACAAGGCCTCTCTGTGTTGCCCAGGCAGATCTTGATCTCCTGGGCTCAAGCAATCCTCCTGCCTCAGCCTCCCAAAGTGCTAGGATTACAAGCATGAGCCAATGTGCCTGCCCCAAGGTAGCATATTTTCATATTTCCAGTGAATCCATTTTTACTTGAAAGAAACTTACAAATTAAATCAATTTAAGGAAAAGAAATGTGAGGGAAATGAGAACTACTATGAACACTGACATATCTAAACATGTCAATAAAACCCTGAATGGTTCCCTTCTTTTTGTTTTTGAGATGGCGTTTCGCTCTTGCTGCCCGGGATGGAGTGCAATGGCGTGATCTCAGCTCACCACAACCTCTACCTCCTGGGTTCAAGCAATTCTCCTGCCTCAGCATCCCAAGTAGCTGGGATTACAGGCATGCACCACCATACCCAGCTAATTTTGTATTTTTAGTGGAGGCAGAATTTCACCATATTGGCCAGGCTGGTCTCGAACTCCTGACTTCAGGTGATCCACCCGCCTCAGCCTCCCAAAGTGCTGGGACTACAGGCATGAGTCGCCATGCCCAGCCTTTTTATTTTTTATTTTTATTTTTTTTTGAGACGGAGTTTCGCTCCTGTTGCCCAGGCTGGAGTGCAATGGCGTGATCTCGGCTCACTGCAAGTGTCTCCTGGGTTCAACCGGTTTTCCTGCCTCATCCTCCCAAATAATTGGGATTACAGGCACCCACCATCACACCCGGCTAATTTTGTATTTTTAGTAGAGACAGGGTTTCACCATGTTGGCCAGGCTGGTCTTGAACTCCTGACCTCAGGTGATCCGCCCACTGCGGCCTCCCAAAGTGCTGGAATTACAGGCGTGAGCCACTGTGTCCGGCCTTTTTTTTTTTTTTTTTTTAAAGGAAGGGCCAGGCACGATGGCATGCACCTACAATCTCAACTACTTGGAGGCTGAGGCAAAAGGATCCCTTGAACACAGGAGTTTGGGGACGGAGTGAGCTGGGCAACAGTGCAAGACCTAGTCTCTAAAATTAAAAAAAGGCTGGGCGCAGTAGCTCATGCCTATAATTCCAGACCTTTGGGAAGCCGAGTCGGACGGTCACTTGAGGTTCGGAATTCAAGACCAGCCTGGTCAACATGGTGAAACCCTGTCTCTACTAAAAATACAAAAATTGGCCAGGCATGGTGGCACGCATCTATTAATTCCAGCTACTCGGGAGGCTGGGGTGGGAGAATCACTTGAACCCAGAGGTGGAGGTTGCAGTGAGCCAAGATCGTGCCACTGCACTCCAGCCTGCGCAACAGGGAGAGACTCCATCTCAAAAAATAAAAAATAGATTAATTAAATTTTTTAAAAAAGGAGGGAGGTGACTATTGTTCTAAAATCTAGAAGGAATCTAGGATTCACATTTTAGATTATTTCCCTACCAATCAGCATTACTTTGTATCACCTCAGAGAAATTAAAAATATTTTATGAATCCAAAGAAAAAATACCCAAATTCTGTTAACTCTTTTCACGAATTACATATTTTGACACAGCAGAATGTTAATGTCTCTCTGGAGTACATGTATACTGCCTGATACCACATGTTCATCAAAAGACTTCATGTGACCCACAGAAAACTCCAATAATTTAGGCAGGACAGCTATTATGATATTCATTATACAGATGAAAAAGAGGAGGCTCGGACTGGAAAGACGCCTTGTTGAAGGTCAACAGCTAGAATTTACACAGAATTCTGTCTTCTGATCTCTTGCTGATTTTCTTTTCTTTTTTTTTTTTTTTTTTTTTTTTTTTTTTTT
>NW_016810459.1:234494-235872 GCF_001698545.2 Rhinopithecus bieti
AGCCAGGATGGTCTCGATCTCCTGACCTCGTGATCCGCCCGTCTCGGCCTCCCAAAGTGCTGGGATTACAGGCTTGAGCCACCGCGCCCGGCCCTAAGTTTTAAAACTGCAATAAAATACACATAAATTTGAGCAGCTCAGCCACTATACATACAGTTAATGTAGTAAGTTAAAACAGGCTTTTATACATGATATGTGGTAAGAATGACCTACCATGGCAATTCAGGAGATATCTTAAAAATAAAAAAAAACAGTCTGGGCATGATGGCTCATGCCTGTAATCCCAGCACTTTGGGAGGCTGAGGTGGGTGGATCACGAGATCAGGAGTTCAAGACCAGCCTGGTCAATATGGTGAAACCCTGTCTCTACTAAAAATACAAAAATTAGCAGGGCGTGGTGGCATGTGCCTATAGTCCCAGCTACTGGGGAGGCTGAGGCAGGAGAATCGTTTGAACCCGGGAGGTGGAGGTTCCAGTGAGCTGAGATCATGCCACTGCTCCAGCCTGGGCGACAGAGACTCCATCTCAGAAATAAATAAATAAATAAATAGGCCTGGAGCAGTGGTTCATGCCTGTAATTGCAGCACTTCGGGAAGCAGAGGTGGGTGGATCACCTGAGGTCAGGAATTTGAGACCAGCCTGGCCAACATGGTGAAACCCCATCTCTACTAAAAATACAAAGAATTAGCCAGGGATGGTGGCAGGCACCTGTAATCCCAGCTACGTCAGGAGGCTGAGACAGGAGAATTACTTGAACCCGGGAGGTGGAGGTTGCAGTGAGCCGAGATCACGCCATTGCACTCCAGCCTGGACAACCAGAGCAAGACTCCATCTCAAAAAAAAGTAAAAAATAAAAATAAAATAATAAAAATAATAAAAAAGACTGGCCTACCACTTTGAGAGCAGTATTTTGAAAATAATTAAACACAACTTTGGACTTGCATAGTAGGGTGAGAATCTGAGTATATTTAAAAGCAAGTACAAGGCACTATGTAGCCTGAAGGAAAAACAGGAAAACAGTTATAAGCAGAGATGCAACATGATAGAGTGGCATGTCAGGAAAGTACAGGGAAAACTCCTATGTCAGAAGCAAGTGCCACATTGCAGGAACTAGCCTATAGGAACAGACTATAAAAAATTCCAGACATTAAATACAGAAGGCAGAGGCTCAGGTCCTAATCATATTTTGGAATATTAAAATTTTAATTTGGTTCACATTAGACCTACACCCCAAAACATAAGGAAAAACTTCAACAATCCTTATTTTCAGCTTAAAGTAATATATTTGGCTGGGCGCGGTGGCTCAAGCCTGTAATCCCAGCACTTTGGGAGGCCGAGACGGGCGGATCACAAGGTCAGGAGATCGAGACCATCCTGG
>NW_016810459.1:240121-252662 GCF_001698545.2 Rhinopithecus bieti
AAAAAAAAAAAAAAAAAAAAAAAAAAAAAATCAGTGGGGAAAATTTACATGAGACGGACTACCATGGATTAATAAATTCAAAGACTGAGTCAATAAAAACTAAATGTTACAACAGTAAAACTAAAATATATTAAAGTGGTATATTCCTCTATTTATTGTCTTCTTTATTTTTTCTCAATATTGTTTTCTATTTTTCAAACCTGACATATTTTACATATCATTAGACTTATTCCTAGGTATTTGGTGTTTTCTGGAGCTACTAGCAATTTTTTTCCATTTTCTGTTTGTTGATGATTTACAGAAATACATTCGTTCATGAATCTTGTGTCTTGCATTTTGTGCTTGTGAAACTCTCCAATAATTCATCTATAGATTCTTTTACACAATCACAAAAAACAACGGTTTATTCTCCCTTTCCAATCCTTATGACTTATTTTTCTTTAAGTCATAAGGACCTCCAGAACAGTGCAAATGGAAGCAGTGACCGCATGTTTTATCTTGTTCCAGAGGAAAACACTCAATGTATCACCATTGACTGTAATACCTGCTGTAAGTTTACAGATATTCCTTATCTGATTAAGGAAATTCCTTGTATTCCTAATTGCCAGGGTTTTGTTTGTTTTAATTAGAAAATTATTTCTGCTCCTTTCATAGATCTTATTGTTCAGGAAACAGTCATACATACATATTTGGAATAATGTATTATCAACCCCCTACTAAAAGGCAAGGCACCACAGGTAAAACTGATCAGCCATCTAGAAATCTCAACTTATGGAATCTTGCTTCTTGATTTTACATTAATTCTGAAAATCAGAAATGTCATCTACAAAAAAAAGTTAAAGGGGCTGTAAAACATAATCACTTTATTCAATATTATATTTGTAAACTGGAGTATATTTTCTTTAAAAAACAAAAAACTAAAAAGAAAATGTCACTCAACATCACTGATCTCAACAGATCAGCAGGAAAAAAAATACTGTGATAAACTTGTCTCTTTGACACCAAGAAGAAATTTTACTCCAAGCATCAATACACTTCCAGTGTTTTCACTACATATTTCTTTACTGCTGCTCTTCATTCTTTTCCACATTTCACAATAGCGGATTGGTATAGACTTTAAAACTTCATTGACAGGAGCAAATCCAGCATCCATTGATTTCTTCTCAAAAGGCACTCTAACCTATCAGATTGCCTGGCAGTTTCATTCTCATGAATACTCTAGCTGTAAAAAAAACTCAATAGGACACAAACAAATCCAAAGAATAGAAGAAGAAATCTGCTGGGTTTGGGGATATCTGGTGCATTTGACTGGTCCAGGATTATGAAACCTAAACCTCCCATTGTAAACAGGAAGCTGGATGCAAGTCCTTCCATAATAACATATTGTCCATTTACTCTGTACGCCAAGAAAGCTACTGGCCTCTGATGCCCATGTTCATCGGTCATAGAGCCAACACTTGGAGGTTCAACAATAACATCATAAATTATTCCTCTGGTCATGAGGAAGCAAGACACCACCACCAAAGCATACACAGTCATGGCTGAGGGCATGTGCAGCCTGGTCGGCTTCGTCAGCTTCAGGTTGGGACATTCGAGCACTAAGAATGGGCCGTGGTACAAAGTCTCCATGTTGCTGGAATCAAGGACCATTATCCGGCTCAAATCCCACATGCCACTCAGAAACACTGTTGGTTTGTTTTAATCATGAACGAATACTGAACGCTTTTCCTTACAGAAATAATCATAAGGATTTTTATCTTTAATTCTGTTAAATGGATAATACTCATTTCTGTATTTTTATATATAACACACATAACATGAAATCTACCCTTTTATAGTAGACGGCTGAATAATTTTTAGTATATTCACCATTTGTGCAACCATCACCTCTAAAACAAACCCCACACTCATTCATAGTTACTCACTACTTTTCCCAAATAGTTCCAGTCCTAGGCAACCACCAAGCTAATTTCTGTCCCTATAAATTTGCCTTAGACATTTCAGATAAATAACATCATAAAACACAATATATGTGGTCTTTCTGTGACTCTGCATACTATTTTCAAGGTTCATTCATGTTGTAACATGTACCTTAATTCCTTTTTATGGCTGAACATTATTCTATTCTATGTATATTCTATATTTTGCTTATAAATTCATCCATTGATAAACATTTGAGGTTTCTTTCCCCACCCTGACAGACCTGTTCAATAGGAAGTATGGGTTGTTTCTACTTTTTTATAATTATGAATTATGTTGCTATGAATCTTTTTGTACAAGATTTTATGTGAACCTACATTTTCCTGTCTTTTGGGTATGCATCTAGGAGTGGATTGATTTGTTTTTCAAAAGTTAAACAAACTAAGCTGGGCATGGTGGCTCATGTCAGTAATCCCAGCACTGGCTGGGTGGGAGCATCTCTGAAGCCAGGAGTTCAAGACCAGCCTCTGCAACAATGCAAAATCTTGTATCTACAAAAAATTTTAAAATTCACCCAGTGCAGTGGTGTGTGCCATAGTCCCAGCAGTAAGTACTAGGGAGGTTAAGGTGGGAGGATGGCTTGAATCCAGTGGTTCAAGGCTACAGTGAGTGATGATCACACCATTGCACTCCAGCCTGGACAACAGAGTGAGATGTTCTCTCTTAAAAAAAGAAAAAGAAAAGAAGGTGGGGCACGGTGGCTTACGCCTGTAATCCCAGCACTTTGGGAGGCCAAGGTGAGTGGACCATTTGAGGTCAGCAGTTCGAGACTAGCCTGGCCAACATGGTGAAACCCTGCCTACTAAAAATACAAAAAAATTAGCCAGGCATAGCGCCGGACACCTGTAATCCCAGCTACTCAGGATGCTGAGGCAGGAGAATCGCTTGAACCCGGGAGGTGGAGGTTGCAGTGAGTCAAGATCATGCCATTGTACTCCAGCCTGGGTGACAGAGACTCCATCTCAAACAACTCCCCACCCCAAAAAACACAGTTAAGCAAACTTAAATACCAGGTGTAATTCATTCTTTCTCTTTCTTTCGTTCATTCTTTCTTTCTCTCTCTCTTTCTTTTTTTTTTTTTTTTTTTGAGACAGAGTCCCACTCTGTCACCCAGGCTAAAGTGCAGTGGCACAATCTCAGCTCACTGCAACCTATGCCTCCCAGATTCAAGTGATCCTCCCACCTCAGCACTCCAAGTAGCTGAGACCACAGGCATATGCTACTACACCCAGCTAATTTTTGTCTTTTTTTTGCAGAGATGGGGTTTCACCATGTTGCCCAGGCTGGTCTCAAACTCCTGAGCTCAAGCGATCTGCCCACCTCAGCCTCCTAAAGTGCTGGGATTACAGGTGTGATCTAACACGCTCAACCCAAGCATAATTTTAACATGGTTACGGTAACCTTTTGCTGTTTCTGTCGTACTGAATTCTATTTTCAAATACTTAGGTTAAAGATTTTTACAAGAATGAAATTAGTCAGTAATTCCAAATTTGTTGCCAAAAAAAAAAATCGACATACAGTATCTTATAATCTCCTTAATATCTATATGATCTATATCAATATTCCTTTTCTCCTCCCTGGAACCAATTACTCATGTTCTTCACCTTCCCTTGATGACCTCATAAGAAGCTTAACAATTTTACTAGTGTTTTCAAATAACAACTTATTAATTTTGTTGACCCTCTTTACAGTTTCTCTATTTACAGTTGATTCGTTGTGATTCTGGTGGTACTCTCTTACTTTCTGGCTAGGGTTGATGTTATATGGATGCTTGTGTGCATTATTTTATTTTATTTTTTATTTTTTGAGACACAGCCTTGCTCTGTTGCCAGGCTGGAGTGCAGTGGTACAATCATAGCTCATAGCATCCTCAACCTCCCAGGCTCAAGTGACACTCCCCTCTCCAGCCTCCCAAGCAGCTGGGACCATAGGCGCACACCACCATGCCATGTTAACTTTTTACGTTTTCTTAGTATAGATGAGATCTTACTATGTTAATCAGGCTCATCTCAAACTGTGGCTCAAGTGATCCTCCCGCCTCAGCCACCTAAATGCTGAGATTACAGGCATGAACCACTTGCACCAGGGCTTGATAATTTATTGAACTATATTCTAAATCTAGGTTATATATCATTGTGTTAAATTATGCTTTTGTTTCTGTTGTTGTTGTTGTTGTTTTGAGATGAAGTCTCGCTCTGTTGCCTAGGCTGGAGTGCAATGGCACGATCTCGGCTCATTGCAACCTCCACCTCCTGGGTTCAAGTGATTCTCCTGTCTCAGCCTCCCAAGTAGCGGGGATTACAGGCATGCACCACCAAGCCTGGCTAATTTTTTTGTATTTTTGTAGAGACGGGGTTTCATCATGTTGGCCAGGCTGCTCTCGAATTCTTGACCTCAAATGCTCCATCTGCCTCGGTCTCCCAAAGTGCTGAGATTACAGGTGTGAGCCGCTGCACCCGGCTAAATTATGTTTCTATAAGTATAATCTCAATATTTACTGTACAAAGAGCTCTAAATAAATAAACAACCAATATTTACCCCAAGAATTTCAGAAAATAATCCAGAAACAGCATGATACAGAAAAACCTGCAGTAGCAACGCTGCTACAAATCCATCTATCATCTACCACATTATCATACGTTATCTGGCCAAAGAATCCACCATTAGAAATGGGAAGTACTTCCAGTAAAAAATCTTCTCCTCAGAAATTCTATATATCTGTGACATACTTTGATTGGAGTGTGAGTTTGTGCTGATTTATGCCAATTACCTTATATAGTCTCTTTCTTTTCTTAGCTCGCAGAAGGGAAAATCAAATTCTTTGTCATCATGAGATTTATATGTGACAGACTTTGGTGGTAAGAACCAACTAAGAATAGTTTCAGAGGTAGGACAGTAGCCTGTTTTTCATTCTTTTCCATCAGCACATTTAGACTTCATCTTTGCATGAGAACATAAAACTCTTAATAGCTCAAACATTTAAAACTCATCTCTGGCAAAAACAGAACACTTACCAGTTCCCTCATCTGCACCATTCTGAGCAGCTTCCCAAACTACTAGCTTTGTCCCACACACATCTGTAGATGTAGGATCTGAATAGTCCGCAGGATTAAATGTCCTGAGGTTTGAAATAAAGAAATAATAAAGGCAAAAGAAGCAAGCACCTAAGCCAAAATATTAACCATACATGATCTTCCACCAAACAAGCCCAGTGTCTTCTCACAGCCACTGTAAAAGACATCACCTCTCCTTCCCCTATCTAAATATAACCAATTCTGCCAGCCATGGAGATGCAGATGTGAAAATCAGAAGCTGCCTAGGGACCTTCCACACATTCTGGTATAATAGCCTTATTCTCCTAAAACATGGTCCTCAGCATCCTAAAGCAGACAAGGAGACCTATAATCTTTCAAGGCAAAATAAGGGCTCTCATAAGAGTCCTGCTGAAAAATAAGGAATAAATAGGGAACACAGGTATTTTCTTCCCAAGTCAGAATCCAAGTTTGGCTTTGAACCTTTTATAGCTTAGAATTATACGCTCCTTTAGAGAAACATTAGATAAAGAAGAAAACATTTTGTTCAGCACCTCTATTTCTTTTCAATAAAATCCTAAACTGAACACCCAGTTTAACTGAATCATGGTTCAGAGGTCTAACATGAGCCAAAACAAATATTACCTTTAAAATTTTCACAAAGGAATGTGAAGTAAACAGAAAAATCCACAAAACAATTTACAGCTAATGGGCAGGGCTATGTCTTAAAGCGCTCCTGAGAGTTTGCTCCCTGTGTTTTCATACCTCCTTTTCCTCAAAGGAGCTTAGGCAGAAGGCAGATTGCAGGAGGCACCACTACTTATCTAGAAGGCACTGACACCAAGAGTGCTGCCTGAAGTTAGAGAGAGACAAAGGGCTTTTCTTGGAGCCAATTCCCTTCCTTGACTGCATCTACGTATGGCTTCCACAGGATGTTTTAAAACTTTTCTAAAATTCAATGGGAGCTAATGTTTTAGAAGCAACAAAAAGTAAAATAACACCCAGAAACAAGAAATAAACCTCTGATTTTAGTATCTTTGAGTCTGTTCAATGTTCACTATTACAATTCAGGAAAAATATATCACTCATACATAAATAAGCACTACATTTACTTAGCATGCAAAGACAATGGCTGGATTAACTAACATGGCCCTTAGGCAGTGCCATTTAGGTATGTCTGTAGGTATTTTGTCACAACTTCAGGTGACTGCTACTGACATTTATTAATAGTACAGAGAGAAGAGATGTTGCTAAACATCCTACAATATACAGGAGACCCTACCACTCCATGGAAGTATTATCCAATCCACAATCAATAGTGCCAAGGCTAGAAACCCTGCTCTAATGCCTATTTAAAAGATCAATTTTATTCATATTGTTTTTCTTATTTGTAAATCTCTTTAAGTATAGAAAACACTAGACTCACCATGATGACCAAATTAGATGCAGGGTATTAGAGGCAATTGAAGCATAAAAACTAAGGAAGTAAATAACTATAAAAATAGGATGGCTATGACTTACCCCATGCCTTGGGTTGAGAACCTTCCTGCCCCTCTCCCTCTGCCACGTCCAAATCCTTTAAAAAAACCAAACAATTATAAAATAATATTCATGTCCTACACAATTACACTTCCTTCTTCATCTTATACTCACTTCCCAGACAATATTATCATTGTTCCTAATGGCACCAACATTCCAATCCAGGGCATCCAATTTCCAATTTACTGATCCCTGATGATACAACTACCTGTACCCAGTTAGTGACTTCTAAGGCTAGAAAAGAATTAAATTCTCCTTGTATTATATTTGTGGTATTTGACAGCTAAACACAGGAAGGTTATATTATAAAACAGTCTGCACCGTTTAAAATCAGGAAGGGCAAACACCATGGAATTAGAAGCCACTACTATAAAATGAAATGAGAACCAGAAAGAGGAAAATGCAAAGTAAGCTGAAGGCACTGTTAAATATCATTTTAAATACTAGGTCTTCGATCAAAGACCAAAATGGCAGCAAGCATGAGAATAAGCAAACAAGAAGTGAAAATTATGACTAGCACCTTTGCACATTCTCTCTTCATTAAAATCCTGAACTCAAGAGCAAAGGCCTAAATTTAAGAGCTAAAACTATAAAACTCTCAGAGAAAAACACAAAGCAAACGCTTTACAACACTGGATTTAGCAATGATTTCTTGAATATGACACCAAAACTACAGGCAAAAAAAGAAAAACTAGACAAAATGGACTTTATGAAATTAAAAACTTTTCTGAGACAGGTATGGTGGCTCACACCTATAATCTCAACAATTTGGGAGGCTGAGGTGGAAGGGTGGCTTGAGCAAGGAGTTCAAGGCCAGTCTGGGCAATAAAGGGAGACTCCCTCTCTACAAAACGATTTTTTATGGGCACGGTGGCATGAGCCTCTAACTTAGCTACCTGACAGGCTGAGACAGGAGGATCCATGAGCCCAGGAGTTGGAGGTTGCAGAGTCTCGCCCTGTCGCCCAGGCTGGAGTGCAGTAGCGCCATCTTGCTTCATGGCAACTTCTGCCTCCCAGGTTCAGGCGATTCTCCCGCCTCAGCCGCCTGAGTAGCTGGGATTACAGGCGCCTGCCACCACGCACAGCTGATTTTTGTATTTTTGGTAGAGACAGGTTTCACCATTTTGGCCAGGCTGGTCTCAAACTCCTGACCTCGTGATCTGCCTGCCTTAGCCTCCCAAAGTGCTGGGATTACAGCGTGAGCCACCACGCCCAGCCAACCAAAAATTTTTTTAAATTAAAAAATCCAATCTGGGGCCGGGCGCGGTGGCTCAAGCCTGTAATCCCAGCACTTTGGGAGGCCGAGACAGGTGGATCACGAGGTCAGCAGATCGAGATCATCCTGGCTAACACAGTGAAACCCCACCTCCACTAAAAAATACAAAAAACTAGCCGGGCAGGTGGCAGGCGCCTGTAATCCCAGCTACTCCGGAGGCTGAGGCAGGAGAATGGCGTAAACCCAGGAGGCGGAGCTTGCAGTGAGCTGAGATCCAGCCACTGCACTCCAGTCTGGGCGACAGAGGGAGACTCCGTCTCAAAAAAGAAAAAAATAAAAAGAAATCTAATCCATCTTCCCCATAAATTCTAACAAGATAATAGAATTATTGTTTCGCACTCACCTGGCAGTAATGCTACCAGTAACGTNTCGAGATCATCCTGGCTAACACAGTGAAACCCCACCTCCACTAAAAAATACAAAAAACTAGCCGGGCAGGTGGCAGGCGCCTGTAATCCCAGCTACTCCGGAGGCTGAGGCAGGAGAATGGCGTAAACCCAGGAGGCGGAGCTTGCAGTGAGCTGAGATCCAGCCACTGCACTCCAGTCTGGGCGACAGAGGGAGACTCCGTCTCAAAAAAGAAAAAAATAAAAGAAATCTAATCCATCTTCCCCATAAATTCTAACAAGATAATAGAATTATTGTTTCGCACTCACCTGGCAGTAATGCTACCAGTAACGTTGGTTTCTGTGTATATACCATTTCCCTGCATTGTTATCTGGAAGGAACAGATTAATCTAGCAGCTCAGAATAAAGATCCAGAGTCTTTTACTCACGAAAATCAAGTCCAACGTTTCCAAAGATTATCAAAGTGAATAAACCATGTTATGGTAAATGCTGTACCTTTCCTCCTCAAGCCCTGGGACTCTACTACATATCTGCTGAATGACTGTTCAAGGTTTTTTTTTTATGTAATTTTTTGAGACAGAGTTTTGCTCTGTCACCCAGGTTGGAGTGCAGTGGCGTAATCTCAGCTCACCACAACCTCCGCCTCCCAGGTTCAAATGATTCTTGTGCCTCAGTCTCCCAAGTAGCTGGGATTACAGGCCTGCGTCACCACCCCTGGATAATTTTTGTATTTTTAGTAGAGACAGAGTTTCACCATGTTGTCCAGGCTGGTCTTGAGCTCCTGACCTCAAGTGATCCACCCACCTCACCCTCCCAAAGTACTGGGATTACAGGCGTAAGCCACCACCCCCCACTTCAAGTTTTGACTAATATTTACATACTCTGTGCTGAGAATCCAAGTGGAAAAGTTGCTCGTTACTCTTTTTTTTTTTTTTTTTCCTTTTTCTGAGTTGGGATTTCAACATATTGGCCAGGCTGGTCTTGAACTCCCAGCTTCCAGTGATCCGCTCACCTCAGCCTCCGAAAGTGCTGGGATTATAGGTGTGAGCTACCATGCCTGGCCTAGTTGCTCATTACTCTGAAAGCCGAAATTCAAAGAACAACCAACCACCCCTACTGGGGCAGATCTTAACTGCAGACATCTCTCCTTTTCAAACAGCCTGAAGGGAAGCAAATGCAGAAAGTGGGCCTAATCTAAAAAGATAGAAAGCACTCCTTCCCCTCATCCCCAAAAGATAGTAAGAAGGACTTTAAAAGCTAGCTGTGCCACAGGGTGGGGAACATCCCACACCGGGACCTGTTGTGGGGTTGTGGGAGAGGGGAGGGACAGAATTAGGAGATATACCTAATGTAAATGACCAGTTAATGGGTGCAACACACCAACATGGCATATGTATACATATGTAACAAACCTGCACGTTGTACACATGCACCCTAGAACTTAAAAGTATAATTAAAAAAAAAAAAAAAAAAAAAAAGGCTAGCTGTGCCAGAGGCCAGCCTGAGCAACACTGCAAGACCTGGCCTCAAAAAAATTCCTGATTTCTCAGGACTAGTTCAATAATATAGATGGTACTACTTCCATGTCCAGGGACCTGTTCAGGCCACACACAGAAGGGGCATCTTTGGGGTTTTTCTGGCTCAGAGACTTGGGAGTCTATCCCCCTACATGCTCAGAGAGTCTGGAATAACTCCTCCCCAGCCTCAAAGAATACTACATTAATCAAATGAAAATGACAAAACATCCCTGGAATTCACTGAGGAACAAAGCTTGTTTACAGCAATATCTTCAACAACACAATAGGTATGTAAATATCAGTTGCTACATTTAAGACTGATATATGGCCAGGAGCAGAGGCTCACGCCTGTAATCCCAGCACTTTGGGAGGAACACGGTCGGATCACGAGGTCAGGAGATCGAGACCATCCTGGCTAACGCGGTGAAACCCTGTCTCTACTAAAAATACAAAAAATTAGCAAGGCGTAGTGGCGGGTAATTACAGTCCCAACTACTCAGAAGCCTGAGCCAGGAGAATGGCGTGAACCCAGGGAGGGGAGCTTGTAATGAGCCGAGATTGCGCCACTGCACTCCAGCCTGGGCGACAGAGCAAGACTCCGTCTCAAAAAAAAGAAAAAGTAGAGAAACTAATCTGAGTTACTAAATACAAAACAGTAAGATAAAGCACTGAGAAAGGTTACGGAGTAAACTATTGTTGCCTTTTTTGCACTATTTTTCTTCCATCCAGAAGGAAACCAAACCCTGTAACTTCAAGTGTAATTCATTAGCAGCCAGGTGCAGTGGCTCGTGCCTGTAATCCCTCTGCTTGAGGAGGCCAACAGAGGAGGACTGCTTGGAGTCAGGAGTTCAAGACCAGCCTGGGCAACACAGGGAGACTTGTCTCTACAAAAATGCTTTTAAAAATTAGCTGGGCATAGCCAGGCGTGGTAACTCACACCTGTAATCCCAACACTTTGGGAGGCCGAGGAGGGCGGATCGTGAGGTCAGGAGATCGAGACCATCCTAACTAACATGGTGAAACCCCGTCTCTATTAAAAATACAAAAACTTAGCCAGGCATGGTGGCGGGCGCCTGTAGTCCCAATTACTCGGGAGGCTGAGGCAGGAGAATGGCGTGAACCTGGGAGGCGAAGCTCACAGTGAGCTGAGAGTGCACCACCGCACTCCAATCTGGGTGACAGAGCGAGACTCCATCTCAAAAAATAAATAAATAAAAGAAAAAGAAAAAAAAATTAGCTGGGCATTGTGATGTGCACCTGCAGTCCTATCTACTCAGGAGGCTAAGGCAGGAGTATTGCTTGAGCATAAGAGTTGGAGGTTGCAGTGAGCTACGATCATGCCACCGTACTCCAGGATGGGCAATAGAACAAGACCCTGTCTCTAAAAAAAAAACAATAGTTCACTACCTTACTTGACTCAATCTCACCAGAAGAAAAGACCAAAATAATACATATAAGCTGCTAAACCATGTATCAATACACAAGATAAAGAAACATACAAAAGAAAGGTAACTTAAATACACATTTAAGCCTGACCTACATGGAGAAACCCTACTCTACTGAAAACACAAAATTAGCTGGGCGTGCTGGCGCATGCCTGTTATCCCAGCTACTTCGGAGGCTGAGGGAAGAGAACTGCTTGAACCCAGGAGGCGGAGGTTGTGATGAGCCAAGATCCCACCATTGCACTCCAGCCAGGGCAACAAAAGCAAAACTCCCATCTCAAAAATAAAAATAAATAAAAAATAAAAAATAAAAAAACAATAAAAATGAAAACAGGTTGGGCGTGGGGCTCACGCCTGTAATCCCAGCACTTTGGGAGGCCGAGGCGGGTGGATCACGAGGTCAAGAGATCGAGACCATCCTGGCCAACATGGTGAAACCCCATCTCCATTTAAAATTACAAAAATTAGCTGAGCCTGTAGTCCCAGCTACACGGGAGGCTGAGGCAGGAAAATCGCTTGAACCCTGGAGGCAGAGGTTGCAGTGAGCCGAGATTGCACCAGTGCACTCCAGCCTTGAAACAGAGCAAGACTCTGTCTCTAAATAAATAAATAAATAAATAAATAAATAAATAAATAAATAAATAAAATGTGTAACCAGTGAAACCCCATCTCTACTAAAAATACAAAAAATTAGCCAGGCATGGTGGGGCTCATGCCTATAGCCCCAGCCGCTCAGGAGGCTGAGGTGTAAGAATCACTTGAGTCCAGGATTTCGAGGTTGCAGTAAGTTATGATCATGTCACTGCACTCCAGGCTGGGCAACAGAGTGAGATACTGTCTCTTAAGAGAAAAAAAAAAAAAAACAGTAGACAAAGGATCTAAAAAAACAACACACAAATGGCCAAAAGGTACACAAAAAATGTTCATCACTAAACATGAACAAAATACAAAGAAAACCACAATGAGGTATCATCTTACCCCACTTACAACAGCTATTATCAAAAAGACAAAAAGTAGCCTGTAATCCCAACTACTGAGGTGGCTGAGACAGGAAGATTGCCTGAACCCAGGAGTTCAAGACTGCAGTGAGTTATGATCATGCCACTGCATCTAATTAATTAAGCAAATTAAACAGATGCTGGTGAAGACACAGGGAAAAGGGAACTCTCATACACTACTGGTGGGAATATAAACTGGTGAAGTCATTTTGGAAAACAATATGGAGATTTATCAAAAACAAAAAATTGAATTACCATATGATCCAGCAATCCCATTACTGGATATTTATACAAAGAAAAGGAAACCAATAGTGCTTCATGGTTGCCAGGTTGGGGTGGCTGTGGCAATTTCTCTTCTTTTTAAATTTTTAACTTTTTACTGATACGTAATTTTTTTTTTTTTTTT
>NW_016810459.1:255248-266669 GCF_001698545.2 Rhinopithecus bieti
AAAAAAAAAAAAAAAAAAAAAAGAGAAAAAGAAATCACATCTTCCTTATTCACATGAAAATTCTGAAAATAAATTTAAAAAAATATTGATTTTTCTTTCTTCTTTGTGGACTTGCTGTGAAGTTTTTGCTTCAAAAAAACTACCTCCATTATGCAACTACGTTAATATATCACAGAATTTGCTCGTTAGTTAGGTTCAAAGCCTGGAAAGGCACAGAATAGCAAAATAGTAATACCAAGGAAAACACTGAGTTCTTAGAAAAACTAAAGTGTTAGAATTGGGTTTTTCTAGAATACTAACCGGAAGATGCCAACTCGCAGTCTTTTCTTTTTCTCATCCCTATATTGGCATTAATAGCTCTACATAATACAGAAATTTTATAAATGATATTGGAATGACTTGCTCCCCTCACCTCTGTCAGAGGTTGACTCACATAAATTCCAGTGAGGCTTTCCTTGGCAACCCACTTATATTTGACAGACCTCTTCCCATAATTTGCATCTCTCTTTCTGCCTTTGTTTTTCCCTATAACATAATTTCTATATAACACCATTAAAATATATTAATATAAAATATTTTATCTTCTTTATTGTTACATCCCATTTGACCTTCTTTAAAATATAAGTTTTAGAAGGGCAAAGATTTTACCTATTTTATTCATTGCTGTATGCCTATAAAAGTATCTACTACATAGTAGATAATAAATATCGGTGGAATGTATGAGACAGCAAGAGTCTCTAGAGTGATATGTTAAATATTTACATTTTATTCTTTCATAACTTAGCTACACTGACACACTGCCAGAGCAGATAGGGTTGTTTTGCATAAACAGTGACAAAACCTAGAAAACCTAGGTCTAATGGAAATGAGACCTGCCTATGAGAAATCCTGCCTATTTAGCAACTTTTCTCTTAATCTAACTCTTGTCTATACCATGAATCTCTATAAATGGAGAAGAAAAAAACAGCTTTATCCACTGTAAGTAAATGACCCCTGGCCCCTTCTTTGCCACACACACACAATTCTAAAATTAATGAATGTGTCTGCCTTATAACAGAAGGCAGTCATAAGACACACTACACAACCACCTGCCTATAGCCCAGATCAATGTTGATATGAAACCACATGGGAGGCGCTTATGAAACTACTCAGGTGCCACTCATTTCTAGTGTTAATTATTAGAACAAATTCTGCATTGAGGAAACAAATTTATAAGCATGCTATGGACTAATCTTTCAGTTTTTCAGAATGTAAGGAAACTCCTAAGAAAAAATTTGAGAAAGCTGAGTGCAGTGGCTCATGCCTGTAATTCCAACACTTTGGGAGGCTGAGACAGAAGGGTCACTCGAGACGAAAGAAGAGAAGAGAAAAAACTGAGGAGAAAGTCTGTACTTACATTCTCTGGCACGATTGCCGCCTCTTCCTTTCCGGTTGTTGTTTCCACGTCCACGACTTGATTCTTTTTCGCTTTTCTTCTCTCTATTCTCTTTGTTTTCTGAATTTTCTTTTGCAAAATTCTTTTTCTTCCCCCCTACGGTCTCCCATGAAGTCTATCAGAGAGAACGGCTGTTAATCATTTATCATTCCAAGTGTGTATAATTATCAAGGGCACATGCATGTATCTTTCTTTTTTTATTATTATTATTTTTTTGAGACGGAGTCTCGCTCTGTCGCCCAGGCTGGAGTGCAGTGGTGTGATCTCTGCTCACTGCAAGCTCCGCCTCCCAGGTTTGCGCCATTCTCCTGCCTTAGCCTCCTGAGTAGCTGGGACTACAGGCGTCCACCACCATGCCCAGCTAATTTTTTGCATTTTTAGTGGAAACGGGGTTTCACTGTGTTAGCCACAATGGTCTCGATCTCCTGACCTTGTGATCCACCCTCCTCAGCCTCCCAAAGTGCTGGGATTACAGGCGTGGGCCACCGCGCCCAGCACATGCATGTATCTTTCAAATCTAACTACCCACAGCTTGCAGCTCACCTGCTTATCATTTAAATTCTTTCCATATAGTCCTACTTTCTTGACGATAAAGATAACAATCCTCTTGCTAAGCTCCTGTTGCTAAATAATTACAGCTATTAGCTGACCTGACAAAATACTGTACATTTTCCCAACATAGAGCCCTTTCCTATGCAAATTTAGGAATACAGTAAATGTCATTTCCCCAAGCTCCTATTCTACACCACCTCACTTATCTCTCTATTAGGCCTTAAATCTACGTATTAATTCAAAGACCACAAAATTACTTAGAATGATGCCCCAAAAGCTCCAGGAATACAACCTTGCCTGTTCCATTATTCAAACTAATTATCTAAAACAATTTAATGGCAGATAAGTAAAATTTTAGCTTGGTTTTGGTGGGCTTTTTAAAAATTTATAAAGTACTTAAAATTTTAATCTCCCAAGAATTCTTCTAGTGAGAAGTCAAATAATTTATATAACCTCCCTTCTCCACCTCTCCCCAAATGGTGATAACAAACCTAATCATATCATATATACACAAATTGCTGAGAAAAGAAAGATACTACATTCTTGACTATAAGTGGATATAAAAATTATCAAGCAAGGTAGTTACAGAGAAATCCTAAAATTAGCCCAATAGTTTCTATTTACTTATTCATAATCTGCCTTATTTCAGAAGGGATTTGAAATGACTCCATCCAAAATTAAGAGTAGTAACTATTTTATGCTTTTAAAATCTTATGGAGGCGCCCTGCCGATACGTAATATTTAAACACATTTATGGGGTACATGTAGTACTTTGCTACATGCAGAGAATACATAATTATCAAGTTGTGGTATTTAGGGTATCCGTTACCATAAGCATTTATCACTTCTATGTGTTGAGAACTTTTCAAGTCCTCACTTCTAGCTATTTTGAAGTGAAGCACTATTCACAATATTCACAAATATAGAGAATCAACCTAAGTGTTCATCAACAGATAAATGGATTTCAAAAAGTGATACATTTACATGTTGGAATACTATTCAGTCATAAAAGAATGAAATGATGTCCTCTGGAGCAACATGAATGGACCTGGAAGACATTGTATTAAATAAACCAGACACAGAAAGACAAATATCACACATACTCACTCACATGGGAGCTAAAAAAGTTATCTCATGCAGGTAGAGAGTGGAAAGATAGTTACCAGAGGCAGAGAAGGTGACATGTATAGAGGGTGGGGAATAAAGAGAGATTGGTGGATAGGTTAAAACACAGAAGGAATAAATTCTAGGCCGTGCTCGGTGGCTCATGCCTGTAATCCCACCACTTTGGGAGGATTAGGCGGGTGGATCACTTGAGGCCAGGAGTTTGAGACCAGACTGGCCAACATGGTAAAACCCCAAGTCTATCAACAATACAAAAATTAGCTGGGCATGGTGGCGTGCACCTGTAGTCCCAGATACTCAGGAGGGTAAGTGGAAGGATTGTTTGAGCCCAGGAGGTAGAGGTTGCAGTTAGCTGAGATGGTGCCACTGCACTCCAGCCTGGGTGACAGAGTAAGACCCTGTCCCAAAAAAAGGGAGTAAGTTCTAATGTTCAACAGTAAAGTAAGGTGACTACTTAACAATTACGTATTATACACTTCAAAATAGATGAAAGTGAAAACTACAGCAAAAAGACTACAACTCACTGAAGGCTCAAATGAACATAGCCTTTTTTAGCAATAAAGTTTTTTTAGAGTAAGGTTTTAAAAACCCTATTGCATTGTATTCCAAATGTAATACAATTATAATTTGTCAACGCTTTCGGTTAGAGCTTTAAGTTTTAAATTATTCATAGAAAGGGCTTTCTCAGCTCATCCAAAAACAACCCTTTGGTTTCTTCAAAACTACATAACACAAAATAGTTCATTTACAGGCATCAGTAAACAAATGATCAGATTTTAAGACGACCTGCCATTCTTTCAGAACACACTGCTATCCCTAGTGAGAGTCCAGCAAAGCAACTGCCTGCTTCTTCCTCCTAATTGAAAGCATTTTCTTCTCTCTTACTGTAGCTTACCTCTACCTCGGGCTCGCTTGCCACGATCTGAAGGTTTGTCCACTTGATTGCCATCAATTCCATTTTCTTCACCTCTAACTAGGGGAAAAGAGCAGAAAATCAAATTTCCATTTCCAAACCTCTTGTACGTAACCTTACCAAGCACCTATTAAAGGCAAAGAAGGAATGACAAACAGGCTACAATTTAAACAACGGGTTCAGAAACAGGAAAACAAAAACATAAGTGACTTAAAAACTGAATGAGGTCAGGCACAGTGGCTTACACTTGTAATTCTAGCACTCCTAATTTCCAGCTGAGGGGGGCAGATCTCTTGAGCCCAAGAGCTTGAGACCAGCCTGGGCGACATACAAAAGAAATACAAAAATTGGTCAGGCACAAAGACTCATACCTATAATCCCAGCACTTTGGGAGGCTGAGGCAGGCGGATCACTTGAGGCCAGGAGTTCGAGACCAGCCTGGCTAACACAAGGAAACCCCATCTCTACCGAAAAACATAAAAATTAGCCGGGTGTGGTGGCATGTACCTATAGTCCCAGCTACTCGAGAGGCTAAGGCAGGAGATTGCTTGGACCCAACAGGCAGAGGTTGCAGTGAGCCGAGATCTCCTCACTGCACTCCAGTTTGGGCAAGTGAGCAAGACTCTGTCTCAGCAAAAATACAACATACAAAATACAAAAAATATGAAAATTAGCCAGGCGTGGTTGTGATGGAGTGCAGCTAGTAGTCCCAGCTACTCAGGAGGCTGAGGTGGGAGGATCACCTGAGCCCAGGGAAGTCAAGGCTGCAGTGAGCTGTGATCACGCCACTGCACTTCAGCCTGAGTGGAAGAGTAAGACCTTGTCTCAAATAAAAGAAAAAAAAAAAAAAAAAAAAAAAGAGAAAAGAATCACATCTTCCTTATTCACTGAAATCTGAAAATAAATTTAAAAAAATATTGAGTTTTCTTTCTTCCTTTGTGGAACTTGCTGTGAATTTTTGCTTAAAAAACTATCCCCCCTACCTCCATTATGCATACTACGTTATATATCACAGATTTGCTCCGTTGTTTAGGTTTCAAAAGCTGGAAAGGCCACAGTAATAGCAAAATAGTAATACCAAGGAAACAACTGAGTTTAGAAAACTAAAGTGTTAGAATTGGGTTTTCCTAGAATACTCAACCGGGAGATGCCAACTCGATCTTTTTTTTCTCATCCTACTATTGGCATTAATAGCTCTACCATAAAAGAAATTTTATAAATGATTTGGAATGATTTGCTCCCCTCACCTCTGTCAGTAGTTGACTCACATAATTTCCAGGAGGCTTTCTTGGCAAACCAATTAATATTTGACAGACCTCTTACCCATAATTTGCATTCTCTTTCTGCCTTTGTTTTTTCCCTATAACGATGAATTCTTATATTAACACCATTAAAATATATTATATAAATATTTATCTTCTGTTATTGTTATTCCATTTGACTTCTTTAAAATAATAAGTTTTAGAAGGGAAGATTTTACCTATTTTATTCTGCTGTATGCCTATAAAAGTATCTTACTCATAGTAATAATAAATATCGGTGATATGTTGAGACGCAAATCTCAGAGTGATATGTTAAATTTTACATTTTGTATTCTTTCTAAACTTAGCTACACTGAACACTGCCAGAGCAAGTAGGGTTGTTTTGCATAAAAGTGACCAAAACCCTAAGAAAACCTATGTCTAATGGAAAATGAGACCTGCTATGAGAAATCCTGCCTATTTACCAACTTTTCTCTTAATCTAATCTGTCTATAACATGAATCTCATATGGAGAAGAAAACACTTTATCCACTGGAGTAAATGACCCCTGGCCCCTTCTTTGCCACACACACACAATTCTAAAATTAATGAATGTTCGCTGCCTTATAACAGAAGGCAGTCATAAGAACACTACACAACCACCTGCCTATAGCCCAGATCAATGTTGATATAAACCACATGGGAGGCGCTATGAAACTACTCAGGTGCCACTCTTTCTAGTGTTAATATTAGAAAAATTTGCATTGAGGCACAAATTTATAGTCTGCTATGGATATCTTTCAGTTTTTCAGAATGTAATGAATCTAAGAAAAAATTTGAGAAAGCTGAGTGCAGTGGTCATGCTGTATTCCAGACCTTTGGGAGGCTGAGAACAGAAGGGTCACTCGAGACGAAAGAAGAGAAAGAGAAAAACTGAGGAGAAGTCTGTATTTACATTCTCTGGCACGATTGCCGCCTCTTCCTTTCCGGTTGTTGTTTCCACGTCCGACTTGATTATTTTCGCTTTTCTTCTCTCTATTCTCTTGTTTTCTGAATTTTCTTTGCAAAATTCTTTTTCTTCCGCCACTACGGCTCCATGAAGTCTATCGAGAGAACGGCTGTTAATTCATTTATCATTCCAGTGTGTATAATATCAAGGGCACATGCATGTATCTTTCTTTTTTTTATTATTATTATTTTTTTGAGACGGAGTCTCGCTCTGTCGCCCAGGCTGAGTGCAGTGGTGTGATCTCGCTCACTGCAAGCTCCGCCTCCAGGTTTGCGCCATTTCCTGCCTTAGCCTCCTGGAGTAGCTGGACTACAAGGCGTCCACCCACCTGTCAGTAATTTTTTGCATTTTTAGTGGAAACGGGGTTTCCACTGTGTTTAGCACAATGGTCCTCGATCTCCTGACCTTGTGATCCACCCTCCTCAGCCCCCAAAAGTGCTGGGAATTAAGGCGTGGGCCACCGGCGCCCAGTCACATGCTGTATCTTTCAATCTAACTACCACAGCTTGCAGCTCACCTGCTTATCATTTAATTCTTTCATATAAGTTACTTTCTTGACGATAAGATACAATCTCTCTGCCTAAGCTCCTGTTGCTAAATAATTACAGCTATTAGCTGACCTGACAAATACTGTACTTTCCCAACATTGAGCCCTGTTTCCTAATGCAAATTTAGTGATACGTAAATGTCAGTTTCCCAAAGCTTCTATTCTACACACCTCACTTATTCTCTCTATTAGGCTTAAATCTAACGTTTAATTCAAAGACCACAAATTACTTAGATTATGCCCAAAGCTCCAGGATACAACTTTGCCGTTCATTATTCAAACTAATTTATCTAAACAATTAATGGCAGATAAGTAAAATTTTAGCTTGTTTTGGTGGCTTTAAAATTTATAAAGTACTTAAATTTTATCTCCCAAGAATTTTTCTAGTGAGAGTCAAATAATTTATATAACCTCCCTTCTCCACCTCTCCCCAAATGGTGATAACAACTATCATATCTAATATACACAATTTGCTGAGAAAAGAAAGATATCTACATTCTTGACTATAAGTGTATAAAAATATCAAGCAAGGGTTTAGGTTTTACAGAGAAACCTAAAATTAGCCCAATAGTTTCTGATTTACTTATTCCATAATCTGCCTTATTTCAAGAAGGGATTTGAAATGCTCCATCAAAATTAAGAGTATAACTATTTTATGCTTGTTTAAAAATTTATGGATGGCCGGGCGCGGTGGCTAAGCCTGTAATCCCAGCATTTGGGAAGGTCCGAGACGGGCGGTCATGAGGTCAGGAGATCAGACTATCTGTGCTAACACAGTGATAACCCGTCTCGTACTAAAAAATACAAAAATCTACCGGTCCGAGTGTGGCGGGCCCTGTATCCCAGCTTACTTCGTAGAGGCTGAGGCAGAAAGAATGGCGGCAAACCCGGGAGCGGAGCGTGCAGTGGAGCTGAGGTCTGGCCTGCCTCTACCCTGGGGCGATACAGCGAGACTCTGTCTCAAAAAAAAAAAAAAAAAAAAAAAATCTTAGGAAAACAAAAATTTGACATTGTATATCCAAACTAAACATTAGCACTGGAAATTAATAAACTACAGTTTGGGTGATAAGACGAATTATTTCCATAACAGTGGAAGCCAACTTCTAAACACTTTTTTGAAATGGAGTATCTGGTCTTCTGCAAAGTTCTGATGAACTCACATATTTAATTAGATATAAAATGGATATGAACAAGATATAAATTATTTTCCACCTCTAAGTTTTGATAATGAAGATTGAATATACTGACACCTGATAGTTAAGGTGAAACAATCAGGTATTATCATACAGTTCTGGTGAGCATGCATCTATTGTAACTCTTCTAGAAGGTTACTTAGCAATAGTACCTCAAAATTTTTATTTTTTTTGAGACAGAGTCTCACTCTGTCACCCAGACTGGAGTGCAACGGTGCGATCTCGGCTCACTGCAATCTCTACCTCCTGGGAACAAGCAATAACTCCTGTCTCAGCCTCCCGAGTAGCTGGAATTACAGGCATACACCACCACACTCAGTGAATTTTTGTAATTTTAGCAGAAACGGGGTTTCACCATGTTGGCCAGGCTGCTCTCAAACTCATGACGTCAGGTGATCCACCTACCTCGGCCTCCCAAAGTACTGGTATTACAGGCGAAAGCCACTGCGCTTGGCCTAGTACTCAAATTTTATTTGGTGCATACTCCTTCAACCCAGCAATTCTACTTCTAGGCCCTTATTCAAATAAAATAATGTGTCCAAGCACACTGGCTCACGCCTATAATCCCAGCACATTGGGAGTCCAAGGCAGGCAGATCACTTGAGGCCAGGAGTTGGAAACTATCCTGGCCAACATGGTGAAACTCCATCTCTACTAAAAATATAAAAATTAGCTGGGAGTGGTGGCAGGCACCTGTAATCGCAGCTACTCAGGAGTGTGAGGCAGGAGAATCACTTGAACCTGGAAGGCTTGATCCTAGGAGGTGGAGGCTGCAGTGAGCCAAGATCATATCACTTCTCTCCAGCCTGGGTGACAGAGCGAGACTCTGTCTCAATTACAATAACGTAATAATTGTTCAAACATTTATGTGCAGACAAAATGATCAACAGCATAAAAGGAGGGGAGGGGGATTCCCAAAATATCAAGTTCAGGAGACTAAGTAGTCTAGTGTATCCATAAAAGGAGCAGTATGCAGCCATTTTACCAGTTACATAGGTACATACAGAAAAAGGTCCTTGATAGAAAAAAAGAGCTATCAGCAAAGAGCATATAGAATTACATTTTTTAGTTCAAATAGAAGCCTATGTACTTACTGAAGGAAGTGGTATAAGTCATTATCTAAGTGAGGATGTTTAAGTTGATGTAATCTTTTATATTTTTCTGCAATTATTTTCTACTTGAACAATAAAGCCTATCTATGCCAGAGAAAATAATGCCCATACTGCACAAACTCAATTTATTATGTTTGCTAATATGAAAAGACAACTGTGTAAAACAGAATCCAGTCCTCTTAGGTTATAATACAAAAAGTAAATTCCAGAGGTCCTGGAAAAATCATCCCAGAAGAGTTGGCATAAAGTATATGTATACACAATGTATATCTTTACACAGCCTCGCCTAAAGGTACTCTATCTTTATAAAGGGGCCAACTGTCTTTGTAAAACACCTGAGAAACACTTTACCCCACTTCATATAGCAAATGATACCCTGGCCAGGCGCAGTGGCTCACACCTGTAATCCCAGTACTTTGGGAGCCCAAGGTGGGCAGATCATGAGGTCAGGAGTTCCAGACCAACCTGGCCAACATAGTGAAACTCCATCTTTACTAAACATACAAAAATTAGCAGCCAAGCGCAGTGGCTCATGCCTGTAATCCCAGCACTTTAGGAGGCTGAGGCGGGCAGATCACTTGAGGAATTCAAGACCAGCGTGACCAACATGGAGAAATCCCATCTCTACTAAAAATACAAAATTAGTCGGGCGTGGTGTTGCATGCCTGTGATCCCAGCTACTTGGGAGGCTGAAGTGGGAGAATCGCTTGAACCTGGGAGGCAGAAGGTTGCGGTGAGCCAAGATATTACACTCCAGCCTGGGCCACAAGAGCAAAACTCCATCTCAAAAAAAAAAAAAAAAAAATTAGCCAGGCATGGTGGCAGACGTCTGTAATCCCAGCTACTCAGGAGGCTGAGGCAGGAGAACTGCTTGAACCTGGGAGGCAGAGGTTGAGGTTGCAGTGAGCTGAGATCATGCCAATGCACTCCAGCCTGGGTGACAGAGCAAGACTCCATCTCAAAAAAATAAAAATAAAAAAAAGACACCCTCCTCATCCTGCTGCCACTCAAGCAAAGCCTTGGTTTATGAGATCTACAAAGACAACTTATTTGGGGGTGGCAAATAGGGAAAAGAACCTTTAAGAAGCAATCTTTACAATACCATAGTAACTACTAAAAAGATTACTGTGTATTTTGCAGAAGTCTGCAAAGCATGCACACATGCATACTTTGAAAAGTCAACCAAGTAATTATAGAGGATTTCCAAGAGAATTTCTGGCAACCTCTGTTATCGGTATTTTGCTAATTGTAGAATGGGTATGAAGAAAACGAGGAGAGGTCCTCCCAGCCACCACGTAATAATCAGAACAGCAGTCTTCAAAGCCAGCTAGTTCAAAAATTACTCTCCCACCACTTTGCCTTTGCCAAAACTACCAACACAACTTACTAAAACAGTAAGTACATTAATGCAAGAGACTAATACTTCAAAACAATTTTGTCACACCAACCAAACATGATGATGAAACAAAAAGTTCAGTACTTGTGTTCAATATCTTCCTTTGTGACAGATATACTTACGTAAGAAAACTTATCCTTAAAATATCACAGACGATTCCACTTAATACCTTTTCCAAGTAATAATTTTGTTTTAGAAGACTTTGGCACAGAGGAAGGTTAGAATCGTTTGCCTTCATGCTCTTGCTCCTAGCAACATCACAGTGTTTATATTCTGTCAACTCTACTCCAATTAACTCTTATCTCAGTCAAGGGAAGATAATCAAAGCCGTTCAGCCATGGGTGCTGCAGATGGCAACCAGGTAAGAGATGAGGCAAACAGTATGAGAGACAAGATGTACCAGAGAATGGTTCTCAACAAACCAGGGTTTCAAAGACTTCCTCCAGCCTGAGCAACATAGAAACACAGAGAGACCCTATCTCTACAAAATACAAAAATAATTAGCCAAGTGTAGTGGCATGTGCCTGTGGTCTCGGCTACTTGGCAGGCTGGAGGATGGCGTAAGCCTGGGAGGTCGAGGCTGCAGTGAACCATGATGGCACCACTCTACTCTAACCTGGGCAATGGAGTGAGACACTGTTTTAATAAAAAAAAAACCCAGAACACCAAACAACTAAAACAAAGACTTTCCCTCTACTTCTGTATTTCCCCCACAGCCCACTCAGCCCTGAACAAGTGTATTCTTTCACAACTATAGTCAGAACTTCATCTGCTATTTTCTTATCTTTGAAGAAAACAAGAAGTCAGATATAGCCCACACTATAAAATTGTTCAAGAGATAACCAAAGAGACGTTCACAAAAAATTCAGCTTTACTTTTTTTTTTTTTTTTTTTTTTT
>NW_016810459.1:266952-273146 GCF_001698545.2 Rhinopithecus bieti
ATTTAGCTTTTCTTTTTTTTTTTTTTTTTTTTTGAGACTGAGTCTCGCACTGTCGCCCGGGCTGGAGTGCAATGCTGCAATCTCGGCTCACTGCAACCTCCACTTCCTGGGTTCAAGCAATTCTCCTGCCTCAGTCACCTGAGAGGCTGGGATTACAGGCGCCCACCACCACACCTGGCTAATTTTCTGTATCTTTAGTAGACATGGGGTTTTGCCATGTTGGCCAGGCTGGTCTCAAACTCCTGACCTTGTGATCCACCCACCTCGGCTTCCCAAAGTGCTGGGATTATAGGTTTGAGCCACCGCACCCAGTCAGCCTTACTTTCTAATACATAGCCTAGAAGAACCTCCTTCAGGTTCTGTCCCAAATGAGGAGGGGGTGTTAAAACTCAAAACAGAAAGAGAAAATTGGACATTTAAGACTTAAAAATTCACCTAACTACCAGAGAAAAGGAATTAAATCTGCTGCAGCTAAAGGAAAGGCAACAAAAAATAGTGTCTGGACTTACCTCTACCATAAAAGATCCAAAAGATCCCCTCCAGTGAACAATTTGGATTATTTTGTTTATTCCCAAAGATTTTCTTTTTTTTTTTTTTTTTTTATTAAACAAAGAGGGCAGTTAGGCTCTTCAGTTCACTTTGAAAATAACTGAAAGCCATGCTCTGCTATATCCATTAGCAATAAGGTAAACAGATCCTCCATATTTTGCAAAACCCAGGACACTTATTCCCAAGTCAGTACACCAAAATTATTCAAAATTTTAATTCATCATTTAACATGGTTTTCCCCCCCCAGAAAAAATCACAAATTTAGTGGTTTGTCTTATGTATCAGTGTTCTCTTACATGGAATTTTACCAACAATTACTGCTACACTCAAACAGTGAAATCTTTTCCACATTAGTTAATTTTTACTGTAAAAGAATTCATTCTCTTTGTTTCACATCAACTAAAAATATAGTCATTTTAGCTTTCAGTTTCTCACAGTTCAGTTTTGTATTTCTTGTACCTAATGCAGCATGACCCTAAAATGAGACTTCAATTAAATCTGAACACTGACACGGTCAGTTTGTTTGTTTTAAATTTTCCAAGGAAAAGCAGTTATTGATGTGTTCATCTTTGTATCCTCTTTTAGGTGAGTCATTATTTGTTTTAATCTACTTTAAAATACTTTCCTCAATTTAAGAAATATAAACACAGGCCAGGTGTGGTGGCTCACACCTGTAATCCCAACACTTTGGGAGGCCGAGGCGGGTGGATCACCTGAGGTCAGGAGTTCGAGACCAGTCTGGCCAACATTGCAAAACCTCGTCTCTACCAAAAATACAAAATTAGCCAGATGTGGTGGCGCATGTCTGTAGTACTAGCTACTTGGGAGGCTGGGGCAAAAGAATCACTTGAACCCAGGAGACAGAGGTTGTAGTGAGTCAAGATCGCACTACTGCACTCCAGCCTGGGTGGCAGAGTGAGGCTACGTCTCAAAAACTAAAACTAAAATAAATAAATAAATAAATATATATATATATGTAAACTATATTATATAATATTTAAATATAAATACATACACACAGAGAGCATAGTTTTAGGGCTGACAAGTGCCTGGTGTAGCTTTAGCTGCATCTTTCTTAAAATCCAAGGCCTGAGCTCATGAGCCTGCAAGCTCACCAAACTTAACCCAATATTCTAAAAAAAAAAAAAGGCCAGGCGTGGTGGCTCACACCTGTAATCCCAGCACTTTGGGAAGCCAGTGGGCAGATCGCGAGGTCAGGAGATCAAGACCATCATGGCTAACACGGTGAAACCCCGTCTCTACTAAAAATACAAAAAACTTAACCGGGCGAGGTGGCGGGTGCCTGTAGTCCCAGCTACTTGGGAGGCTGAGGCAGGAGAATGGTGTGAACCCAGGAGACAGAGCTTGCAGTGAGTCGAGATCAAGCCACTGCACTCCAGCCTGGGCGACAGAGTGAGACTCTGTCTCAAAAACATAAAATTAAAACAAAATAAAATAAAGAAATAAAACAAAACAAAACAAAAAATAAAGAAAACTTAATATTCCACATAAGCAAATACATATACCAGCAATCTTGGTTTTCTGTTATGCTAGAGATGTAAGAAGTATTTAGAGGTGAGGACTGAGATGAAGAAACATAAGCAACAGAGCCAAGAGATGCTTTTCAGGTGAGGGTGGTGGTGAAAATACACACAGGTCCAGAGATTTTTGGAAACTGTAAGGCTGGAGTAGATCACCAAGTTCTCCTTCAAGTCGTCAGATTCTATGACTTCATTAAGAAACCATACATAACAAAAACAGTTTTTTCAGGTAATCATTCTTTCTGGAACTTAAAACAAATATGGAATGGCACCATAATCCATTCCATCCCCACCCCCAACCAAGGTGAAGTTGAAAATGTGCTACGGAATTGTAGACAAATGTAAACAATGCAAATCAATTAATAATACTTACTGTGTCTGAATTTCCTTCCAGCAATATATTGATAGCTTTGTTCACATCTCCATTACAATCATGTAGGGCCACTATGCATTCATCCTGATTTTTCCCTGTCACTTCCATAAGCTAGTGAATATATCAGAAAATGGTTAGAGGCAACCCAAAACTGGCACTTGATGTTAATATTAAGACTCTTCTATACAAATACAGAATTACATAATCCTTCTACATGAAGATAGCCTCTTCTAGACTCTGAGTTTACAATGAAAACACGTTTTCTTATTTTTTTTGTGGCCATTCCATGCATGTCCTTTCACTAACACTGGTAGAATCTAATTAAAAATCAGTCTTCCCCCAAGTTGACCAAGGAGCAGATCATTAATCAGCAGCACATACATATGTACCAACATTCTCAGAATACCCAAGATTAGGTATCTGAATAATCAAATTTAATTTAAGGACACAGGATTGCTAAACTTAAATATGAGGTGGAACTATATGAGTACATGGTCACCATTCATGGAAAATCCAATACAAATTTTTTGTCAGGGACAATATTCCATATATTGGCTTTCACCATTTGGATGAGAACACTTCAAAGGCCAGTCGCAGTAGCTCACGCCTATAATCAACACTTTGGGAGGCAGAGACGACAGCATCGCTTGAGCCCAGAAGTTCGAGACAAGCCTGGGCAATATAGTGAGACCTCATCTTTACAAAAACTTAACTGAGCGTGGTGGTAGGAGGATCGCTTCAGCCCTGGAGGTGAAGACTGCAATAGGTCATGATTGTGCCACTGTACTGTAGCACAGGAGACAAAGCGAAACCCTGTCTCCCCACCAAAAAAAGAAAAAATATATGTATCATTCCATATACATACTAAATTATATAACACCCTGAAGTCTTACTAGTGGAATTCTGCTACTATCACAAAACACACTCCTAGACATATTATCTTCTCAAGGATCTTCAACACGGTGCTATGCTTGAAGGAATGATGAAAGAAACTCTTCAGTTTATCATCATTAGCAAGGGATACTAGTTACTTAGCATTTTCATCACTAGAACAATCACAGACTAGGCAAAATGCAGGTTTCTCAAGTATCAGTGAATAAACCTATGATTTAATATTTATTGCATTTTAACTACATTTAACTATTTTAGTATGTACTAGTTGAAGTTCAAAATAGCTTGATCCCAACATATCAAGTGATTTGTCTATGGTCACAAAGGTAATTAATAGCAAAGCCCATCTAGAACCCAGGCCTCCTGATCTCATAATCAGAGCTCTCTGCACTATACCATTTGGCCTCTCTGCTTTCATCTTTTCATTTTATCAAGCAGCAAAAGTTCTGCATACTCTACAGCTTTCTGACGCTTCAGTCTTTGGATAGCTACTAATAAATGTTTCATTTTTATCAATGATCTGTACTAAGTGAATGCCTGCAACATACAATTTTTAAGACATACAGTCAGCATCAAAATTACCCCAGTGGTCAGATTACTAACAGACAGAACTAAAGTTGGAACTTAAATCTCTGAACTCCTAGGCTCTATCTATACTATTCAGATAAAAGGCGATGTACTATATATAAGTGTATCTCAAACTGTATGAAGATCTCATTCCAGAGAAGGAAATCTATGATTTCTCGTGAGATAAGACAAGATTTCATTGTGAGACATTTACTCCAAAGAACAATTATTAGATGACATCTACTAGGAGTTGGAATATCTGGCACTGAGATAAGGGTTACAGCTTGGTTTCTAGAATCTTGATAAGAAACAAAGTCAGCAAAGAAGAGTTGGAAATTAAGATTAAGTTATCAAAAATACCTCTTATTAAAGTTTGAAATGAAGACATTGCCCTAAAATTTAATTTCAAAATTTTCCAACAAGAATATGAAATCACAACCATGTCTGAAATGGCAATTCAGGCCAGTAATCCTGTAATCCCAGCACTCTGGGAGGCCAAGGCAGATTCCTTGAGCCCAGGAGTTCAAGACCAGTCTAAGCAACATTGCAGGACTCTGTCTCTACAAATATTTTAAAAATTAGCTGGGCATGGTGATGAACATCTGTCGTCATAGCTACTCAGGAGACTGAAGCAGCAGGATAGCATGAGCCTAGGAGTTTGAGGCTGCAGTAAACTACGATAGCACCACTGCACTCCAGCCTGGGCAACAGAGCAAGATCATGTCTCTATGAAAAGAAATTTTTTAAAAGGTAATTCAGTTCATCCCTAACATTAAACAAAATTCCCAGAGACTGTGCCAAATGTTAGATATACTTTCTATGTATATATGTATAGGAAAATCTCAGTGTGCTTACAGAAATGTCTGGTTCAATGTTCACATGTAAACACTAATAACTCAGAAAGATTGTATTGTAAGGTAGGTGAACGTATTCAATTCCTTCGCTTGCCCACCAATAAAGGTATTTAATCACAAGTCCAAAATCCAATACACAGATTTCAGGTGAGACTAGAAGCTAGAAGTAATACTTTAAAACAAAAATCTTTACTGAAATTATCTTTTTAAGCACAATCAAAACAGATTACAAAAATGATGATATCCTTTGCTAGAAACATACCTGCTTAACTTTAGCTTCAAAATCTGAATCATTCTTATCAAAGATCACTTGAGCAAGACGCATCTGTTCAGCTGTTGCCTGGAAAGTACATACAATTGTTAAGGATTTGAAAACCAAAAGCCTAAGTTAGATTCCAAAATCTGGGTCAAACAGATAAAGCTCTCAAGCACTAGAAACACTAAGTAAAAACAAATAAAAGACCCTGAATTTAGGCCTCTCAACCTGTTTCCATAGGAAAAATAAGCATCAAATTAAGTAACATAAAGGACCCATTCCTTTGACCAAATGACCTAAAGTTATTGTTCATCTTAACTGGCCATATGACTTATTTGAATTTTCTTTCCCTTGGCAGGGTCGGGGAAATCAGCTCAAAAGAAAGCAGAAGAACAAAAAATAATGAAATCTTTTTGGCCGGGCATGGTGGCTCATGTCTTTGGGAAGCCAAGGTAGAAGAACTGCTTGAGCCCAGGAGTTCGACACTAGCCTGGGCAACACAGAGAGACCTGCCTCTATTTAATTTTTTAAAACATTAAAAAAAGGCCGGGCGCGGTGGCTCAAGCCTGTAATCCCAGCACTTTGGGAGGCCGAGACGGGCGGATCACGAGGTCAGGAGATCGAGATCATCCTGGCTAACACGGTGAAACCCCGTCTCTACTAAAATACAAAAAAACTAGCCGGGCGAGGTGGCGGGCACCTGTAGTCCCAGCTACTAGGGAGGCTGAGGCAGGAGAATGGCATAAACCCAGGAGGCGGAGCTTGCAGTGAGCTGAGATCCGGCCACTGCACTCCAGTCCAGGCGACAGAGCCAGACTCCGCCCCCCCCAAAAAAAAAAAAATTAAAAAAAAAAAAAGGCTTAAAATTAGTGAAACCGTTAGAGGTAGTTGGTGGGCAAAAAATAATAAAAGAAAATTAAAAGGTAATGCAAACAACTGCCCAGACACAGGCTTATAACTAGACTTTGTGTCAACAAAGCTGTTGTCAGATCTAAAAAGGTATGCTGGTTAATTCTGAAGGAAAAAAAAGCTGTATTTAGCTAAACTAAAAATATTTTTAAAGTTACTTTATCTTTTTTTTAACACACAATAATTTTGTTTTTCTAAGAGACAGGGTTTCACTACGTTGCCCAGGCTGGTCTTGACAAACTCCTGGGCTCAAG
>NW_016810459.1:273226-281740 GCF_001698545.2 Rhinopithecus bieti
AAAAAAAAAAAAAGGCTTAAAAATTAGTGAAACCGTTAGAGGTAGTTGGTGGGCAAAAAATAATAAAAGAAAAATTAAAAGGTAATGCAAACAACTGCCCAGACACAGGCTTATAACTAGACTTTGTGTCAACAAAGCTGTTGTCAGATCTAAAAGGTATGCTGGTTAATTCTGAAGGAAAAAAAAGCTGTATTTAGCTAAACTAAAATATTTTAAAGTTACTTTATCTTTTTTTTAACACACAATAATTTTGTTTTTCTAAGAGACAGGGTTTCACTACGTTGCCCAGGCTGGTCTTGACAAACTCCTGGGCTCAAGTGATCCTCCAACCTCACCCTCCCAAAGTGCTGGGATTACAGGCCTGAGTCACTGCATCTGGCAAAAGTCACCTTCTTCACAATTTTGTTTTTTTGAGATGGAGTCTCATGCTATTAGCCCAGCTGGAGTGCGGTGCCTCGATCTTGACTCTGCAAGCCTCCCAGGTTCAACTGATTATCCTGCCTCAGCATCCAGAGTAGCTGGGATTACAGGCATGCACCACCATGCCCAGCTAGTTTTTGTATTTTTAGTAGAGACGGGGTTTCACCCGTTGGCCACACTGGTCTCAAACTCCTGGCCTCAGGTGATTCACCTGTCTCGGCCTCCCAAAGTGCTGGGATTACAGGCGTGAGCCACCATGCCCGGCCTAAATCACAATTTCTTAAAGTTTTTATTTATGTATTTATTTAATTTTTAAAGGTAGGGTGTCATTCTGTCCCCTCAGACTGCAATGCAGTGATGCCATCATAGCTCACTGCAGCCTCCAACTCCTGACTTCAAGAGATCCTGCTGCCTCAGCCTCCCATGTAGCTTGGATTACAGGTGTGCACCACCACATCTGTCTATTTGCAGAAAACTTACTTCCAGTTACTTTTCTCACTCAAAATATTTTTTCAATCACATTACTGACTACGTTTCGTTTTCTGATGTTTTTAGGAACAAAAAATCAGAAAAGTTCTAAAGAAAGTTATTCATTTGTGGAGTGATTTTGCAATGTGCCACTCTAGTTTCTTAGTTTTAACAAAGGTACTGTAATTATTATAACAGGGAAATTAGATGAGGAATATACAGGAACAATCTGTATCATCTCTGTACGACAGTCTACTAAATCAAAAATTACTCCAAAATAGTTTAAGTTGCCTCGTTAACCAAGTCTATACTAACTCCCAACATAAATATTTAAAAGCTGAACAGTTTACAAAAGATCTTAGAGGAAGAAAAGCCATAAGAAACTAATAGACAGCTTTTATTCTCAGTTTTTTATATACACTCATTTCAAATAATCTTGACTAAAGTGGGATAAGGGGGAGTTGTTGACATTTTTTGCATTTTAAAGCACTTTTCAAAAGGCCTTTCCAGGCCATGTGGGTGGGTGATTATACAAACTCCAGGTGCTTTGGCCTGTTCATCCCAACCTATGCCTGCTGAGACCTCAGTTTAACTGCCGCAGTACTGCTACATTATACCCAGAAAGACACTGATACAGAAATTCAATGTCTACACTTATTAAAAATTACCACAATTGTTCCCTATACATGTAAGGACCTTACATATACTCTCACTATCCCTAAATCAGACAATCATTTTCCTGAACCATAACCAACCAAGAAATCCCAGTGCCACAGCCAAGAGCACTAATGTTGTGATAACTAGATGAAGTAAAAGGGAAAAGCAAAGCAAGAGATGAGTTTTTAAAAGATGGCATTTCCACATTATACATTTGGGTTTGGAGTAACGGCAACTTGTTATTAACTGTTAAAGTCAAAAATATAGAGAGAAACAAATCTCTAACTAAAAAAGGTTTTATTTGGGAAGAATATATAAGTAGGATTACAATCCAGGACATACATACATATACACTAGGGTGGCCTCCAGTGTGTCCAAAGAAGGTTGGGAGTTTTATTAGAAAAATAAATGTGACCTAGTTTTGAAAGAAAACTCACTGGAACTACTAAAGCTTTCGGGAGCTGGTAAGCTCTGACTGGTGAGTGAAGACGGTTGGTAAAACCAGACTTAAGAGTCACAAGAGTTCATCTCAACAGCTAGTAGGTAAAACTGGATTTAAGGTTACAGCATGTCATTGTGGCAGCTGGCTAGCAATATAATCCCTGGGCAAGCACTTTGTGCCACAAGCACTTTTTTACTGTAACCCTTGGTCCACTGACTCTAAATTTAGTTGGGTATGACAAGATAACTCCAATTCATATAATCAATTTTCACAAAATGAAAGTACACTGTTGGTGTCCCTGCTGCAAGAAGCCTGTATGAAGAGTTTGCCTGTTTTCCCTAATACTATTATTTTCTGCTCCCAGTGTTTCAAACCTAAAAAATGTACCATACTCATTATCCAGCAGATTCAGGTAGCCTTGTTCCAATCCAAGCACCACTGATGTTCATCCCTTCCCATCATTAAAGTTTCTTAAATTATAAGCTTTACATGTCAAACAAAAGAAAACTGAAAATCCATAAGGTGACCATCTAACACCAAAACTATTTATGTATTTGGTATTCATATTTTTTTCATTAAAAACAAACAAACAACAACAAAAAAAAAACAGGGTTTCACTCTGTGGCCTAGGTTGGAATGCTGTGGCACAATCACAGCTCACCAAGGCCTCGACCTCCCAGGTTCAAGCAATCCTCTGACCTCAGCCTCCTGAGTAGCAACCATGGCAGCCGCCATGCCTGGCTAATTTGTTGTTGTTGTTGTTGTTTTGGTAGAGACAAGGTCTCACTGTGTTGCCCATGCTGGTCTCAAACTCCTGAACTCAAGCAATCCTCCCACTTCTGCCTCCCAAAGAGTTGGAATTATAGGCATTAGCCACCACACCTGGCCATTTTCCTCTTTTATCAAAAACAGAATATTTAACATACTACCACGTAGAATCACTCACAAACACACAACTTATTATGAATATCTATATCAGGTTTAATGCTACATGACAATCCACTGCATAGGTGCTACTTTTTTTTTTTTTTTTTTTTTTTTTTTTTTTGAGACAGTCTTGCTCTGTTGCCCAGGCTGGAGTGCAGTGGCATGATCTCAGCTCACTGCAACCTCCGCCTCCCAGATTCAAGCAATTCTCCTGCCTCAGCCTCCTGAGCAGCTAGGATCACAGGCACGCGCCACCACACCCAGCTAATTTTTGTATTTTTAGTAGACACCGGGTTTCACCATGTTGGTCAGGCTGGTCTTGAACTCCTGACCTCATGATCCGCTCACCTCAGCCTCCTGAAGTGCTGGGATTACAGGCGTGAGCCACCGAGCCCGGCCTTACTTTTTAAGACAGGATTTCACCGTGTTGGCCAGGCTGGAGTGCAGTGGCAAAATCAGCACTCACTACAGCTGCCTCCCAGGCTCAAGCAATCCTCCCACCTCAGGCACTCCACCCCCACCCCCACCAATTTACCCCAATAGCTGGAAATACAGGCACACAACACCACACCTGGTTAATGTTTTGTTCTCAGTATAAACAAGGCTCCACCATGTTACCCAGGTTGGTACTGAACTCCTGAGCTTAAGCAATTCCTCTGCCTCGGCCTCCCAAAGCGCTAGGATTAGAGGTGTAAACCACAGTGCCCGGCCTGTATCTTTCTTACTCTACAAATTTTTATTACTACAAAAACACTGCCAGAGATCCTTTTTTTTTTTTTTTTTTTTTTTTGGAGACGAAGTCTCCTTCTGTTACCTTGCAGTGGTGTGCTCTCAGCTCACTGCAACCTCCGCCTCTTAGATTCAAACAATTTTCATGCTTGGGACTACAGGCATGCCACCACGCCCTGCTAATTTTTGGTTTCGGTAGAGACGGGGTTCTCATCATATTGGTCAGGCTGGTCTTGAACTTCTGACCTTGAGTGACTGCCCACCTTGGCCGCCCAAAGTGCTGGGATTACAGGTGTGCACCACTGCGGCAGGCCGAGGTCCATTCTTATACCCAAATCAGCACACACATCAAGGACAGGCTTTTTTTGTTTTTGAGACACAGTCTTGTTTGCTGCTCTGACTAGACTGCAGTGGCATGATCTCGGCTCAATGCAATCTCCGCCTCCCAGATTCAAGGGATTCTCTGCAACCTCCACCTCCCAGGTTCAAGCGATTCTCCCGCCTCAGCCTCCCCAGTAGCTGAGATTACAGGTGTTCACCACGACGCCCAGCTAATTTACTATTTTTAATACAGATGAGGTTTCATCATGTTATTCAAGCTGGTCTTGAACTCCTCACCTCAAATGACCCTCCTGCCTTGCCCTCCCAAAGTGCTGGGATTACAGGCATGAGCCACCATGCACGGCCAAAGATAGATTTCTTTTTTTTTTTGAGACTGAGTTTCACTCTTGTTGCCCAGGCTGGAATGCAGTGGCACAATCTCGGCTCACTGCAACCTCCACCTGCCTGGTTCAAGCAATTCCAGTATCTCAGCCTTCCGAGTAGCTGGGATTACAGGCACATGCCACAGTGCCCAGCTAATTTTTGTATTTTTAGTAGAGACAGGGTTTTATCATGTTGGTCAGGCTGGTCTCGAACTCCTGACCTCAGGTGATCCGCCTGCCTCGGCCTCCCAAAGTGCTGGGATTACAGTTAAGAGCCACCAATGACAGCTTTCTAAGAATGAATACAACGAAGTAAAACTACAGGGTCAAATAAATGTCTACCAGTGTTAAAAGGAATTTAAAATCATCTCCACAAAAATGCTCTGCACAAAGGCTGTAAAGATATATACTCAATGAGCAGCAAATAAGAGAACCTGCCTCCTCAAAACCTTTCCCAAAATGGGCATAATGAACTTTTTTAAAAAGCTAATTTAATTACTTAAAATGGCCTATATTTAGTGTAATTTTTATTTCTCAGCTCACTATTAAGACTGCAAAGTCTCATTTCTACAAAAAAAAAAAAAACAGAAAAATTAGCCAAGTATGGTGGTAAGTGCCTGTAGTCCCAGCTACCCCAGAGGCTAAGGTGGGAGGATCACCTTAGTCCAAGGAGGTCAAGGTTGCAGTAAGCGAAGATGGCGCCACTGTATTCCAGCCTGTGTGACAGAACAACCTGGTCACAAAAAAAGGGAGAATAAAGGAAATTTTAAGGCTGGACACGGTGACTCACGCCTATAATCCCAGCACTCTGGGAGGCTGAGACAGGAGGAGACCAGCCTGGGCAACATAGTGAGACCCCCATCTCTACAAAAAATTTAAAAATCAGACACTTCTTGCATCAGCTTTTTCTTAAATCCCATTGAAAACAACAGACAGGCATGGTAGCTCAGGCCTGTAATCCCAGCACTTTGGGAGGCCGAGGCAGGCGGATCACTTGAGATCAGGAGTTTAAGACTAGCCTGGCCAACATGGTGAAACCTCATCTATACTAAAAATACAAAATTAGCTGGGCGTGGTGGCATGACCCTGAAATCCCAGCTATTCAGGAGGCTGAGGCACAAGAATCAAGTCTCAGCTACCTGGAAGGCTGAGGTGTGAGAATCGCTTGAACCTGGGGGGCAGAGGGTACACTGAGCCCAGATCGTGCTATTGCACTCAAGCCTGGAAGCCAGGGCAAAACCCTGTCTCAAAAAAAAAAAAAAAAAAAAAAAAAAAAAATTAAAAAAAAAAAAAAAAAAAAAAAATCTGATAAAAGAATAACATATCTCTAAGTTTTTCTATTTCTTCTTTAAATTACAGAACTCAAGAAATAATTAAAGAATATGAAATATGAAAATGGAGTCTAAACTACAAGGAATATAAAACTTAACAATTAATGCCTGAAGGATAACAGAGAATAAAACTCGGCAAATTTTTTTCCTGTAAAAAGGAAATAAAGAAAAGGAAAAAGAAATGAAGAGAAAAATAGGAATGGGAGAAAAGAAAGCAAAGTGTCAAACACTGAAGATAGGCAAAAGACAACCCAACTTAAAGCTATGGACAATAAGCTGCCAAATAATAAAAATATAGTATAGATCCTTAAAACTAAAATTTAAGAAAAATGTCTGGAAAACAAATCAAAAAATGTGTAAATATGTCAATGAAAATACATTGTACTTGAGAATATCAATCCCTAACTAATCAGTCCACACTAAGACATTCTTTAGTTTAAGAACTGGACTCTGGCCAGGTATGGTGGCTCATGCCTGTAATCCCAGCACTCTGGAAGGCTGAGGTGGGCAGATCACTTGAGGTCAGGAGTTTAAGACTAGCCTGGCCACCACAGTGAAACCCCATCTCTACTAAAAATACAAAAAAATTAGCCGGGCATGGTGGCGTGCACCTGTAACCCCAGCTACTTGGGAAGCCGAAGCAGGAGAATAGCTTGAACCCGGGAGGCAGAGGTTGCAGTCAGACAAGATCACACCATTGCACTCCAGCCTGGGAGACAGGGTGAGACTCATCCAAAAAAGAAAAAAAAAAAAAAAAAAAGAAGAACTAGACTCTAAAAGAACAAGCATCCACACGACAACTAGGCAGAAATGGCAAGAGACCCAGAAGAGAATGAAATTAGAATATCAACAAACTTGTCAAGAGCAATGCTTTGTGCAAGAAAAAAATAAGATAGGCACCACAGCTCACACCTGTAATACCAGCATTTCGGAAGGCTGAGGCAGGCAGGTTGTTTGAGCTCAGGCGTTTGAGACCAGCCTGTGCAACACAGCAAAACCCATCTTTACAAAAAAAATACAAAAACAAACTAGTATGGTGGCATGCAACTGTGGTCCCAGCTACTCAACAGGCTGAGGCAGGAGGATTATCTGAGCCCAGGAGGTCAAGGGAGCAGTGAGCGTGACCGTGTCACTGCACTCTAGTCTGGGTGACCAAGTGAGACCTTGTCCCAAAAAAAAAAAAAGATACATAAAGAAAATGTGGGCCTAGCACTTAGAGCCAACAAAACTGATGTTCTACGCAAGTATAAAAGGTATAAATTGTGAACACCACCAAAGAACAGAAGGAATATTGTTCTCGTAATCCTTTCCAGAGGAATCAACAAAACCAATGGGTTCAGACAATCAAAATGACTAGAGAAACTGACTAAAGTATTGACAGTGACTACTAAACATATCATTATTGTAGAACTAATACTAAACGACTAAAGGGGAAGCATATACTATATGAGTACCTAAACAATGTAGACAGAGTACAACTGTTTTGCTGTTGATATATATAAAGGCTAAATTTTGTTGTTGATTTTGTATCCTGCAACTTCACTAGATTCATTTCTGTTCTAACAGTTGTTTGGTGGAGTTTTTAGGTTTTTCTAAATACAATATGTCATCTATAAATAAGAATATACTGTGACTTCTTCCTTTGCAATCTAAACCCCTTTATTTCCTTCTCTTGCCTATTTGCTCTGGCTAGAACTTCTAGTACTCTGCTGAAGTGAGCCCAGGTGCAGTAACTCATGTCTGTAATCCCAGTACTTTGGGAGGCTGAGGCAGGCAGATCCCTTGAGCCTAAGAGTTTGAAACCAGCCCTGTGGGTGACTTGGTGAGAGGCTGTCTCTACAAAAAATAAAACATGGCCGGGCGCGGTGGCTCAAGTCTGTAATCCCAGCACTTTGGGAGGCCGAGACGGGCGGATCACGAGGTCAGGAGATCGAGACCATCCTGGCTAACACGGTGAAACCCCGTCTCTACTAAAAAATACAAAATCTAGCCGGGCGAGGTGGCAGGCGCCTGTAGTCCCAGCTACTCTGGAGGCTGAGGCAGGAGAATGGCGGGAACCCGGGAGGCGGAGCTTGCAGTGAGCTGAGATCCGGCCACTGCACTCCAGCCTGGGCGACAGAGCGAAACTCCGTCTCAAAAAAAAAAAAAAACCATGAGCCAGGTATGGTAGTGCACACCAGTAGTACCAGCTACCCGAGAGGCTGAGGCAGGAGGATCTCTTGAGCTTAGGAGGTGGAGGCTACAGTGAGCCACATTCGCATCATTACATTCCAGCCTGGGAGACCTTGTCTCAAAAAGAAATAGCTTTTATTATTTTGAGGTATGCTCTTTCCACACTCAAGTTGTTGATAATCTTTACCACAAACGGATGTTGAATTTTTTCACATACATTTTTCAATGTTTATTGAAATGATCATATGTTTTTTGTCCTTGTTTTCTTTTCTTTTTTTTTTTTTTTGAGACGGAATCTTGCTCTGTCACCCAGGCTGGAGTACAGTGGCATGATCTTGGCTCACTGTAAGCTCCGCCTCCCGTGTTCATGCCGTTCTCCTGCCTTAGCCTCCCGAGTAGCTGGGACTACAGGCACCCAACACCACGCCTGGCTAATTTTTTTAATTTTTAGTAGAGTCAGGGTTTCACAATTTTAGCCAAGATGGTCTCATCTCCCGACCTCGTGATCCGCATGCCTCGGCCTCCCAAAGTGCCGGGGACCGGGGATTATAGGCGTGAGCCACCGTGCCCGGCCTGTCCTTGTTTTTCTTAATGAGATGCATCCTGTTCATTGATTTGCATATGCTGAACCATCCTAGTGACACTTTTTTTTTTTTTTTTTTTT
>NW_016810459.1:282007-287703 GCF_001698545.2 Rhinopithecus bieti
GTTAGCCAGGATGGTCTCGATCTCCTGACCTCATGATCCGCCCCTCTCGGCCTCCCAAAGTGCTGGGATTACAGGCTTGAGCCACCGCGCCCGGCAACACAATTATTTTAAAAGGAAGAGAGCTGGGGCCTGCACGGTGGCTCACGCCTATAATCCCAGCACTTCGGGACGCCGAGGCGGGCGGATCACGAGGTCAGGAGATCAAGACTATCTGGCTAACACGGTGAAACCCCTGTCTCTACTAAAAATACAAAAAATTAGCCGGGCGTGGTGGCGGGCGCCTGCAGTCCCAGCTACTGGGAAGGCTGAGGCAGAAGAATGGTATGAACCCGGGAGGTGGAGCTTGCAGTGAGCTGAGATCCTGCCACTGCGCTCCAGCCTGGGCGACAGAGTCTCAAAAAAATTTTTTAAAATAAAAAAAAAGAAGAGGGCCAAGCACGGTGGCTCATGCCTGTAATTCCAGGACTTTGGGAGGCCGAGGCGGGTGGATCACGAGGTCAAGAGTTCGAGAGCAGCTTGACCAACATGGTGAAACACCGTCTCTACTAAAAATACAAAAATTAGCCAGGCATGGTGCACGTGCCTATAATCCCAGCCACTCAGGAGGCTGAGGCAGGAGAATCACTTGAATCCGGGAGGCGAGTTCAAAATAAAGCCCAAATGAACTGAACCAAAGTTCCCTCAAAAAAGGATGCAAAAGGCCGGGCGCGGTGGCTCACGCCTGTAATCCCAGCACTTTGGGAGGCCAAGACGGGCGGATCACGAGGTCAGGAGATCGAGACCATCCTGGCTAACACGCTGAAACCCCGTCTCTACTAAAAAAATACAAAAACTAGCTGGGCGCGGTGGCGGGCGCCTGTAGTCCCAGCTGCACGGGAGGCTGAGGCAGGAGAATGGCATGAATCCGGGAGGCGGAGCTTGCAGTGAGTGGAGATCGCGCGCCACTGCACTCCAGCCTGGGCGACAGAGCAAGACTCCGTCTCAAAAAAAAAAAAAGATGCAAAAAATATTTGATTAGATATTTGCTCTATCAGTTGATTTCAAGCCAACTGAAATACAGCTTGAATAAGGTTAAAATTTCTAAATTCAGAAAAGATACACAGGAAGAAAGACTGATACAGACCTTGTTCCTCCAGCAGGGAAAACATAAACATTTGTGTTTAGTGCATCAAATCCTGATGCCACTGATGATACTTTATAAAAACAAGCTAACATTTATGGAGGCCTCTGAAATAAAGGATCATCCCTAATTTCTCCATACCCAGAACTCTGGTAAACAAAAAAAAAAACAGTATTGGGAGTGGGAGAGGGAGAGATTGGGGTAAGAATGGGGAAAACATGGTGTTAGTATTAGTACTGCTATTCTTAGAATGTTCTATACACAAAAATGGGACACAAGACAGGGTGTGGTGGCTCACTCCTATAATCCCAGCACTTTGGCATGCCAAGGCGGGTGGATCACAAGGTCAAGAGATCAAGACCATCTCGGGCAACATGGTAAAACCGCATCTCTACTAAAAATACAACATTAGCTGGGCATGGTGGCGCATGCCTATAGTCCCAGCTACTTGGGAGGCTGAGGCAGGAGAATCGCTTGAACCTGGGAGGTGAAGGTTGCAGTGAGCCGAGATCGCGCCCCTGCACTCCAGTCTGGCGACAGAGCGAGACTCATCTCAAAAAACAAAAATACAAATACAAATACAAAATTAGCCGGGCCGGGGATGGGGCATGCCTGTAATCCCAGTTACCAGGGAGGCTGAGGCAGGAAAACTGCTTGAACCCAAGAGGTGGAGGTTGCGGTGAGCCGAGATCACGCCATTGCACTCCAGTGTGGGCAACGAGAGCAAAACTCCATCTCAAAGAAAAAAAAAGTGGGACACAGAAAATTAGTAATTTTGGGATAATCTAATTCTACCACCTTCTGGTTCCCTTTGAACCAGGATTCTGTGTGGAAGCAATAAAAACATAACACAAAAGAAGTTAAAAACTCTGTCATCGACTGGGCAGGTTGATGGGTAGCTCAGGCCTATAATCTCAGCACTTTGGGAGGCTGAGGCAGACAGATCACCTGAGGTCAGGAGTTCCAGACCAGCCTGACCAACATGAGACCCCATCTCAAACATGAAATAAAATAAAAATGCAACAGAGATCATGTCTAGACTGCAAAGCGTAAGATATATACTATCTAACAGCTTACAGAAAAGGTTAGGCAATCCTTAATGTAAAAAGGTGGCCAGGCGCAGTGGTTTCTGCCTATAATCCCAGCACTCTGGGAGGCCAAGGCAGGAGGATCACAAGGTCAAGAGATTGAGACCATTCTGGCCAACATGGTGAAACCCTGTCTCTACTAAAAAAAAAACAAAAATTAGCTGAGCACGGTGGTGCGTGCCTGTAGTCCCAGCTACTTGGGAGGCTGAGGCAGGAGAATGGCTTGAACCCACGAGGCGGACATTGCAGTGAGCCAAGGTCCTGCCATTGCACTCCAGCCTGGCAACACAGCGAGACTCTGTCTCAAAAAAAAAAAAAAGTTAAAATTTAGGATAGCTGGGTGAATATATCAATCTCTATCGTTCTTTGCAACTTTTTTACAACTCTTAGAATTATTCCAAATTTTTCCCTAAAATATTGGTGGTTTTTTTTGAGACAGTCTTGCTCTGTCACCCAGGCTGGAGCACAGTGGCACAATCTCGGCTCACTGCAACCTCTGCCTCCTGGGTTTAAGCGATTCTTGTGCCTCACCATTCAAATAGCTGGGATTACAGGTGCACACCACCACGGTCAGCTCATTTTTGTATTTTTAGTAGAGATGGAGTTTTGTAATGTTGACCAGGCTGGTCTCGAACCCCTGGCCTCAGGTGGTCCACCCGCCTCAGCCTCCCAAAGTGCTGGGATTCAGATGCAAGCCACCACACCCGGTCATAAAGGTTTTTTTCTTATAAATGTTTTAAAAAATATTTTTTATGGAGACAGGGTCTCGCTATTTGGCCCAGGATGGTCTTGAACTCCCGAGCTCAAACAATCCTCCCACCTCAGCCTCCCAAAGTATTGAGATTACAGGTATGAGCCACCGTGTCCCAGTTCAAAATGTTTTTTATTAATTGGTAAGCCAATAGATTCAAGCACTTATCCTACCATATAGTATAAGAAGTTTGTAATTTTTGTAGAGACATATCTCACTATGTTACTCAGGCTGGTCTCAAACTCCTGGACTCAAGCGATCCTCCCACCTCAGCCTCCCAAAGTGCTGGGACTACTGGAGTGAGCCACCATGCCCAGCAGGGAACAATCTCTTTATGTATGTAAATATTCCATGTAACACATGAAAAATAAATGACATATATTTCCTTTTTTTTTTGAGACAGAGTTTCGCTCTTGTTGTGCAGGCTGGAGTACAATGGTGCCATCTCCGCTCACCGCAACTTCCACCTCCCAAGTTCAAGAGATTCTCCTGCCTCAGCCTCCCAAGTAGCTGGGATTACAGGCATGTGCCACCAGCCTCAGCTAATTTTGTTTGTTTAGTAGAGACGGAGTTTCTCCATCTTGGCCAGGCTGGTCTCAAACTCTTGACCTCAGGTGATCCACCTGCCTCGGCCTCCCAAAGTGCTGGGACTACAGGCATTAGCCACCACACCCAGCCGGAAACGACCTATCTTTTCTAACAAGTTTTGTATTGGCCTATTATTGTGATTTTAATATGGATTTCCCTAAGCCTAATGAAGTAAAGGATCTTTTCATGTACTTACTTGCAACACATATACCTTCCTGAGTGAAATTTCATTCAAATCTTTTGTCCTTTTTTGAGATAAGGGTCTTACTCTGTCACCCAGGTTGGAGTGCAATGGTACAATCACAGCTCACTGAAGCCTTGACCTCCTGGGGTCAAGCAATTGTTCAACCTCAGCCTCCCAAGCAGCTAGGACTAAAGGCTCCTGCCATCCCATTCACCAATTTTTTTTTATTTCTAGTAGAGACAAGGTCTCCCTACGTTTATGTTGCCCATGCTGGTCCTGAACTCCTGGGTTCAAGTAATCCTCCTGTCTCAGCCTCCCAAAGTGCTGAGATAACAGGCATGAGCCACCATGCTCCACTTTTTGTCCACTTTGTTAAATGTGTTATTTCCTTATTTCCTTATTTTTGTTTCAAAATTTTGTGACAAGTCCTTCATCAGATGCAAAGATTTTCTCCTGATCTGTGGCTTGTCTTTCCATTCTCTGAACAATCTTTTGAAACCATAAGTTTTCAGTTTTCCTGAAGTCCAATTTACCCATTTGTTCTTTTATGGATCATGCCTTTGTTGCTACATCTAGGAAATCTCTGACTAAACCAATAGCATGAAGATTTTCTCCCATATTTTCTTTTTTTTTTTTTTTTTTTTTTTTTTTTAAGACGGAGTCTCGCTCTGTCGTTCGGGCTGGAGTGCAGTGGCCGGATCTCAGCTCACTGCAAGCTCCACCTCCCGGGTTTACGCCATTCTCCTGCCTCAGCCTCCCGAGTAGCTGGGACTACAGGCGCCGCCACCTCGCCCGGCTAGTTTTTTGTATTTTTTTTTTTAGTAGAGACGGGGTTTCACCGTGTTAGCCAGGATGGTCTCGATCTCCTGACCTCGTGATCCGCCCGTCTCGGCCTCCCAAAGTGCTGGGATTACAGGCTTGAGCCACCGCGCCCGGCCTTCTCCCATATTTTCTTGTATAAACTTTAAGCTTGGGGTTTTCAGTCCATGACCCGTTTTAGCTTTTGTTTTTATGAATGATTTGCATATTGATATACAATAGTTCCCACACTACTGAAAAGGCCATCCTTTCCCTTCTACATTGCCTTTGACTCTCAAAAATTGGTTGTCGACATATGAGTAGGTTTATTTCTGGACTCTCCATTTTATTTCACTGTCTATCTTTACACCAATTCAAAACACTAGGCATGGCAACCAAGTGTTGGTGAGGATTTCACGCCAGCAGAACTGGAATTTTGCTGGCAGAAAAGCAAATGGTTCAACTACTTTGGAGAATAGTTTAGCTAGCTATGTATGTATGTATGTATGTATGTATATATGTATGTATTTATTGAGACAAGGTCTCATTCTGTCACCCAGGCTGAAACGGTGGGGTACAACCTCTGCTTACTGCAACCTCCACCTCCCAGGGCTCAAGCAATCCTCCCATCTCCGCCTCCTGAGTGGCTGGGACTACAGAGGCAGGCCACCACCTCTGGGGAATTTTTGTATAGGAAAGGTTTCGCTATGTTGTCTAGGCTTGTCTCAAACTCCTAGGCCCAAGCCATCTGCCCGCCCGCCTCGGCCTTCCAAAGTGCTAGGATTGCAGGTGTGAGCCACCATGCCCCACCTGGCAATTTTTCTTTTCTTTTTTTTTTTTTTTTTTTGAGATGGAGTCTCGCTCTGTTGCCCAGGCTGGAGTGCAATGGCACGATCTCCACTCACTGCAATGTCCACCTCCCAGGTTCAAGCGATTCTCCTGCCTCAGCCTCCCAAGAAGCTGGGATTACAGGCGTCCGCCAGCACACCTAGCTAATTTTTTGTATTTTAGTAGAGATGGGGTTTCATCATGTTAACCAGGCTGGTCTCAGATTCCTGACTTCAGGTGATCTACCTGCCTCAGCCTCCCAAAGTGCTGGGATTACAGGCATGAACCACCACGCCTGGCCTGAGATCCTGTCTATTTAAAAAAAAAAAAAAAAAAAAA
>NW_016810459.1:287770-302968 GCF_001698545.2 Rhinopithecus bieti
TTTTTTTTTTTTTTTTTTTTTTTGAGATGGAGTCTCGCTCTGTTGCCCAGGCTGGAGTGCAATGGCACGATCTCCACTCACTGCAATGTCCACCTCCCAGGTTCAAGCGATTCTCCTGCCTCAGCCTCCCAAGAAGCTGGGATTACAGGCGTCCGCCAGCACACCTAGCTAATTTTTTGTATTTTTAGTAGAGATGGGGTTTCATCATGTTAACCAGGCTGGTCTCAGATTCCTGACTTCAGGTGATCTACCTGCCTCAGCCTCCCAAAGTGCTGGGATTACAGGCATGAACCACCACGCCTGGCCTGAGATCCTGTCTATTTAAAAAAAAAAAAAAAAAAAAACAGCCAGGCACGGTGGTTCACACCTGTAATTCCAGCACTTTGGGAGGTCGAGGCGGGCAGATCACCTGAGGTCAGGAGTTTGAGACCAGCCTGGCCAACATGGTGAAACCCCGTCTCAACTAAAAATAGAAAAATTAGCCAGTCATGATGGCAGATGCCTGTAATCCCAGCTACTCAGGAGGCTGAGGTGGGAGAATCACTTGAACCTGGGAGGTGGAGGTTGCAGTGAGCCCACATCGCACCACTGTACTCCAGCCTGGGCAACAAGGGCAGAAACTCTGCCTCAAAAAAAAAAAAAAAAAAGACAATAAACAAATACTACACTCTAGTCAATGATATCCATTCTGAAGTGATTAAGAGTACCACTAATCAATTAATTTACTTTGAAAAGCATTAAAAAGTTAGATAAAATAATGGCTGGCTAAACAGATGTGATAAAACAAACAGAGCAAAAAGGTAAAAGAACGTATAGGTATTGACCGTACAACTCTCAATTTTTCTTCATGCGTGACTATTTTCATAATAAAGTATTGTGGGGAGGGATTTTGGCAGACAGAAAAGGAGTGGAGGAGGCAGCTTGGGGTGGTAGATGTGTTAAACAGGAGCTACAACAAAGATTTTTTTTAAAGTAAAATTACGGACTAGTTGTGGATATCCACTCACTGCACAGTAAGTATTATTATAAGAACATCCCTGGTTTCGAGACATTTCAGACAGAGACTACTTCATGCAGAAATGTCAGAGTGATAAACCAAAGTCAGGAAGTATGGCTGAAATCTTTGTGGAAAAGTATGAAAAAGTAATGGCGGAGTGGGGGAACCAGGAACAAATAATGACTCTAAAGGCAAGAATATTTAAACTTGAAAACTGCCTGAGAATAGCCAGTGCTTTGTAAACGTGCACAATTTACAAAATTAAAGAAACACTTACTGACCCGATTACAATATTAACAAAAAAGCACTGGATGAGTGAAAGAATCTCACCAAATATTTCAAGCAGAATAGTTATTAATAACAGCATTCTGCTGTAGGGGGCAGTCTGGGGCTTATATATGTTTCTACATTATCATTCTGATACTGTTTCACCCATACATTTCTAACTATAAAGTCACTATTCATTGCCATATGTAAGGTAAATGCCAATGACTGATTTATTCAGACTTAGCTTTTTCAGCTTAAGTATTATATGACACAAATACTCTATATTTCTCTTCAGTAATATCTTTTTTATTCCTAAAAGGGCATAGACAGACTACTTCTGAAAGCATAGCCGATACACATAATAGCCATTTAACAATAACAATATAGTAACACTAATGCTAGCATATTTACGAAAATAAATTTTAATGAGAACTTTAAGTATTTTTTACCTTTATAAAACACCCTGTCAAGAAAGAAATAATTTTCTTTGATAAACAATTCAATAAATATTTGATAAACAAAGCACCAAACATAAGAGTATAATAGGGAAGTTACCAGGCTGAGCTCTAGGAAGTGTCAAGAGGTCGGTACAGCTTGGGAAAAAAGAGGAAAAATCAGGGTCAACTGGTAATTCTTAAGTTAAACAAGGTCAGTGCACCCTCCCCTGCAATAAACATTAGTGACATATACCAGGTCACGTCTCAAGTTGAAAAATATCTTGCCAAGAAAAGTAGCATCACTACAGCTCTTCCTCTGGATCTCTTATCCATTCACATGGCTTATTACGAACCAAGCTGCTTTTACAGTGGAAAATGTGAAATTTTTCAAATGAATCCAAATTTTTTTTAATTAGATCTGTCACCCAGAAAAAAATTGTAAATAATAATAAAGTAGGATTATTTATGCCCACCACCAAAAATAAACATTAACAGTCTACTAGCCTGTTCTCATTAATGTTCAACAGTTTTGCTTTAATTTTACATATTTTTTCAGTTGATCAGGAAGCATACCTTTTCTAAGACATGTTATACCACAATTTTCAAATATTCTTACAATCACTTCCTAATTGTGGAATGTTCATATAATTTTGTGGACTAGTCACATAAATTCACAAGAGTTGACATCTGAATACAATGTATATTCCACAATCTAATTAGCTAAAAAGGACATTACAGCTGGGTGCAGTGGCTCATGTTTGTAATGTCAGCACTTTGGGAGGTCAAGGAAGGAGGATCACCTAAGGTCAGGAGTTCGAGACCAGCCTGGCCAACATGGCGAAACCCCGTTTCTACTGAAAATATAACAATTTGCCAGGCATGGTGGTGCACGCCTATAATCCCAGCTACTCGGGAGGCTGAGGCAGGACAATAGCTAGAACCCAGGAGGCGAAGGTTGTGGTGAGCTGAGATCGCACCACTGCACTACAGCCTGGACAACAAAGTAAAACTGTGTCTCAAAAAAACAAAAAAAGCATTATAAGGACCATTGAAAAAATGTAAGTATGATCTGTAGATTTTGATTTTTTATCACTGTACTATAATTATGTAAAAAGATCCTTGTTTTTTAAAAAACACACTGAGGTATTAAGTGAAGAAAAACCTTATTCACAACTTGTCAAACGTTTCTGGGGATAAACTGTATGGAAAGGAAGAGAACAGGATAAACGAGATGTGATAGAAATGTTAACATCTAGGGAATCTGGAAGAAGGGTATTCAGTAATTATTCATACTCCCACTGCAACTTTTCTGTAAGTCTCACAATTTTTTTTTTTTTTTTTAATTGACGTTCGTAGTCAGGCCCCGTGGCTCACGCCTGTAACCTTGGCAGTTTGGGAAGTTGAGGTGGGCGGATCATTTGAAGTCAGGAATTCAAGACTGACTAACCTGGCCAACATGGTGAAACCCCTCTCCACTAAAACTACAAAAATTAGCCAGGTGTGGTGGTGCACACCTGTAGTCCCAGCTACTCTGGAGGCTGAGGCAGGAGAATCACTTGAATCCAGGAGGCGCAGGTTGCAGTGAGCCAAGATCAAGCCACTGAACTGCAGCCTGGGCAACAGAGTGAGACTCCGTGTCAAAAAAAAAAAAAAAAAAAAAAAAAAAAAAAAAAAAAATTGAGGTTTAAGGAGATTTAAGTAACTCATCTAGTTAGTAAGTAAGTGCTAGACCCAGGACAAAAATCCTGGTTTATACAGATACAAAAGAACTCTCACGCAGTGGCTCACGCCTGTAATCCCAGCACTTTGGGAGGCGGAGCCAGGTGGATCACCTGAGGTCAGGAGTTCAAGACCAGCCTGACTAACATGGTGAAACATACAAAAAATTACCCAGGCGAGGTGGAGGCAGAGGTTGCAGTGAGCCGGGATCACACCATTGCACTCCAGCCTGGACAACAAGAGCAAAACTCCATATCAAAAAAAAAAAAAGAACTCTCTTTCATCATGCAACGTGAATAGGTTATCTCAGAACACCTCTAACATTGGACATTTAAAATTGAGTAACATCTTACCGGCAGGGTGTGGTAACTCACGCCTGTAATCCCAGCACTTTGGGAGGCCAGGGTGGGCGGATCACCTGAGGTCAGAAGTTTGAAACCAGCCTGGCCAACATAGCAAAACCCCATCTCTACCAAAAATACAAAAATTAGCCAGGCATGGTGATATGTGCCTGCAATCCCAGCTACTCCAGAGGCTAAGGCAGGAGAATCACTTGGACCCAGAAGGCAGAGGTTGCAATGAGCTGAGAACACGCCACTGCACTCCAGCCTGGGCGACAGAGCAAGGCTCCATCTCAAAAAAAAAAAAAGAAAGAAAAAAACATTACCAAATAAAGCCACTTTTTATTACTCGAATTTAAGATTACTTTCTTAGCAAATGCTTCCCAGAATAGGATTAATGAATAAATAAACATGAATAATTTTCCTAATGCATACTACTGTTTAAAAGAAAAAAATTTTAAAGGGTCAGGTGCAGTGGCTCACGCCTATAATCCCAACACCTTGGGAGGCCAAGGGGGACAGATCACTTGAGGTCAGGAGTTCGAGACCAGCCTGGCCAACATGGTGAAACCTCATCTCTACTAAAAACGCAAAAAAAGTTAGCCAGGCATGGTGGCTCATGCCTGTAATCCCAGCTACTGGGGAGGCTAAAACAGGAAAATTGCTTGAACCCCAGAGGCGGAGGTTGCAATGAGCCAAGATCGAGTCACTGCACTCTTGACTGGGCTACAGAGCAAGACTCTATAAATAAAAAAGTCAGGCACAGTGACTCACGCCTATAATCACAGCACCTTTGAAGGCTAAGAGGGCAGTCGCTTGTGTTCAGGTGTTGGAGACCAGGTTGGGCAACATGGTGAAACCCTGTCTCTACTAAAACTACAAAAATTAACTGGGGGTGGTGGCAGGCGCATGTAATCCCAGCTACTTGGGAGGCTGAGGCAGGAGAATCGCTTGAACCCAGGAGGTGGAGGTTGCAGTGAGCCGAGATGGCACCACTGCGCTCCAGTCTGGGCGACAGAAGGGGGCTCCATCTCAAAAAACAAAAAAAAAAATTAGGTAGGCATGATGTTGCCTGCCTGTAGTCCCAGCTACTTGGGAGGCTGAGGCAAGAGAATCACTTGAACCCGGGAAGTGGAGGTTGGAGTGAGCTGAGATTGGCCACTGCACTCCAGTCCGGTGATAGATTCCATCTCAAAAAAAAAAAAAAGACCCATTCATTAAGCAAACTTTTCCTAAGTAAATTCAACTATAAAAGGAGGACCTCAACTAAAAATTCCAAATTTTTCCATCACTGGACCGGATCAGTTTGTTGAATAAATTCCTATCAAAGTAAGTGTATTTAGGATCAAGCACTGAGTAGAAGAGATATCTGTCCGTTAAACCAGCAAAATACTACACTAACATTATACTGAAAAATGTAACGCAACAGTTAAATCTCCTCATTATGTCCCTTAACATCAACATGGTAGTTGCGTATAAATGAGTGATTATAAGAAGCACTTATAATTAACTATCAAAGTATAGTCAAATCAATCTGCAAGTAAGATAAACTGGATATCGTTTACTCACTTGCACATTGCCTGTGAAAAATGGTTTGCCACTCTAGTCAATAACATGTATATAATGCTTAATTTTGCACCAGGTACTGTGCTTAGCACTTATCTCACTTCACTTAAAATAATAATATAACCAAATTGAGAAGGGGCGAGTATTTAACATTAAATATTTATTCAAATGTATCTTTGTTTTTTTGAGACAGAGTCTCGCTCTGTCGCCCAGGCTGGAATGCAGTGGCATGATCTTGGCTCACTGCAACCTCCACCTCCCGGATTCAAGCAATTCTCCCTGCCTCAGCCTCCCAAGTAGCTGGCATTACAGGCACCTACTACTATGCCTGGCTAATTTTTGTTTTTTGTTTTTTGGTTTTTTTTTTAGTAGAGATAGGGTTTCACCATGTTGGTCAGCCTGGTCTTGAACTCCTGATCTCAGGTGATCTGTCCACCTCGGCCTCCCAAAGTACTGGAATTACAGGCATGAGTCACTGTGCCCGGCCTCAAATGGATCTTGATCATTAAAAGCCATTCTGAGATTCAAGCATTCTTCTTTGTGCTTTAAAGAAAAGGCAGGGTTTTTTTTGTTGAGCCAAGGTCTCACTCTGTCACCTAGGCTGAAGCGCAGTAGCACCATCATAAGTGATCCTCTCACCTCAGCCACCCAAGTACCTGGGACTACAAATGGAAGCCATCATGCCCAGCTAATTTTTAAACTTTTTATAGAGACAAGGTCCTCACTATGCTGCCCAGGCTGCTCTTAATTCCTGTGCTCAAGCAATCCTTTTGCCTCAGTCTCCCAAAGTGTTGAGATTACAGACACGAGCCACTATGCTCAGCAAAGGCAGCTTTTTAAAGTCTATTGTAATTCAGGTATTTTACTACTTCAGACTATTAGTTCTCCATGTACCTTGGATTTTCATATTTCATTCCAAGGACACACTTCAATTAACAGAAGGGACAAAAGGGAGAAGAGATGATGATGAAACAGCAGGGAAGGAGGAGGAAGGGAAGCAGAGGAAAGTGAAAGGGGAGAGGAGAAGGAGGAGGAGGAGGCGGCGGCGGTGGCGGCAGTGGTGGCCATGGCAGCCTAATAGCTAAGAGGTACCTGGAAAAGGTTAGCATTAAAGAGTTCTCATGGAACAACATCCAGTTGTACCTGAATCAAGTACAATACCTCTTTCCTTACTATTCTTCATTACCTAGTTTTTATTTTTTATTTATTTATTTTTTCTTTAGGACAGAATCTTGCTTTGTCACCCAGGCTGGAGGGCAGTGGCGTGATCTCAGCTCACTGCAACCTCTGCTTCCTGGGTTCAAGCAATTCTCCTGTCTTAGCCTACCAAGAAGCTAGAATTACAGGTGCACACTACCACGCCCAACTAATTTTTGTATTTTCTTAGTAGAGTCGGGGTTTCACAATGTTGGCCAGGCTGGTCTCAAACTCCTGACCTCAAGTGATCCACTCATCTCGGCCTCCCAAAGTGCTGGGATTACAGACGTAAGCCACCGCACCCGGCCATTACCTACTTTTTAAATACAGGGTTCAAAATCCTAAAGTTTCCTACAAAAGAAAACATTAAATCATATGTTCTCCCTTAATTTCCTTAATTCTAAACAAGGCAAACAAGAGTTCCACAAAAACTTACCTGTACCACCTGTTTCTGTGGTTGCGTTGATTGTGCTGCTGAAATCTGTGTTTTTTCACGAGCACCTCGACAATGGTCACTGCTCACTGAAGTCATCATATACAGTATATACAAAATAATGTATGTACAAAAAAGAAAATCTGCAAGAAAGTAGGGATGGTAAGCAAAACAATCATAGTAAAAGACAAGCAGGTACTTCAGAGAAAACAAGGACACTTAAAATAAAAGATAAAAGCTCTCTGGAATACAAATTCTCAAGAAGCAGCCCGAGGATTGTACATTTTGCTGGTATCTGTTAAACCAATTATCTAAAAGTCCATGTTTATGAGCTTAGCAATTCTAAACAAAAAACTCAAGCACCACCAATTTAAACCAGCAACCATTTTATCACTATATGTAGTCACTGTACAGGTAGTGCTATCGGCCTCTTACTACTTGCAGTTGGTATTTGAACCCCAAAACAACATTGCATTCAGCCAAGATTTTACCTGCCAATAACCCAATTTAAAATGTGTCAAGAAACAAGCTATGCCTAAAAGCAAAAGTCACCCGTGTAATAATATCTTTTTTTTTTTATTGAGAGGGTCTCGCTCTGTCGCCAGGCTGAGTGCAGTGGCCGCGATCTCAGCTCACTGCGCTTGCCTCCCGGGTTTACGCGGTTCTTCCTGATTCGTCTCCCTAGTGCTGGTGCTACAGGCGCGCCCTCGGTCCCGGCTAAGTTTTTTTTGTTTTTTTGTGGACAGGGTTTCCCGTGTTAGCCAGGTATGGTCTTCGATGTCTCCTGACCTCGTGATCGCCCGTCTCGGCTCCCAAAGCTGCTGGGATTACGGCCTTGAGCACCGCCCCGTGCCAGGCCTATAATCTAAAAGACAACAACTGGGGTGCAGTGGCTCACGCCTGTAATCCCAGCACTTCTGGCGGATCATGAGGTCAGGAGATCGAGACTATCCCGGCTAACACGGTGAAACCCCGTCTCTACTAAAACTACAAAAAAATTAGCCAGGCATGGTGGTGGGCGCCTGTAGTCCCAGCTACTCGGGAAGCTGAGGCAGGAGAATTGCTTGAACCTGGGAGGCAGAGGTTGCAGTGAGCCCACTGCACTCCAGCTTGGGTGACAGAGGGAGATTCCACTTCAAAAAAAAAAAAAAAACACTAAGAGATAAACACACACTTTAGTCTAGGCCTACACAGGGTCAGGATCATCAATATTACTGTATTCCATCTCGACATCTGTCCCACTGGAAGGTCTTAAGTGCAATACACACGGAGCTATCATCTCCTATGATAACAATGCAGAGCCAATGATTTGTTTTGAGACAGAGACTCACTCCATCACCCAAGCTGGAGTGCAATGAATAGGGCGATCTCAGCTCACTGCAAGTTCCGCCTTCTGGGTTCAAGCAATTCTCCTGTCTCAGCCTCCTGAGTAGCTGGGACCAGAGGCAGGCGCCACCATGCCCGGCTAATTTTTGGTATTTTTAGTAGAGATGGGGTTTGGCCATGTTGGTCAGGCTGTTCTCAAATTTGCTGCCTCAGGTGATCCATCAGCCTCGGCCTCCCAAAGTACTCAGATTACAGACATGTGCCACCGTGCTGGCACAGAGCCGATGATTTTAACAATACATGGAATTCTGTTTTCTAGAACAGTCAGTTTTAGACACCCAAAAGCAAGCACTCCCATGATATGGAAAGATATTCCACTATTTGTAAATCTTATATATTTTAGGTTAATAAAATGACATAACAATTCTACGTATTTTGGATCTGTGCATCATAAAATTAAAACAGAGAAGACTAACCATAATTCATCATACTAATTCAGGTACCAAAGAAAATTGTGTCCCTGAAACCTATTTCAGCCAGAAAGGGTAGGACAAGCATTTTTCTGTGTTAGCCGCACTAATATTAACTTATTTTCTTTTTTTTTTTTTTGAGACGGAGTCTCGCTTTGTCGCCCAGGCTGGAGCGCAGTGGCGGGATCTCAGCTCACTGCAAGCTCCGCCTCCCGGGTTTATGCCATTCTCCTGCCTCAGCCTCCCGAGTAGCTGGGACTACAGGCGCCCGCCACATCGCCTGGCTAGTTTTTTGTAATTTTAGTAGAGACGGGGTTTCACCGTGTTAGCCAGGATGGTCTCGATCTCCTGACCTCGTGATCCGCCCGTCTCGGCCTCCCAAAGTGCTGGGATTACAGGCTTGAGCCACCGCGCCCGGCCGTAACTTATTTTCTTAATAGCTTCATTAACTCGCTTGCTAGATAAAGGCCACAGACATATTATAGTACTGCCTTTTACATTATAATAACAACCAATTAACTAGAACGTCTCACAGGTTCAATACACTGGTTTAAAACTTTTTACTGCATTTGAATCTGTCTTTCCAGTTAGTATGAATACACATTTTGCATCCTTTTTCAGTTTAACAACTTTATAATTTTGTTGGTTTGGGTTTATGATTTTGGTTGTATTATAGAGAACAAGGTTAATTGTTTTGCCATGATTCCATTTATTTTTAGAGCATTCTCTCAGAAATGAATAAATGCATACAAATACACTGTTTTAAAACTGTGATGCATTTAAACAAATCTAAGGCATATCTATATTTGAGAAAGAATCCATTTGATTTTTTTTTTTTTTTTTTTGAGATGGAGGCTCGCTCCGTCACCCAGGCTGGAGTGCAGTGGTACAATCTTAGCTCACTACAACCTCCACCTCCTGGGTTCAGACGATTCTCCTGTCTCAGCCTCCCAAGCAGCTGGGACTACAGATGCCTGCCACCACGCTTGGCTAATTTTTGTATTTTTAGTAGAGACGGGGTCTCAACTTGTTGGTCAGGCTGGTTTCGAACTCCGGACCTCGGGTGATCCACCCGCCTCAACCTCCCAAAGTGCTACAATTACAGACACGAGCCACGGTGCCCAGTCCCATTTGATTATTTTTAAAATCACCTTCAGGCCAGGCACGGTGGCTCACGCCTGTAATCCCAACATTTTGGGAAGCTGAGGCAGGCAGATGACCTGATAACAGGAGTTCAAGACCAGCCTGGCCAACATGGTGAAACCCTACCTGTACTAAAAATGCAAAAATTAGCCAGGCATGGTGGCGTACCTCTGTAATCCCAACTACTTAGGAGGCTAAGATGGGACAATCACTTGAAGCCAGGAGGAGGAGGTTGCAGTAAGCCAAGATTGCATCACTGCACTCCAGCCTGGGCAACAAGAGCGAGACACCATCTAAAAAAATGAAAATAAAAAAATCACCTTCAGCACTAATACTCTGTAATTCCATCTTAAGTATCTAAAGTGAAGCATCCAAGCTGGGCAAGGTCGCATGCACCTGTAGTTCCAGTTACGCAGAAGGCTGAGGCAGGAAGATCACTGAACCCACAGTTCAAGTCCAGACTAGGCAACACAGCCAGACCCTATCTTTTTTTTTTTTTTTTTTTAAGACAGAGTCTTGGCCTGTTGTCCAGGCTGGAGTGCAGTGGCACAATCTCGGCCCAGCAACTTCTGCCTCCTAGGTTCAAGTGATTCTCCCGCCTCAGCCTCCCAAATAGCTGGGACTATAGGTGTGTGTCACCGCACCCAGCTAATTTTTTTGTATTTTTAGTAGAGATGGGGTTTCACCATGTTGGCCAGGCTGGTCTTGAACTCCTGACCTCAAGTGATCCACCAGCCTCAGCCTCCAAAGTGCTGGGATTACAGGCATGAGCCATTATGCCCAGCCACCTATTTCGTTAAATACATTTTAAGAAAAGAATAAAACAGAATTAAGCATCTAATCAAAAGTTAACTGGTTGAGTGGTGTTCCTACCATAAAACCTTTTTAAGAAGTCAGTAGTTCACTCATAGATTTCCAGTTCCGTTGATTGGATTATCTGATCTTTTTCTCACTGTTTATTCTTCAGTGACCCCATTTATGAAAATAATGGGCTGGAAGCAGTGGCTCACGCCTATAATCCCAGCACTTTGGGAGGCCGAGGTAGGCGGATCATGAGGTCAGGAGATCGTGACCATCCTGGCTAAATACAGTGAAACCCTGTCTCTACCAAAAATACAAAAAATTAGCCGAGCGTGGTGGCACGCACCTGTAATCCCAGCTACTCGGGAGGCTGAGGCAGAAGAATCGCTTGAACCCAGGAGGTGGAGGTTGCAGTGAGCTGAGATTGGCCACTCCACTCCACTCCACTCCACTCCAGGGAGACAGAGTGAGACTCTGTCTCAAAAAAAAAAAAAAAAGAGAGAGAAAATAATCTAGGTGAAATAACAAAATGAGACTTTCTCCGTACAGAAGTGCCATCTGGTGATAAAAATCTGCATGTACAGAAGGAATATACTTAACCCATATTCAGTGGACATTAATTTTCTGATTTACAGAAAAATGACTTTTAATCTTTATAGCCTATTATAACCAAACATTTTGGTATAATGAACATGAATCCTCACTTGCCAAGGAAGCAAACTGTAACTCTTTATTGTAACTCAAACTATCAAAATTTTACTGGTCCATGTTCACAGATCAACATTAAGACTGTATCTCCTTCCAATCATCAATTCTTAATATAATATAAAATATTCCATAATGAATATGTAATTAGGCTATAAATAATTACCCCGCTTGCATGGCTAAACCAGAATAGTTGCTTTGTGAAACATAAAAACTGCATGGCTTACTTTATTGTTTAGAAAAAGTTTTTCTCTTAATTAAGGTTTACTGCTCTGGGTTATATATTCATCAATTGTTACTACAAATACTTCCATCTTAAAAATAGCAAATGCCGGCCGGGCACAGTGGCTCGCACCTGTTATCCCAGCACTTTGGAGGCCAAGGCAGGCGGACCATGAGGTCAGGAGATCGAGACCATCCTGGCTAATAAGGTGCAACCCGTCTCTATTAAAAATACAAAAATTAGCCGGGCATGGTGGCACAAGCCTGTAGTCCCAGCTACCTGGGAGGCTGAGGCAGGAGAATCACTTGAACCTGGGAGGCAGAGATCTGCGTGACAGAGCAAGGCTCCATCTCAAAAAAAAAAAAAAAAAAAAAAAAAAAAAAAAAAAAAAAATAGCAAATACAAGGACGAGCGTGGTGGTGCATGCCTGTAATTCCAGCATTTTGAGAGGCCAAGGCGGCTGGATCACCTGAGGTCAGGAGTTCAAGACCAGCCTGACCAAAGTGGAGAAACCCCATCTCTACTAAAAATACAAAATTAGCCAGGCGTGAGGGCACATGCCCGTAATCCCAGCTACTCAGGAGGCTAAGGCAGGAGAATCACTTGAACCCAGGAGGCGGAGGTTGCGGTGAGCCGAGATCGTGCCATTGCACTCCGGCCTGGGCAACAAGAGCAAAACTCCGTCTCAAAAAAAGAAAAAAAAATAGCAAATACATTCTTTGAAAAATAAAAATAATTATAAGGGTCTCAGCACATCCAAGAATGCATGTTTAAATAAATTCAGATTAACTTTTCTTCTGTCAATTGTGCTATCACTGAAATGTTATAATAGCTAATTCCCTCTTCGTAAGAAAATTAATATTAAAAATGTCCAGCAAAAAAAATGTCCAGAGATGAAACAGGTTTCGCAGAACAATCACAGGCAATGGGGGATATGACTGAAATCTTCTGGAAAAAACAGGGCTCAGAAAATATAACTTTAACAGAATGCATAATTCAACAGACAAATTTTCTCATATTAATTTTACATAAAACTTCTGATAAGGCCAGGCGCAGTGGCTAACGCTTGCAATCTCAGCATTTTGGGAGGCTGAGGAGGGTGGATCACTTGAGGTCAGGAGTTCGAGACCAGCCTGGCAAACATGGTGAAACCCTGTCTCTACTAAAACTACAAAAATTAGGTGGGTGTGTTGGCATGCGCCTGTAATCCCAGCTACTCGGGACGCTAAGGCAGAAGAATCACTCGAACCCGAGAGGCGGAGGTTGCAGTGAACCGAGATCACGCCATTACACTACAGTCTGGGCGACAGAGCAAGACACTGTCTCCAAAAAAAAAAAAAAAAAATTCTCATAATTGTGAATCCATTAAATCAAGGTAAAAGCATAAGTTACCAAAATATTCTTCAAGATCATTAAAATTGTTACCACCACTGAACTGTAAAAATGACTAAGACATGGAAACTAGACTGTAAAAATCAACACCTTCAACTAACATACTGTCATGAGGAAATTCTATGTCCTCCTTCTCTGGGAAACGGAGCTGTGTGTAGTACATAGGAATGCTTCTACAACAAGTACCCAGTTGCCAGACCATAGGAATTCAGTGTACACTTGTGTTCCATCATCTATCACTTTCCACTCCTAAGAGTTCTACTACACTGGAACAGGTTCCAAGAGAATTCTCAGAATAGAAATAGACAAGAGCAAAAGATTCTAAAAATAATCCAGTAGAAACTCAAACATACATATCTCAAGTTCCTGAGGGGCAGGAAGCACCAGGTTTACTTCAATCTATCCAACCAAATTTTGAAACCCATCTCAAAGTGAATTTAAAATGTGACAGATTTTAACAGAGGCAAAGAACTGCTGCTATATTTTTAACTTCTTTAGAAACAAAATCAGCAAAATACAATATAGAGCTTCCTATTAACAGATTAAAGTGAAAAAATTGTTTAAATGTAATGAGGAAAGAAAGTCTCCGGCCGAATAAATCAACCTGATTAAATTACAAAGATATTCTCTATAGAAGAAATATTTTGGAAAAAAGTTTTAACTGCCTAAAAAGTTTTGTTTCCAATTTTGTTTTCTTTTTCGTAGAGACAGGGTTTTCCCATATTTGCCTGGGCTGGTCTCAAACTCCTGGGCTTAGGTGATCCTCCCACCTTGGCCTCCCAAAGTACTGGGACCAGGCATGAGCTACCACACCCCGCCTAACTGCTATTTTTTCAAGGACTGTTCTTGAAGATACCTCAGTGAAACAGCTGTATTTACAAGTGATCCCAGTTTAGACTTAACTGAAAATGGTTGACTTAACAACCATCTGCATTTCTGTTAAAGCTTACATAAGCACAAATTCATCTAACTTCAAGCCATACAAAAAACGCTGTCAGGTAAAACTTTTCTAAAAACCATGTAATATAGCCTAAAAGAAAAGCAAGGATACATTTTATCATTCTGAAAAGTTACAGAACACCTACTGACAACATACTGAGAAGAGGGAAGATTTCAACAGCCATTTAATAAAATTCTGAACAGACAAATCCCAAACTACATACATACACTGCATGTATTCAAGACAGCATCACGAAGCATTGATTGGAGGATAGTTCTAAAACCAGGATGTTGGCACACTTGTGCAAAGTATCTCAGCTAATACATCAAATAAATTTGTTTCAGGAACAGAAAAAGTAATGTTTTTTTCAAACCAAATATAATTCAGATGACATGAATTACATACTGGGCTAAGGGTTCAACTACTAAAAACAGGATACACAATTTATGTTGAAGAAGCAAGTCTTCATCAAGAATGTCCAGAGATGCTGTACACTGAGTCATGAGACCAGTGATGCAGGGCCTATCTTAGACTGGCAAGGATGGGTCCAAGGTCCTTCATCTACATATGTCCACTCACTCCCAAAGTCTAAAACCAATGGTAATGATAATACTAGCAGAAAGCACATACCACTTACTATGTGCCAGACACCATTCTAAGCACTTTATATGTATAGTATTGTCACTAATCTTTCCAACACTCTAGAGTACACATCACTTTACTCCCATTTTACAGAGAAGAAACTAAGACACACAGAGAATCACAGCTAGTAAGTGGTGAAGGCAGTATGTGAATCCAGGACATTTGGCTCTACAGTGTGTGCACTTATCTACTATGCTATGTTGCAAGGTTAACTAACTGTTCAGTCACAGATAAGTAATAGTCCCCAATTCAGCTTCCTCTTCTATACAACAGCGTAACTATTGTTGGCATCACCTGCAAAGCTTGTCCCTGATGACAAAGATCTAGTCTAAACCAGATCTCACCTAGCTTCTCAGCCTTTCAGATACCCATATGTTCTATATTGGTATGTTTCTGTGACCACTACTGTTTTATTATTTTTGTTTAATTTCTAATCTGCATTCCTGTTTTTTCTACTAAGAAAAGTCAATATTCTCAACCTTTTCTGAAAAGGAAATTCTTTTTTTTTTTTTTTTTTTGAGACGGAGTCTCGCTCTGTCGCCCAAGCTGGAGTGCAGTGGCGCGACCTCGGCTCACTGCAAGCTCTGCCTCCCGGGTTC
>NW_016810459.1:306371-324236 GCF_001698545.2 Rhinopithecus bieti
GGGAGGCTGAGACAGGAGAATGGCGGGAACCCGGGAGGCGGAGCTTGCAGTGAGCTGAGATCCGGCCACTGCACTCCAGCCTGGGCGGCAGAGCAAGACTCCGTCTCAAAAAATAAATAAATAAATAAATAAAATTAAAAAAATAAAATAAAATAAAAGAATCTCAACTAAATTAGGAGACCCAGAACAGCCACCAAGACAAAGTCTACACCCGCAATCGAGAAGAGAATAAGGTATCTAGGGTGCCAAGAAACTCAACTATGAGATCCAATTCCATGCAGCTCAACTGCTTATACCCTGCATGCCAGGAGCTGAACAAGCTGATACTTTTATTCTCCACAGCTGTTAAAGGCAGGGTCAGGCCTCGAGCAGCTGATGGACAAGACTGAACTCCCCTACACCCATACTTGGCTGACACAAGAATCACAAAGTTATCTGCTGTTCCATGGATATAACCTGCCCATGGAAAGGATGAGTGCTGGTGAACTCAAACACTACAGGACATCAAAATTTATTTGATATCATCACAATTCTCTTTCAGGTTACCTAAGGCCACAAAGGGAAAAGTATTTAATTGTCCATAGCTGTTTTCACACATCTGTCCTATTCCTATCCTCCTAACTCAGCTGTAAACCCTGTCTTTTTTATTTTTTTATTTTTTTTTGAGATGGAGTTTTGCTCTCGTAACCCAGGCTGGAGTGCAGTGGGGTGATCTCGGCTCACTGCAACCTCTGCCTCCTGGGTTCAAGCACTTCTCCCTGCCTCAGCCTCCCGAGTAGCTGGGATTACAGGTGCCCGCCAAAATGCCTAGCTAATATTTTGTATTTTTGGTAGAGATGGGAGTTCACCATGTTGGCCAGGCTGGTCTCAAACTTCTGACCTTAAGTGATCCGCCCGCCTCAGGCTCTTAAAGTGCTGGGATTACAGGCGTGAGCCACGGCGCCCGGCCTTAAACCCTGTCTTTTCCCAAGCAGGTAACTAGGATTCTTCACCCTGGAATCTCTTGAAAAGTATGTAATTATTCATAACCAGTCTTCACCACTACTTCTAACAGTTCTCTCTCTCCCACAAAAAGGAAAAAAACAAAAAAATAAAAAAGCCTATACTATAAAGCAGGGATCCCCAATCCCCAACTCCCAGGCCACTAGGAACTGGGCTGCACAGCAGGAGGTGAGCACACCCCTGGGTGGCATGGCAAGTCCTCGTCTATACAATAAATTTTTTTTTAATTAGCCACACTTGGTGGCACACATCTGGAGTCCCACCCGTCCAGGAGGTTGAGATGGGAGGAATCCTTGAGCTTAGGAGATGCAGTATACTTAGTGAGCTTAGGCTGCAGTGTACCATGATCATGTCACTGCACTTCAGACTGGGCAACAGAGTAAGACCACGTCTCCTAAAAAACAAAAAATAAATTTAAAAAATCTTCTAACAGTTCCTAAAAAAATTAAACAGTTACAATATGACCAAGTAATCCTACTTCTAGGTATGCACCCAAGATAACTGAAAACCCAAGAGAATCTAAAAATGTGTACATAGGGCTGAGCATAGCGGCTCACCCCTGTAATCCCAGCACTTTGGGAGGCCGAGGTAGGTGGCTCACCAGAAGGTCAGGAGTTCGAGACCAGCCTGGCCAACACGGTGAAACCTTGTATCTACTAAAAATATAAAAAATTAGCTGGATGTGGTGGCAGGTACCTATAATCCTAGCTACTCGGAAGGCTGAGGCAGGAGAATTGCTTGAATCCGGGAGGCGAAGGCTGCAGTGGGCCGAGATTATGCCACTGCACTCCAGCCTGGACAACAAGAGCAAAACTTCTCAAAAAAAAAAAGAAAAAGAAAAAAGAAAATGTATACATAGGCCAGGCCCAGTGGCTCACACCTGTAATCCCAATACGTTGGGAGGCCATGGTGGGAGGACCCCTTGAGCTCAGGAGTTCGAGACCAGCCTGGGCAGCATAGCAAGACCCTGTATCTACTTTAAAAAAAAAAAAAATTAAGAAAGAAAGAAAGGCAGCCAGGTACAGTGGCTCACACCTGTAAACCCAGCAACTTAGGCAAGCCAAGGCAGGTGGATCACGAGATCAGGAGTTCGAGACCAGCCTGGTCAACATGGTGAAATCCCATCTCTACTAAAATACAAAATTAGCCTGCTGTGGTGGGGCGCCTATAATCCCAGCTACTCCAGAGACTGAGACAAGAGAACCGCTTAAACCTGGGAGGCAGAGGTTGCAATGAGCTGAGATTGCACCACTGTACTCCAGTCTGGGTGACAGAGCAAGACTCTGTCTTGGGGAAAGAAGGAAAAAAGGAAGGAAGAAAGAAAGGAAGGAGAAGGAAGGAGAAGGAAGAAGGAAGAAGGAAGGAAGGGGAAGGAAGGGGAAGGAAGAGGAAGGAAGAGGAAGGAAGGAGAAGGAAGAAGGAAGGAGAAGGAAGGAAGGAAGGAAGGAAGAAATGCACACATAGGCCAGGCATGGTAGCTCATGCCTGTATCCCAGCACTTTGAGAGGCTGTGGCAGGAGAGTAGTGTGAGGCCAGGAGTTCAAGACCAGCCTGGGCAACACAGAGAGACCCCATCTCTACAAAACGTTCTAAAAATTAGCCAGGTGTGATAAAGCACACCTGTGGTCCCAGCTACTTAGAAGGCTGAAGTGGGAGGATCGCTTGAGCCTGGGAGGTCAAGGCTGCAGTATGCTGTGACCACGCCAGTGCACTCCGAGTATAGTACCCAGGAGATGAGTGAGACCTTGTTTCAAAAATAAAATAAGGGGCCAGGCGCGGTGGTTCACACCTGTAATCCCAGCACTTTGGGAGGTCGAGGCACGCAGATCACGAGGTCAGGAGATGAAGACCATCCTAGCTAACCTGGAGAAAGCATGTCTCCGCTAAAAAAAATCTTTTTTTTTTTTTCCTGAGTCTTGCTCTGTTGCTCAGGTTGGAGTGCAGTGGCGCGATCTCGGCTCACTGCAACCTCCATCCCTCCAGGTTTTAAGCAATTCTCTGCCTCAGCCTCCGGAATAGCTGAGATTACAGGCACGTGCCACCACACCCAGCTGATTTTTTTGTATTTAGTAGAAACGGGGTTTCACCATCTTGGCCAGACTGGTCTTGAACTCCTGATCTCATGATCCACCTGCCTTGGCCTCCCAAAGTGCTGGGATTACAGGCGTGAGCCACCGCGCCCGGCCTACTAAAAATATTTTTTAAAAATTAGCCAGGAGTGGTGGCAGGCACCTGTAGTCCCAGCTACTCAGGAGGCTGAGGCAGGAGAATGGCATGAACCTGGGAGGGGGAGCTTGCAGTGAGCCAAGATCGCACCACTGCACTCCAGCCTGGGCGACAGAGTGAGACTCTGTCTCAAAAAAATAAAAATAAAAATAAANTCACGAGGTCAGGAGATGAAGACCATCCTAGCTAACCTGGAGAAAGCATGTCTCCGCTAAAAAAAATCTTTTTTTTTTTTTCCTGAGTCTTGCTCTGTTGCTCAGGTTGGAGTGCAGTGGCGCGATCTCGGCTCACTGCAACCTCCATCCCTCCAGGTTTTTAAGCAATTCTCTGCCTCAGCCTCCGGAATAGCTGAGATTACAGGCACGTGCCACCACACCCAGCTGATTTTTTTGTATTTAGTAGAAACGGGGTTTCACCATCTTGGCCAGACTGGTCTTGAACTCCTGATCTCATGATCCACCTGCCTTGGCCTCCCAAAGTGCTGGGATTACAGGCGTGAGCCACCGCGCCCGGCCTACTAAAATATTTTTTAAAATTAGCCAGGAGTGGTGGCAGGCACCTGTAGTCCCAGCTACTCAGGAGGCTGAGGCAGGAGAATGGCATGAACCCGGGAGGGGAGCTTGCAGTGAGCCAAGATCGCACCACTCCACTCCAGCCTGGGCGACAGAGGGAGACTCTGTCTCAAAAAAATAAAATAAAATAAAATAAAATAAGAGCCAGGCACTGTAGCTCATGCCTACAATCTCAGCATTTGGGGAGGATGAGGCAGGCAGATCACCTGAGGTCAGGGTTTCAAGACTAGCCTGGCAGGGTGGGAGTCAGAAGTTCGAGAACAGCCTGGCCAAATGGTAAAACCTCTCTACTAAAAATACAAAACTCAGCCGGGCGTGGTGGCACGCATCTGTAATCCCACTACTCCGGAGGCTGAGACAGGGGAATCACTTGAACCCAGGAAGCAGAGGTTGCAGTGAGTGGAGATCGCACTCCTGTGCTCCAGCCTGTGCTACAAGAGCAAAACTCAGTCTCAAAAAAAAAAAGAAAAAAAGGCCAAATTGGCCAACATGGCAAAACCCCATCTCTACTAAAAAAACAAAAATTAGCCAGGTGTGGTGGCGTGTCTGTAATCCCAGCTACTCAGGAGGCTGAGGCAGGAGTATCGCTTGAACCTGTGGGGTGGAGGTTGCAGTGTGCCAGGATCACGCCACTGCATCCAGCCTAGGCAACAGAGCAAAACTCTGTCTCAAAAGATAAATAAATAAAAATAAGCTGGGCACAGTGTCTCATACCTGTGATACCAGCCCGTTGAGAGGCGATTGTTTGAGTCCAGGAGTTTCAGATCAGCCTGGGCAATGTAGGGAGACTGCATTTCTACAAAAAATAAATTGCTGGGTATGGTGGCACATTCCTATGGTCCTAGCTACTTGGGAAGCTAAAGCAAGAGGATCACTTGAGCCCAGGAAGTCAAGGCTGCAGTGAGCCATGATCATGCCACTGTATTCCCACCTGGACAACAGAGAGACCCTCTCTAAAAGTAAATAATTTATTAAAATAAAAGCAAGGTAGGACCGGGCGCAGTGGCTCAAGCCTGTAATCCCAGCACTTTGGGAGGCCGAGACGGGTGGATCACGAGGTCAGGAGATCGAGACCATCCTGACGAACACGGTGAAACCCTGTCTCTACTAAAAAAAAAATACAAAAAAAAAAACTAGCCGGGCGAGGTGGCGGGCGCCTGTAGTCCCAGCTACTCGGGAGGCTGAGGCAGGAGAATGGCATGAACCTGGGAGGCGGAGCTTGCAGTGAGCTGAGATCCGGCCACTGCACTCCAGCCTGGGCGACAGAGCCAGACTCTGTCTCAAAATAAAAAAAAAACAGCAAGGTAGCATTATAAACAAAGCACCTCAATTATACTGTTCAGCTGAATAATTAGTATTATGGGAGTACAAAAGCAAACTCCTTAGGGGCCCAACCGTTTTTGATTCCAATAAAGGTGCCGGGTGCAGTGGCTCACACTTGTAATCCCAGAACTTTGGGAGGCCGAGGCAGGCGAATCATTTGAGGTTAGGAATTCAAGACCAGCCTGGCCAACATGGTGAAACCCTGTTTCTACCAAAAATACAAAAAAATTAGCTGGGCTTAGTGGCGTGCACCCATAGTCCCAGCTACTTGGGAGGCTGAGGCAGGAGAATCACTTGAACCTGGTACGTGGAGGCTGCAGTGAGCCAAGATTGCATCACTGCACTCCAGGCTGGGTGACAGAGCAAGACTCCATCTCAAAACAACAACAACAACAACAACAACAAAGGTTCCTACTATTTTTTATATAAATGCCTTCTAAAATCCAGTACACATATTTCTCTTCTTTGGCAAATACAGTACAATAAACATAATTTAATTTTTCTGATTGTATGTCAGTTATTGTAACCATCTTGTGGGGGATGTATAAGTTAGCATGAATCTATTCCAACACTAGGACATACTTATTAACTTGCTTTTTGTTTTGTTTTGTTTCATTTTTTTATTGAAACTGAGTCTTGCTCTTGACACCCAGGCTAGAGAGCAGTGGCGCGATCTTGGCTTACTGCAACCTCCACCTCCCAGGTTCAGGCTGTCCTCCCACCTCAGCCTCCCAAGTAGCTGGGATTACAGGCACTTGCCAACATGCCCGGCTAATTTTTGTATTTTTGTAGAGATGGGGTTTCACCATGTTGACCACGCTGGTCTCGAATTCCTGACCTCAGGTGATTCGCCCACTTCGGCCTCCCAAAGTGCTGGGATTACAGGCGTGAGCCACCGCGCCCGGCCTTAACTTGCTTTCCTAAGTAAATTCAAGTGATTATCCTGCCTCAGCATCCCGAGTAGCTGGGATCACAGGTATGTACCACCACGCCTGGCTAATTTTTAAATGTATGAGGCTGAGGCTTCACTGAGCTGAAATCGCACCACTGCACTCTGGCCTGGGCAACACAGCAACACCCCGTCTCAAACAAAAAAAAAAAGAAAGAAAAAAAGAGGATCTATTTCCTGTGTATTAACAAAAAGTGCTGCTGGGCGCGGTGGCTCACACCTGTAACCCCAACACTTTGGGAGGCTGAGGTGGGTGGATCACGAGGTCAGGAGATCAAGACCATCCTGGCTAACACAGTGAAACCCCGTCTCTACTAAAAAAAAAAAAAAAAAAAATTAGCCAGGCATGGTGGCGGGCGCCTGTAGTCCCAGCTACTTAGGAGGCTGAGGCAGGAGAATGGTGTGAACTCGGGAGGTGGAGCTTGCAGTGAGCCGAGATCGCACCACTGCACTCCAGCCTGGGCGACAAAGTGAGACTCCAGTTCAAAAAAAAAAAAAAGGGCTAATAGGCCAGGGGTGGTGGTTCATGTCTGTAATCTCAACACTTTGGGAAGCCAAGGTGGGAGGACTTCTTGAGCCCAGGAGTTTGAGACCCGTCTGGGTAACATAGTGAGGCCTCGTCTCTACTAAAAAATACATTTAAAAATTAGCCAGGTATCGTGGCGCATACCTGTGGTCCCACTTCCTTGGGAGGCTGAGGCGGGAGGATTGCTTGATTCCAGGATTTCAAGGCTACAGTAAGCTATGATTAGCCTGGGCAACAGAGCATGACCCTAAGCATCAAAAAATTTAAAAAGTGCAGTAAGTTGCCAACTGAACACCCTCATCCATGTCAAATTCTAGCCCTAACCCTAGCTAAATATGGCTCTCTCACCCACCATGTTCAGTTGCAGGAATCCCTATCTATCCTCTCTTGAAAAGATGAAAGCAAGAGCAAATTAAGTCATAGATTTAATGCCAACAACACAATAACCTTAGTCTGTGATAAAGACTCAGGCATATTTCTGTCTTTATACACTCACACTCACTCTGCCCCGAGTCTCCAGCTCTGCATCCACCAAAGTAAGATTAACTTCCCACTAGTTACTCTGTCCCAAGGCTTCACAGGGAAGGGGATAAGGAGGGAAGCCACCTTCCCTCTTTGGCCAGTCAGAAGGAAGGAAGGTATCAAAATGTAGGCTAATCTACCTCAGCTTTCTTAGGGATGCAAGTTCAATAAAACAATTTTTCTTCTAGTACAGTCATGATGACCACAACCAGTCACAAAGATTAAGAATCTTTTGTTTCTTAGGCCGGGTATGGTAGCTCATGCCTGTAATTCCAGCACTTTGGGAGGCCAAGGCAGGCGGATCACTTGAGGTCTGGAGTTTGAGACCAGCCTGGCCAACATGTCAAAACCCTGTCTTTATGAACAATACAAAAATTAGCTGGGCATGGTGGTGTGCACCTGTAATCTCAGCTATTCCGGAGGCTGGGGCACAAGAAGCACTTAAACCTGGGAGGCGGAGGTTGCAGTGAGCCGCCACTATACTCTGGCCTAGGCAACAGAGAAAGACCCTGTCTTCAAAAAAAAAATCTGGCCGGGCGCAGAGGCTCAAGCCTGTAATCCCAGCACTTTGGGAGGCCGAGACGGGTGGATCACGAGGTCAGGAGATTGAGACCATCCTGGCTAACACGGTGAAACCCCATCTCTACTAAAAATGCAAAAAAATTAGCCGGGCGTGGCGGCGAGCACTTGTAGTCCCAGCTACTTGGGAGGCTGAGGTGGGAGAATCGCTTGAACCCAGGAGGTAGAGGTTGTAGGGAACCGAGATTGCACCACTGCACTCCAGCCTGGGTGAAAGAGACCCTGTCTCAGGAGAAAAAAAAAAGTATACAATTAAGTTATTATTGACGATAGTTACCCTGTTGTTCTATCAAATAGTGGATATCAAATAGTGAAACCCCATCTCTACAAAAATACAAAAATTAGCCGGGCATGATGGCAAGTGCCTGTAATCCCAGCTACTTGGGAGGCTGAGGTGGGAGAACAGCTTGAACCTGGGAGGTGGAGGTTGCAGTGAGCCAAGATCGCGCCACTGCACTCCAGCCTGGGTGACAGAGTGAGACTCCATCTCAAAAAAAAAAGAAAAAATATATAAAGACTAGCCAGGTGTGGTGGCACATGCCTGTAATCCCAGCTACTCAGAGGAGGCTGAGGCATGAGAATCACTTAAACCTGGGAGGCAGAAGTTGAAGTGAGTCGAGATCGCACCACTGCACTCCAGTCTGGGCTATAAAGTGAGACTTCATCTCAAAAATAAAGAAACAAACAAACAAACAAACATTGTCAACAAAAACTGTCAACTTCTGTTCACAAACCATCAACTCCTCAATAAAATGCAAACTCTTTATTCCTTCCAATCCCTACACTTTGGTCAAACTAACCTTGGTATTCTCCTAAACTGTCCCTGCTTTTTTGCCTTCACATTCCACAGGCATGTTTACTTAAGCACATACTGCACATGCCCATTTTCTCTTTTTTGGCGGGAGGAATTGCTTGAGCCCAGGCAGGTTAAGGCTGCAGTGAGCCTGATTGTATCACTGCACTCCTCGGTGACAGAGTAAGACCCAGTCTCAGACAAAATAGAACAAAGCAAAATAACAGCAAATTCTAATAAAACTAAACTCTGAATACAAAATTTAAAGTGTTTTAACAATTTAATTGTAACTTCAGGAATTTGATACTTCTCTTTTTTTTGAGACAGAGTTTCACTCTTGTTGCCCAGGCTGGAGGACAATGGCGTGATCTCGGCTCACTGCAACCACCGCCTCCCGGGTTCAAACTATTCTCCTGCCTCAGCCTCCCAAGTAGCTGGGATTACAGGCGCCCGCCACCATGCCCGGCTAATTTTTTATATTTTTAGTAGAGATGGGGTTTCTCCATGTTGGTCAGGATGGTCTCAAACTCCCAACCTCAGGTGATCCCCCCGCCTCAGCCTCCCAAAGTGCTGGGATTACAGGCGTGAGCCACCGTGCCCAGCCTTGATACTTGATGCTATAGGAAGAATCTAAGAAAACTAAGGCTCAGCCTACCCAACTCAAGGAATCCTTGCCAAACACTCAAGCTCAATTCAACAATGCTTTTCTCTGTCATGGCCAGCAGTACCCCAGAATCCTATACACACATTTAAACTGTGTCTGTCTGCTCACCAACATGTAAGCAACTAAAGATCAAGAACCTACATTATTCATCTGTATTCTAGCATCTAACATTGTTGACAACTGGCAGCAATAAATATTCATTCAAGTGAACACCTATGGAGTAGCATAATACCATTTGCACAGGGAGAACCATCATTCAGGACTAATCTGAAGTAAGATAAACTGAGCATTTCACAGAAACAACAGAGAATATACTACCTTAAGTTTTCTTTTCAATTCTTTTCTTGATTTTTTTTATTTTTTATTTTTTATTTTTTTTGAGACAAAGTCTCATTCTGTCTGCCCAGGCTGGAGCACAGTGGTGCGATCTCACCTCACTGTGACCTCTGCCTCCCCTCCAGGGTTCCAGCAATTCTCCCACCACAGCCTCCCAAGTAGGCGGGACTACACGTGTGTGCCACCACACCCAGCAATTTTTGTATTTTTTGGTAGAGACAGGGTTTCACTATGTTGGCCAGGTTGGTCTCAAACTCCTGACCTCAAGTGATCCACTTGCCTTGGCCTCCCAAAGAGCTGGGATTACAGGAGAAAGCCACTGCGCCCAGCCCATATACTACCTTAAGTTCTTACTAATGTAATTGTTGCCTCATTCCCACAAATCAAAGGAACTCTCATCAGTGTTTCAAAACTTAGGGTTGGCACAGCAGTAATAGAATACATATTTTTAGACTTTCCAAAAGCCCCAAAAAGTTACATTTTATCCTACAATAAATTAGCAATTTACTTACCATTGATGAAAATTACCTGAACTAAGTAACAGCAGTAGTTATTTCTTGCTTATCAGATGACCTGACTGGCAATTATATGTGATAAATAATTGAGAAAATAATCACTTGCGAAATGGATTATCAATCAGTAGTGTACTTCAGTCACAATATGTAAATACAGAAACCCTGACTGGATGGGAAAAGAGGCTATAAAAATACTTCAGTGACAATATGTAAATACAGAAACCCCAACTGGATGGGAAAGAGGCTATAAAAATGCATTTTGTGGGCCTAGAGCAGTGGCTCATGCCTGTAATCCCAACACTTTGGGAGGCTGAGGTGAGCACTTGAACCCAGAAGTTGAAGACCAACCCAAGCAATATGATGAAATTCTGTCTCTACAAAAAAAAAAAAAAAAATTAGCTAGGCGTGGTGGCACAAATCTGTAGTCCCAGGTACCCAAGAGGCTAAGGTGGATCACCTAAGCATGGGGAGGTCAAGGCTACAGTGAGCTAAGATTGCACCACTGCACTCTAGCCTGGGTGACAGAGTGAGACCTTACCTCAAAAAAAAAAAGAAAAAAGAAAAAAGGCCGGGTGCAGGGGCTCATGCCTGTAATCCCAGCACTTTGGGAGGCCGAGGCGGGCGGATCACCTGAGGTAAGGAGTTCGAGACCAGCCTCAATATGGAGAAACCCCATCTCTACTAAAAATATAAAATTAGTGGTAATGCATGCCTGTAATCCCAGCTACTCGGGAGACTGATGCAGGAGAATCACTTGAACCTGGGAGGCGGAGGTTGCAGTGAGCCGAGATTGCGCCATTGTACTCCAGTCTGGGCAACAAGAGCGAGACTCTGTCTCAAAAAAAATATATAAGTCACACATGGTGGCTCACGCCTGTAATCCCAGCACTTTGGGAGGCCGAGGCGGGCGGATCACCTGAGGTCAGGAGTTCGAGACCAGCCTGATGAACACAGAAAAACTCTGTCTCTACTAAAAATACAAAATTAGCTGGGCATGGTGGCGCATGCCTGTAATCCCAGCTACTTGGGAGGCTGAGGCAGGAGAATCGCTTGAACCCAGGAGGCGGAGGTTACATTGAGCCAAGACCATACCATTGTACACTAGCCTGGGCGACAAGAGCTAGACTCCATCTCACAAAAAAAAATAAAATAAAATACAAAAAAAATTAGCCAGGTGTGGTGCACGCGCCTGTAGTCCCAGCTACTCGGGAGGCTGAGGCAGAAGAATCCCTTGAACTGGGGAGGTGGAGGTTGCAGTGAGACAAGATCGCACCACTGCACTCCAGCCTGGCAACACAGCGAGACTCGGCCTCAAAAAAAAAAAGAAAGAAAAAAAATGCAAAAAGGATAGAAAACAAACACACAATCCAGCCAACTAGAAGACTAAATATAATGGCAGAAATATATCCAAAATATCTGTAATAACAACAGACATGAATGGCCTCCATGCTCTAGTTAAAGAGATTAGCTGATGGCTTACTCCTGCAATCCCAGCACTTTGTGAGGCTGAGGCGGGAAGATCACTTGAGCCCAGGAGATCATGACCAGCCCAGCCAACATAGCGATACACTCTAATTAATTAAAAAGAAGTTAAAAGTTGCTAACTTAACAAAGCAAAATCCAGCTATGTGGTGTTCATAAAAGATACATCTACAACATCCCACAACAATTGGCTAAAACAGAAAAGGCAACATAAAATGTTGGCAAGGATGTAGAACTCTCAAACCACTCAGTCTTTGAGAATTAATTCCCAATTCTTAGGGCATCCACTATGTGTATAAGCTGAACTTTTTCCATAAACATCTAGAATGAAATTCATTATCTACCATCCTCGACAGATTTGAGAAAATAGTCACTCAACTTCCCGTGTTCTGTGGTTCAGTTGACAAGCCTGAGAACAACTGTGCAACATATGGAAAACACTTTAGCATTACTTAGTGAAGTTACACATATCCTACACACAAACCAAAAATTCCACTCTCAGTTATACAGTCTTGAGAAAATGGACTTTGTTTGTTGGGGGCAAGAGGGCAAATGTCCACGTGAGGACAAGTACAATTGGTAATCTCAAAAAACTGGAAATGAGACAGATATCCATCAACAATGGAATAGACAAATAACATGTGGCACATCCTTACGATGTAACATTATACTACTATAAGAAATCAGCCGGGCGCGGTGGCTCAAGCCTGTAATCCCAGCACGTTGGGAGGCCAAGACGGGCGGATCACGAGATCAGGAGATCGAGACCATCCTGGCTAACACAGTGAAACCCGGTCTCTACTAACAAATACAAAAAACTAGCCGGGCGAGGTGGCGGGCGCCTGTACTCCCAGCTACTCGAGAGGCTGAGGCAGGAGAATGGCGTAAACCCGGGAGGCGGAGCTTGTAGTGAGCTGAGATCCGGCCACTGTACTCCAGCCTGGGCCACAGAGCGAGACTCCGTCCTCACACCTGTAATCCCGGCACTTTGGGAGGCCAAGGTGAGCAGATCGCCAGAGGTCAGGAGTTTGAGACCAGCCTGCCCAACATGGTGAAACCGCATCTCTACTAAAAATACAAAAAAGAAAAAAAAAACTTAGCCAGGCATGGTGGCACCTGCCTGTAATCCCAGCTACTTGGGAGGCTGAGGCAGGAGAACTGCTTGAACTCAGGAGGCAGAGGTTGCAGTGAGCCAAGATAGCACCATTGCACTCTAGCCTGGGCAATAAGAGTAAAACTCAGTCTCCAAAAAAAAAAGGGGGTCAGTGACCAGCCTGACCAACATGGTGAAACCCTGTCTCTACTAAGAATACAAAAATTAGCTGAGCATGGTGGCGGGTACCTGTAATCCTAGCTACTCAGGAGACTGAAGCAGGAGAATTGCTTGAACCCAGGAGGCAGAGGCTGCAGTAAACCAAGAAGCTGAGATCGTGCCACTGGCACTCCAGCCTGGGCAAAAGAGCAAGACTCCATCTCGTAAAACAAAAATAGAAAAGAAAAAAGCAATCTACATGGGGGCTGGGTGCAGGGGCTCATGCCTGTAATACCAGAACTTTGGGAGCCCAAAGCAGGTGGATCACCTGAGGTCAAGAGTTCAAGACCAGCCTGGCTAACACAAGGAAACCCTGTCTCTACTAAGAATACAAAAATTAGCCAGGCATGGTGGCGGGCACCTGTAGTCCCAGCTATTCCGGAGGCTGAGGAAGCAGAATCACTTGAACCTGGAAGGTGGAGGTTGCAGTGAGCCAAGATCAAGCCACTGCACTCCAGCCTGAGCAACAGAGTGAGACCCTGTCTCAAATAAAATAAAATAAACATGGATAAATCTCAAGCACGTACGAGTGAAAGAATCAAGCATCAGAAGAATCACACAACTTTTACATTGAGAATAAGACTGAAAATGGGCACTATTAAAACATATGTTGCTTATGGACATACATACAAGGTAAAATTACTGTAAAAAAGTAACAGTAGGCTGGGCGCGGTGGCTCACGCCTGTAATCCCAACACTTTGGGAGTGGAGGCGGGCAGATCATGAGGTCAGGAGTTTGAGACCAGCCTGACCAACATAGTGAAACCCCGTCTCTACCAAAAATACAAAAAATTAACCGGACGTGGTGGCGGGCATCCATAATCCGAGCTACTCAGGAGGCCAAGGCAGGAGATAGATTTGCTTGAACCTGGAAGGCGGAGGTTGCAGTGTGCTGAGATCGGGCCACTGCACTTCAGCCCAGGCAACAGAGCAAGACTCCATCTCAAAAAAAAAAAAAAAAAAGGAAACGAAAAACCTACAAGGGTCCCCAAACCTATAATTCCAGGACTCTGGGAGGCCAAACAGGAGGATCACTTGAGTCCAGGAGTTCAAGACCACCGTGGGCAACACAGCAAGACCCTGTCTCTATTTTAAAACACCACCACAAAGGAATAGTAAACCTAAAATGTAGGGTAACGGTTACCCTAGGAAAGTGAAAAGAAATGCCTTGGGGGCTGGCATACACAGGGGACCTCCAGGTAGTAGTAATGTCCTATTTCTTGGTTGTTCATTTTACTTATTTTTTTTTTTTTTAGTTTTACATATGGGGCCAGGCGTTAAGCTCACACCTGTGATCTCAGCACTTTAGTAGGCCAAGGCAGGAGGATCACTTGAGCCTAAGAGACTAGCCTGGGCAACATAGCAAGACTCCCTCTCTACAAGACTCCCTCTCTACAAAAAAGAAAAATAAGTTGAGCATGGTGATACATCCCTGTGGTCCAAGCTACTCAGGAGGCTGAGGTGGGAAGATGGCTTAAGCCTGGGAGATAGAGGCTGCAGTGAGCAATGATCATACCACGACACTCCAGCCTGGGCGACAAAGCAAGACCCTGTCTCCAAAAAAAAAACTCTATACATGTTTTTACCCCCAACCACATTATACATTGACAGCTCTACATGTTTTTATGCCTCATACACCAACTATGGTATATATGCTGTTTTTTGCATTTTTCTGAGACAGGGTCTCTCTGTCATCCAGTCTGAAGTGCAGTGGCACAATCACAGCCCACTGCAGTCTCAACCACCCAGCTTAAGCAATCCTCCAACCTCAGCCTCCTGAGTAGCTGGAACTACAAGCACACCACGCCCAGCTAATCTTTGTATTTTTAGTAGAGACAGGATTTTGCCACGTTGTCCACGCTGGTCTCCAACTCCTGGGCTCAAGTGATTCACCTGCCTCGGCCTTCCAAAGTGCTGGGATTACAGGCATGAGCCACCACACAGAGACTATGCTGTATTTTTCAATAAAAATCAGCAAGTATGCAAAGTATGATCCTATTTATTTATTTATTGAGATAGGGTCTCACTCTGTCACCCAGGCTGGATCATAGCTCAATGCAGCCTCAACCTCCTGGTCTCAAGCGATCCTCCCACCTCAGCCTCCCAAGTAGATGGGACTCTGGGTACATGCCATGATGCCCAGCTAATTTTTACATTTTTTTATAGAGACAGGGTCTCACTATATTGCCCACGCTGGTCTCGAACTCCTGCTCAAGCAATTCTTCCACCTCAGCCTCCCAAAGCGTTGGAATTACACACAGAAGCCATGGAGCCAGGCTGCAACTTTTTTTTTTTTTAAAGCATATACGCTATGCTTTTTTTTTTTTTTGAGATGGAGTCTCACTCTGTCGCCCAGGCTGGAGTGCAGTGGTGCAATCTCGGCTCACTGCAAGCTCCGCCTCCCGGGTTCACGCCATTCTCCTGCCTCTGCCTCCTGAGTAGCTGGGACTACAGGCACCCGCCACCATGCCTGGCTAATTTTTTGGATTTTTTTAGTAGAGACAGGGTTTCACCGTGTTAGCCAGGATGGTCTCGATCTCCTGACCTCGTAATCCACCCGCCTCGGCCTCCCAAAGTGTTGGGATTACAGGGGTGAGCCAACGCACCCGGCCTGTTCTCTGTTTTAGGGGGAAAAAAAGGCCAGGCACAGTGGTCCACTCCTGTAATCCCAGCACTTTGGGAGGCCGAAGCAGGTGGATCACCTGAGGGCAGGAGTTCAAAACCAGCGAGGCCAAAATGACAAAATCCTGCCTCTACAAAAAATACAAAAATTAGCAGAGCGTGGTGGCAGGCTAATCACTTGAATCAAGGAGGCGGAGGTTGGCCGGGTGCGGTGGCTCAAGCCTGTAATCCCAGCACTTTGGGAGGCCGAGGCGGGCGGATCACGAGGTCAGGAGATCGAGACCAGCCTGGCTAACACGGTGAAACCCCGTCTCTACTAAAATACAAAACTAGCCGGGCGAGGTGGCGGGCACCTGTAGTCCCAGCTACTCGGGAGGCTGAGGCAGGAGAATGGCATAAACCCGGCAGGCGGAGCTTGCAGTGAGCTGAGATCCGGCCACTGCACTCCAGTCCGGGCGACAGAGCGAGACTCCGCCTCAAAAAAAAAAAGGAGGCGGAGGTTGTAGTGAACTGAGATCACACCACTGTACTCCGGCCTGGGCGACAGAATGAAACTCCATCTCAAAAAAAAAAAAAAAATTAGAAGGGCACAGTGGCTCACACCTGCAATTCCAGCACTTTGGGAGGCCGAGGCGGGCGGATCAGGAGGTTAGGAGATCTATACCATCCTGGCTAACATGGTGAAACTCCGTCTCTACTAAAAATACAAAAAATTAGCCGGGCGTGGTGGCAGGCGCCTGTGGTCCCACCTACTCGGGAGGCTGAGGCAGGAGAATGGTGGGAACTCAGGAGGCGGAGTTTGCAGTGAGCCAAGATGGCGCCACTGCACTCCAGCCTGGGTGACAGAGCAAGACTCCCTCCAAAAAAAAAAAAAAAAAAAAAATTAGCCGGGCGTGGAGATGCATGACTGTAGTCCCAGCTAGTTGGGAAGCTGAGGCATGAGAATCACTTAAGCCAGGGGGACAGAGCTTGCAGTGAGCCAAGAGGCACCACAGCACTCCAGTCTAGGCAACAGAGCGAGATTCTGTCTCAAAAATATAAAAATAAAAGAAGCCAGGCGTAGTGGCTCACGCCTGTAATCCCAGCACTTTGGGAAGCCAAGGCAGGCGGATCACCTGAGGTCATGAGTTCAGGACCAATGTGGCCAACATGCTGAAACTTCACCTCTCCTAAAAATACAAAAATGACCCAGGGGTGATGGCTAATTTCTGTAATCCCAGCACTCTGGGAGGCCGAGGCAGGCGGATCACCTGAGGTCAGGAGTTCCAAGACTAATATGGCCAACGTGGTGAAATTACATCTCTACCAAAAATACAAAAATTAGCCAGGTGTGTTGGCGGGCGCCTGTAACCCCAGCTACTTGGGACGCTGAGGCAGCAGAATCACTTGAACCCGGTGGGCAGAGGTTGCAGTGAGCGAAGATCGCACCACTGCACTCCAACCTGGGTGACAGAGCAAGACTCCATCTCTGAACAAATAAATAAAGAGTATTACCTAGTCTTAAATAAAACACCTACTCTGCTCCTTAATGTGAGCCCTATTGCATACTTCAAACCCAAATAGTTAACTGGATTACAATTCAATTATGCTATGTCCAGCATAGTTATTAAAAAATTAAAACTTACCAAACATTGTTTACAAATGGTTAAAAAAGTCCGGGCGCGGTGGCTCAAGCCTGTAATCCCAGCACTTTGGGAGGCCGAGACGGGCGGATCACGAGGTCAGATCGAGACCATCCTGGCTAACACAGTGAAACCCGGTCTCTACTAACAAATACAAAAAACTAGCCGGGGCCGGGCGCGGTGGCTCAAGCCTGTAATCCCAGCACTTTGGGAGGCCGAGACGGGTGGATCACAAGGTCAGGAGATCGAGACCATCCTAGCTAATACGGCGAAACCCCGTCTCTACTAAAGAATACAAAAAACTAGCCGGGCGACGAGGCGGGCACCTGTAGTCCCAGCTACTTGGGAGGCGGAGGCAGGAGAATGGCGTGAACCTGGGAGGCGGAGCTTGCAGTGAGCTGAGATCCGGCCACCGCACTCCAGCCTGGGCGACAGAGCCAGACTCCGTCTCAAAAAAACAAACAAACAAACAAACAAACAAATGGTTAAAAAAAAGGCCAGGTGCCGTTGCTCACGCCTGTAATCCCAACACTTTGGGAGGCCAAGGCGGGCGGATCACGAGGTTAGGAGATCAGACCATCTTGGCTAACACAGTGAAACCCCGTCTCTACTAAAAATACAAAACATTAGCCAGGCATGGTGGCGGGCGCCTATAGTCCCAGCTACTGGGGAGGCTGAGACAGGAGAATGGCGTGAACCCGGGAGGTGGAGCTTGAAGTGAGCTGAGAATGCACCACTGCACTCCAACCTGGGCGACAGTAAGACTCCGTCTCAAAAAAAAAAGGGGGTAAAAAAAATAAAAATTAAAAAGTACAAAAAA
>NW_016810459.1:325345-329921 GCF_001698545.2 Rhinopithecus bieti
AAAAAAAAAAAAAAAAAAGGATTGGGAAATCAACAATTAATTCAAAGCTAATATTTTAGACGTAAAGGCTTCACTTCAGACCACTCCAAACCTTCAAGAAAGCTTTATACTTTCTACATATATTTTACACTTAAGAGGGTAGATACAGGGACCAGTTCCCATCACGATACAAGTACATATTGAAATAAACCTATTATTCTCCATGTTCTCACACCATTTCTCCCCATACAATAAAAGTCACTCAGGCTAATACTAAGAGAGACACTCCTGGTGATCACTACATAGACTGCACTAGTAACCAGGAAAGGGAAGCAGAGGTGTTATTGTTGTTCCAATATAGTTCTAAAGACAACTCCATGTGACTACTGCTGGTCCACCCACATTTAAAGGGAGGACAGAGGAAACCAGAGCAGCAGGAAACAGGAGGGGTAATTACCACAACCCTTTCCCATGGCCTCATTCTCTCCCATGCCACCACTTTCGGGCATATTTCAATCACAACAAAAACCTTCCTTCTCTGAAAGGTTTCATAATTATTGAGGGTGAGAGGCAACAGGAAAGCAAATGAGGGAAATCGGCGCTGTGAGAAAATCTCTCGCCACATGTGTCAACTAGCCATAAGTAGGAAAATCAGGAGTACACTGGCAGCAAGCAAAAGGGTAGTCTGGGAAACTAATCACTTCTGCCTAATGACAAGAGAAGCCTTCAAAGCAGTGGAAGGTCGGCCCTAGCGAAGGGACTCCACAGGTGAGTGTACTGAAAGAAACTATCATCTCCAGGGAGCGGAATATATTCCCTTTCCTGAGGTAAAAGGGGAACACACCAATGTCGGACACGGGACAGCTTAGGTATCATGTTCATCTTCCTTCCACCTTTCCCAAACTGACACTAAAAAGGATACACAATTCACAGCGACAAGTGAGGAATGCAATAACTAGCCGCATACCCCTTGGTGAAAAAAGTGCTGTCATAACGTAAGAGGAATGTAAGAATGGGTTCACCCAAGAAATTAATTATATGACCTTCAAATAAAAGATGATCTTTGGATACCTTATGGAGACCTGAAAAAACCCTCAACCAGCTGGGCACCGTGGTGCACACCTGTAATCCCAGCTACTCAGGAGGCTGAGGTGCAAGAATCGCTGAAGCCCAGGAGCGGGAGGCCAGCCTGAGCAATATATGGAGACCATATCTCTAAAATGAATAGTAATTTTTTAAAATCTCTCAACTGTTAGGATACGCTGGTGCTGTGGAAAGATTATAAGCCTAAATACTGGCAAACCATATACCTTCCTTGAATGTGAAATAAAAACAATATTCAATAGAAGTGGTAGTAAATGACTGGATTACATCAAACAGGATATAACAGTAATAATGATGGGATCAACCCTTAAAGCGAGCAAGGGTTAGAGACCAGAGTGGTGACAGTTGAGAAGCGTGGGCAACTAATTAGACTAAAAACTCGGGGAAAATGTGGAAAAGCCGAGTGGGAAAGTGATTCAGAGGCAAACAGAACTGAGTTGTAATGCACCAATGAAAGAATAACATTTTGAATATGTATTATTAACAGACTGAGCTTTGCGGTTTACAAAGCGCTCAAAAACCTAAAGAATGAACTGTGATATAACCAGACTACAGGAACCGGGGGTGAGGAGGAAAACTGAGTCCCAATTGAGACCAATGCCCTACAGAATTGAAAAGCAGAAGTAGAATTGAACTGTGCCTCCGGGTAAGCCAGGAAAGATTAGAGAGCGCAGAAGTTGGGTTCTAAAAGGGCCAGTCCCAAGACTAGCTACGGGCGTGAAAGCGGAAAGGTGATCAGATGGGACCGACAGCGTGGCGGGGAAGCTTCAGCCTACTGGCAGGCACCGAGGTGGGAGAGAAAACCACACCCTCCAGGGCAGAAACCCGAAGGGGGGAGGGGAGGCGCCCCTGGGGTTGGGTGGGGCCCGGCTGACCCGGACAGGGGAAAGTAGGAAGAAGCACAAGGCCAAGTGAGGGGAAGAGGCAGTAGGGCGCCCGGGCCTGGACACACAGGGACCGTGGAGCTGGCGAGTGAAGCTCGGCCCGGTCCTCACGGATGGGCGGCGGGGCAGTCTGCAGGCGGTGGGGATTCAGACGAGCTGAACCCAGAACCAGAAAGCGCACGCTGCAGGGCTCAGGCCCCTGGAACAGGGAAGGAGAGGGACAGTATGGCAATTACCGCTGCTGCTCTCGGAGGACTCAAGACCCGCTGCCGCCGCCGCCGCTCGTTACCTGCCAATGTGCCTCTTACAAAGCGGCGGCGGCGGCACAGGCTGCCCAACCCGTCACGTGACCTCGCGTCACGAGCGAAGGAGGAGCCACAACACGTCGCCCGTGCGCGGCTTCAGAGCCCGCCCAGACGGCGCGCAGCCTCTTCTAGCCACCACCTTCACCCCAAGCCCGCGAGGCCGACCGCGCGGAGGTGGCGGGGGGGAACCACAGGAAAGAAAAAAATAAGGGACACTTGATAATATGTATTGCACTCGGAGTCATAGGAGACTACTACCCACCGCATCCAGGGTGCCTACAACTGCAGCTCGTCGTCGCGCCATGATGACCTCACAAGGCACCACAGGTTGCTCCCCTGTGGCCGCCTCTCTCATCACGTGATGTGGTCCAGCCACTCAGGGCAAGCCTGGCCTCCCAAACGTTGCACGAGGGGACCACGACTCCCAACATGCTGCACAGCCAAGGCGACGCCTACCTCACCCTTTCTCCTGCGGGCTCCCAAACGCACCCGCTAGAGACCTTAGTGCCGAGGGAAGGCCGGGACGGAAAGTAGACTAAGCTGGCTTGAAGGAGTAATACTATTGGACGCCGCCCGCCAGGTAGCGGAGCGTGGTGCCTGCTGGGAGGTGTAGTCCTGGCGGGGGGTGGGGTTCTGCTCCCACGTTCCTGGGCTTGCTCTGCGCCTTGCCCCCTGCGCGGGAAAACGCTAACCGCTCGCTGCGAGAGCCTCGGCAAGGCGGAAGGTCCGCCCACTTTTAGTCTTGTTAGGTGAGGTTCAACTTTTGCCCTCCCAAGCCCCTTCTGGGTGAAAAGACTAGCATCTATTGAACGCCTACTCCAAGTCCACCGTTTATACAATCATTTCTGTTATATAATCAACCCCTTGAGTCCAGGATTTCCTATATTTAAGGATAAAAAAAAGAAGCTTAGAGTTGCTTCTTGACCGAAGAAACCCAGGTTTTCTGCCTTAGAAAATTAAAGACCTCCTCTCAATAGGATCTGACCTGTTGTCAACTCCAAAAATTACATATAAATGAGATGATGGTTTATAATTGTAGCATAGTGTTTTAAAAGTATTTTCCATTTACTGGCCTGCTTGGATGTGAGGGCGATCTGGCTGCGATATCTGTCACCCCATTGATTGCCAGGGCTGATTCCGCTGATCTGGCTGGCTAGGCGGGTGGCTGCATACTCGGTCGAAAAGGAGGAGCATCCCCCATAGAGGAGGACACGTCAAGGATATAGGAGTAGCTGCACGCCCCTGTTAACAAGCTCTCAAGGTCCTCCAAACAGGCTCTCAAGGTCTGCTTACTGGCCTGTTTTATCCCAAGCTAGTTACATATAAGGACTTTGCAGTCCCGACATGCCTTACCTCAATTGGAGCTTTTCTCTGTAGTAACACCACTTCACCGGCTTGTGAAAATTAAATAAGATTATGTAAAATGCCTGCTTGGCACATAATAAACCCTCAATAAGTATCAGTAATCATTTTCACACTCTACCCATTAGGCCCAACAGGTCTAAGTAAGGTAGAAAGGGGAAATTAGCTTATACTGTACTTTGTACAGGGCACTATGCTAATTACTAATTTGCTAGTTATTAAGTAAAACAATTGAAATCTTAAACAGTCCTGTATAGTTCAAAGAAAGCCTTTGTTATTCATCTGAATTAAAGAATGCTGCCGGGCATGGTGGCTCATGCCTATAATCTCAGCACTTTGGGAGCCCGAAGAGGGCAGATCACAAGATCAGGAGTTCGAGACCAGCCTGACCAACATGGTGAAACCCCGTCTCTATTAAAAATATAAAAAAATTAGCCGGGCGTGGTGGCACACGCCTGTAATCCCACCTACTCAGGAGGCTGACGCAGGAGAATCACTTGAACCCGGGAGGTGGAAGTTGGAGTGAGCCAAGATCGCACCGCTGCACTCCAGGCTGTTAGAGCAAGACTCTCTCTCAAACAAAAACAAAAACAAAGAATGCTTAGACTGTGCCTTTAACAAACAGAACTGGGCCAGGGGTGATGGCTCACGCATGTAATCCCGGCACTTTGGGAGGCCGAGGTGGGTGGATCACCTGAGGTCAGGAGTTTGTGACCAGCCTAGCCAACATGGTGAAACCCCCTCTTTACTAAAAAATACAAAAAATTAACCAGGCGTGGTAGTGGCCGCCTGTAATCCCAGCTACTTGGGAGACTGAGGCAGGATAATCACTTGAACCCGGGAGGCGGAGGTTGTCGTGATCCAAAATTGTGCCACTGCACTCCAGCCTGGGCAAGAGAGTGAGACTCCATCTCAAAAAAAAAAAAAAAAAAAAAAAAAAAA
>NW_016810459.1:332012-334949 GCF_001698545.2 Rhinopithecus bieti
TTAGCCAGGATGGTCTCGATCTCCTGACCTCGTGATCCGCCCGTCTCGGCCTCCCAAAGTGCTGGGATTACAGGCTTGAGCCACCGCGCCCGGCCTTCTTTTTTTTTTTAGACAAGGTCTTGCTGTGTTGCCCAGGCTAGAGTGCAGTACCTATTCATAGGTGTAATCATAGTGTACTATAGCCTTTAGCTCCCGAACTCAGGCAGTCTTCCCATCTCAGCCTCCAGACTAGCTGAGAATACAGGCAGTGTGCCACTGCACCTGGCTCTGGAATCAGTAATTCTTAGATGAGGCCTATCCTCAAAAACAAACAGTAATAGTAATAGGTGGCTGAGATTTAGGAGGATACAATCAAGGCATATAATCTCCAAAGCAGAACAGGTGTGGTGGCTCACTATCACTCTAGGAGGCTGAGATGGGAGGCTCACTTCAGGCCAGGAGTTCAAGACCAGCCTGGGCAATATAGCAAGACTCCGTCTCTATTTATATATACACATATTTATTTTCTTAATAAAAAACTCCAAAGCAGAATTTTCACAAACTAGATAAAGCTAATCACAGTTGAAATCTTTTTTTTTTCTTTTTTTTGATACAGGGTCTCACTCTGTTGCCCAGGCTGGAGTGCACCTTCACCTCCTGGGTTCAACCAATTCCTGTGCCTCAACCTCCCAAGTAACTGGGACTACAGTCAGGCAGCATCGTACCCAGCTAATTTTTGTACTTTTAGTAGAGACGGGTTTTGCTATGTTAGCCAGGCTGGTCTCAAACTCCTGGCTTCAAGTGATCTGCCCACCTTGGCCTCCCAAAGTGTTGGAATTACAGGCATGAGCCACCGCACCTGGTCCACAGTTGAAATCTAATGTACTCTCTTAATTGTAAAATAAATGTCATAATCAAATGCATTATACCCTGCCTAAAGAATGTGATAACATGAGGTCAGGAGATTGAGACCATCCTGGCTAACATGGTGAAACCCTATCTCTACTAAAAATACAAAAAAATTTGCCAGGCATGGTGGCAGGTACCTGTAGTCCCAGCTACTTGGGAGGCTGAGGCAGGAGAATGGCATGAACCTGGGAGCTTGCAGTGAGCTGAGATCGCGCCACTGTACTCCAGCCTGGGCGACAGAGTGAGACTCGGTTTCAAAAAAAAAAAAATGTGATAACAGAGAGGAGATAGGCTTCCTAGAGTCNAAAAAAAAAAACAGAACTTATCATCATCACCACTGACATGTGGGTGAATCTTAATCTTATCTCACTTCTTTTGACAGTGAGCTAGGATTGTGTTGTGTCTTGTCTGTTCATCTTCCTCCTCTTTGTCCTGCTGCTTTATAGAAATGTGTGGGAGTGTCAAAGATAAAAACCACCCTTGAGAGTCAAAGACTTAATGGACAGATCAGGAGAAAAGGATTCTGAAAGGAATATACAAACTTGATAACAGTGGCTGGCTCTGAGGAGTGGGAAAGTGGTTTGTGATTGGGGTTGCTGGCCCAAAGGAACTGCAGTCTAACGTTTTCGATTTTTCCTTGGAGAAGGCACTGGTATATAACTTACTTAGTTATAAGATTAACTTGGCCCAGCGCGGTGGCCAAGCACTTTGGGAGGCCGAGGCAGGCAGATCACGAGGTCAAGAGATTGAGACCATCCTGGCTAACATGGTGAAACCCCGTCTCTACTAAAAATACAAAACTTAGCTGGGTGCGGTGGTGCACCTGTGGTGCGCACCTGTAGTCCCAGCTACTCGGGAGGCTGAGGCAGGGGATTCACTTGAACCCGGGAGGCAGAGGTTGCAGTGAGCCAAGATCGAGCCACTGCACTCCAGCCTGGCAACAGAGAGAGATTCCTCTCAAAAAAAAAAAAAAAAAGGAAAAAGATTAACTTTATGAGAAGGAAGACCAGAGACCACATGTTAGCTCTGTGACCCTGTACAAGCTGTGTCACTTCTCCAGGCCTCAATTTCTTAATAAATTCATTTTCAAAAACATCTGCCTTTTCTGTGTCAGGGACACTGTGCTGGTTATTTTTATTACATTATCATTTATTAAGGGTTGGCCGGGCGCGGTGGCTCAAGCCTGTAATCCCGGCACTTTGGGAGGCCGAGACGGGCGGATCACGAAGTCAGGAGATCGAGACCATCCTGGCTAACATAGTGAAACCCCGTCTCTACTAAAAAAAAAATACAAAAAACTAGCTGGGCGCGGTGGCGGGTGCCTGTAGTCCCAGCTACTCGGGAGGCTGAGGCAGGAGAATGGCGTAAACCCAGGAGGCGGAGCTTGCAATGAGCTGAGATCTGGCCACTGCACTCCGGCCTGGGCGACAGAGCGAGACTCCGTCTCAAAAAAAGAAAAAGAAAAGGATTCATTCACCTTATCCACCCAGCTTGACTCTGAGACGTTGACTCTGAAACTAATTTCACATCCTGTGACTACAAAGGACATCCCCATCTTTGTGTGTGTGTGTGTGTGTGTGTGTGTTGAGACAAAGTCTTGCTCTGTCACCCATGCTGCAGTGCAGTGGCGCGATCTCGGCTCACTGCAACCTCCGCCTCCTGGTTCACGCCATTCTCCTGCCTCAGCCTCCGAAGTAGCTGGGACTACAGGTTCCCACCACCATGCCCGGCTAATTTTTTAAAATATTTTTGGTAGAGACAGGGTTTCACCATGTTAGCCAGGATGGTCTTGATCTTCTGACCTCGTGATCTGCCTGCCTCGGCCTCCCAAAGTGCTGCGATTACAGGCGTGAGCCACTGGGCCCAGCCATCCCTATCTTTTTTACCAGTTTTTGTTTGCTTCAGTCTTCTTGCTGGACTAAAGTGAGCACATAATGTCATGGAATATACACTGGAGAAATTATCAGAAGCCTGGGTTCTGAAGTCTGTACAAATGGGTGGCAATATGATAGATAAGTGTGTGAAATCATTCTTTTTTTTTTTTTTTTT
>NW_016810459.1:336573-343665 GCF_001698545.2 Rhinopithecus bieti
GGGCAGGGCAGGGAAGGGAAGGGAAGGGAAGGGAAAATTCGTGTACTGGAAGCCAGGCACAGTAGCTCATGCCTGTGCCAAGGCATGTGCCACCGTGCCAAGCAACCCCTACTTCTATTGTTAAGAAAAGGGAAAACAACTGACCGGGCGCAGTGGCTCACGCCTGTAATCCCAGCACTTTGGGAGGCCGAGGCGGGTGGGTCACGAGGTCAGGAGATCGAGACCATCCTGGCTAACACAGTGAAACCCCGTCTCTACTAAAAAAAATACAAAAAATTAGCCGGGCATGGTGGCAGGCGCCTGTAGTCCCAGTTACTCGGGAGGCTGAGGCCGGAGAATGGCGTGAACCGCAAAGGTGGAGCTTGCAGTGAGCCGAGATTGCGCCACAGCACTTCAACTTCAGCCTGGGCGACACAGCAAGACTCCGTCTCAAAAAAAAAAAAAGAAGAAAAGAAAAGGAAAAACAAAGAAAATTAATGAACTGACAATGACCATTTGGAATATACCATTAGTTTATGAGGCATGTTTATGCCCAAAGCCAACTGAGCAGTGAGATGCTGAATTCTGTTTTTTGTTTTGTTTTGTTTTGTTTTGTTTGAGATGGAGTCTCGCTCTGTTGGCCAGGTTGGAGTGCAGTGGTGCAATCTTGGCTCACAGCAACCTCTGCCTCCTGGGTTCAAGTGATTCTCCTGCCTCAGCCTCCTGAGTAGCTGGGATTACAGGTGCATGCCACCACGCCCGGCTCATTTTTGTATTTTTAGTAGAGACAGGATTTCACCATGTTCGCCAGGCTGGTCTTGAACTTCTGACCTCAGATGATCCGCCCACCTTGGCCTCCCAAAGTGCTGGGATTACAGGGGTGAGCCACTGCGCCCAGCCTGAGATGCTGAACTTTGAATGCAGTGACCAAAAGAAGTAATCATAATGTCACTGTGTGAGGCCTTTTGGGCATGGTAACTTAAATCTGTAATCCCAGCACTTTTGGAGACCTAGGAAGGAGGATTTCAAATTGCTCTAGCATACTGACTTTGGAAACAAAAAACATCATTCTATTTATAGCATTCTGTTTTTGGTAGTGGTGTTTCCATTTACAAAATATAGTAATTCTCAATCACTGATAATGGCAAATCCTAGAAAACACAGCATTCTTATGTTTCTTTCTTTCATTTTCATTCTTATGTTTCAATTTCTTTCATTCTTAAAATGATGTGATTTTAACATCATTCTCAAAGAGTTGTTGGCCGGAGATTCATTTCATGAATCCAATTTTTCCAAAATAGACAATTCTGATGATTCAGATGATCCTGATGTTAGTTCTGTTTAGAAATAACTCCAAGAACAGTTTTTTATATTTTATGTTCACATTGAAAACCAGTCAAATTTGCTTCAGCCTCAATGAGCGTGTTTATGTGAAATTAAATGAGCACTGGCAGCGAGCTGCACTTTTTTTTTTTCTAAACCAGGAAAGGGTTAAAACCTTTGCTTAGGCCAGACACAGTGGTTCATGCCTGTAACCCCAGCACTTCGGGAGGCCAAGAGGGGATTATCCCTTGAGCCCAGGAGTTCAAGACCAGACTGGCCAACATGGCAAAACCCCATCTCTACTAAAAAATATAAAAATTAGCCAGGAGTGATGGCACACACCTGTAGTCCCAGCTACCCAGGTGGCTGAGGCACAAGAATCACTGGAACCCGAGAGGTAGAGGTTGCAGTGAGCCGAGATCATACCACTGCACTCCAGCCTGGGCAACAGAGCAAGACTCTGTCAAAAACAAACAGGCCGGGCACGGTGGCTCAAGCCTGTAATCCCCACACTTTGGGAGGCCAAGACAGGTGGATCACGAGGTCAGGAGATCAAGACCATCCTGGCTAACACGGTGAAACCCTGTCTCTACTAAAAAATACAAAAAACTAGCCGGGCAAGGTGGCGGGCCCCTGTAGTCCCAGCTATTCGGGAGGCTGAGGCAGGAGAATGGCGTAAACCCAGGAGGTGGAGCTTGCAGTAAGCTGAGATCTGCCCACTGCACTCCAGCCTGGGCGACTGAGCAAGACTCCGTCTCAAACAAACAAACAAACACAGAAAGCCTGGCTGGGCACAGTGGCTCATGCCTGTAATCTCAGCACTTTGGGAGGCTGATGAGGGCGAAATCACAAGGTCAGGATTTTGAGACCAGGCTGGCCAACATGGTGAAACCCCTTCTCTACTTCTAAAAAAAATTATAATTAGCTGGGCATGGTGGCGTGCAATCCCAGCTACTCGGGAGGCTGAGGCGGGAGAATTGCTTGAAACCAGGAGGCAGAGGTTGCAGTGAGCCAAGATCGCGCCGTTGCACTCCAGCCTGGGCGACAAAGCAAGACTCTGTCTCAAAAAAAATTTATATAATATATATATAACAAAAAGTAGCCGGGTGTGTTGGTGCATGCCTATAGTCCCAGCTACTTGGGGGTCTGAAGCACAAGAACAATTTGAACCCAGGAGGCGGAGGTTTCAGTGAGCCAAGATTGCGCCACTGCACTCCGGCCTGGGCAATATGGCAAGACTCCATCTCAAAAAAACAAAACAAAACAAAAAATCCCTTTGCTTATGGCCAGGCATGGTGGCTGATGCCTATAATCCCAGGATTTGGGGAAGCCACGGCCGGCAGATTGTTGAAACCAGGAGTTCAAGAACAGCCTGGGCCACATGGCAAAATTTCATCTCTATAGAAAAATGCAAATATTAGTCAGCGCTGGTGGTGCACACCTATAGTACCAACTACTAAGGAGGCTGAGGTGGGAGGATCAATTGAGCCTTGGAGGTCAAGGATGCAGTGAGCCATGATCACATCACTGTACTCCAGCCTGGGCAACACAGCAAGACACTGTTTCAATAAAAACAAAATCTTTGCTTATGAGCCATTCAGGAGGTCACATTTTAAGCACGAGCTGCCTGATTCTTCTTGCTTGGTGCCCTGAAAATAAATGCCTTCCTTTCTCGACTACAGAACCTCAATATACATGTTTGGTTTACTGCACCAGGCAAGTGGACCCTAGTTCAATTCAGTAACAAGTTCAGCCTTGGAAACATAGCAAGACCTCATCTCTAAATAAAAATAAAAATAGACCAAGCATAAAAGCTCACATCTGTAATCCCAGCACATTGGGATGCCAAGGCAGGAGGATCACTTGAGCCCAGGATTTCAAGACCAGCTTGGGCACCATAGGGACATCTCATCTCTACAAAAAGTCAAAGAATTGGCCAGGGGAGGTGGCTTACGCCTGTAATCCCAGCACTGTGGGAGGCCGAGGCAGGCAGATCACCTGAGGTCAGGAGTTCAAGACCAGCCTGACCAACATGGAGAAACCCTACCTCTACTAAAAATACAAAATTAGCTGGGTGTGGTGGCACATGCCTGTAATCCCAGCTACTTGGGAGGCTGAGGCAGGAGAATCACTTGAACCTGGGAGACAGAGGTCGCAGTGAGCCAAGATCGTGCCATTGCACTCCAGCCTGGGCAACAAGAGCAAAACTCTGGCCAGGCGCGGTGGCTCACACCTATAATCCCAGCACTTTGGGAAGCAGAAGCAGGCAGATCACAAGGTCACGAATTTGAGACCAGCCTGGCCAACATGGCGAAACCCCGTCTCTACTAAAAATAGAAAAATTAGTCAGGCGTGATGGCGCACGCCTGTAGTCCCAGCTACTCTGGAGGCTTGAACCCGGGAGGCAGAGGTTGCAGTGAGCCGAGATCATGCCACTGCACTCCAGCCTGGGCGACAGAGCGAGACTCCATCTCAAAAAAACAAAAAACAAAACACAGACTCTTCCCCTGCCAGGAATAGCTAAAAGTAAGTAAGGAAACAATTTGTTAGCAATCTAGGGAAAAAGATTTAGAACCACACTACACTCCACATACCTGTTAACCTAAATATCAGAGAGAGGCTCTCTAAAGAAAATGGTATTTTTTCAGGAATAAGGCATTGCAGTGGGAATTCACATACCATAGTAAACTATGTGTGTATTCAGGAAAGTAAAGGAGGACAAAGATTTTCAAAGGAAAGATAAGAATTGCACAATTGTTTTGAGATAATTATCCTTGGCTATGAATCCAAGGATTAATAACAAGGATCATGCTAGTTTGAGGTTGGGCAGCCAGTTGTTGGGCAAATGTCCTTTGCAGAAGTATTTTTTGTGTAAGATTGTGATGGCCATTGTCCGAGGTTGTAGTTTGGCAGTCTTTTATGACAGTTTCTGTTATCAGGCATTTATGTATGAGAATCCTCTCTTCATGGCCTTCCTCGGCACTATTTGTCAGAGTTTTTTTCTTCTTGTTGTTAACACAAGCGACTCGATTTTGATTCTGAAAATGTTCATATACCAAGTGGCTTAAGATAATAGGGAAAAGCTAACATTTGTTGTCTGTCAGGCACAGTTCATCTTATCTTTATCCCAATTATAAATATTCAAGGTAATTTGTCTGATTTTACAAAACAGGGAGTAGAGGACACATTAAATAGGTGACCCAGGATTCTAAACTTTTATTCCAAAGCCTGTGCTCTTTCTACTAAGCCAAGGTGCCACTCTATAGAAAATTGTCATTTTTTTTTTTTGAGACAAGGTGTCACTCTGTCACCCAGGCTGGAATGCAGTGGTGGGATCACGGCTCACTGCAGCCTGGACCCCTTGGGCTCAGGTTATCCTCTCACCTCAGCCTCCCCAGTAGCTAGGACTACAGGTGCATGCCAACACACCTGGCTAGTTTTTAAATTTAATTTAATTTAATTTAATTTTTGTAGAGATGGAGTCTTGCTCTGTTGCCCAGCCCAGTCTTGAACTCCTGGCCCCAGTGATCCTCCTGCCTTGGTCTCCCAAAGCACTGGGACTACAGGCTTGAGCCACCATCCCTAGCCCTCTATGTAACATTAAAAAGACCAAAATTAACAACAGATCTGGGGAGAAAAACACAAATTTATAAATTAATATTTTTTCATAAAAAAAGCTCATACAAATTGACAAAAACACTGAAAATTCAGTAGATAAATGGACAAACATACCACAGTTCCCAAAAGTGGGAATACAGCTAATCAACAAACATATGGAAAAATATTTTACCTCACTAGAATTTGTTTTATTATATATATATTTTTTTGAGACAGTCTCACTCTGTCACCGAGGCTAGAGTGACATGATCACGACTCACTGCAGCCTCAACCTCCTGGGCTCAAATGATCCTTCTGCCTCAGCCTCCCAAGTAGCTGGGATTGCAGGCATGAGTCAACAGGCCCAGCTAATTTTTTTATTTTTTGTAGAGATTAAGTTTCACTATATTGTCCAGGCTGATCTCAAATTCCTGGACTCAAGCATTTCTCCCACTTCATCCTCCCAAAGTGGTGGGATTACAGGCATGATACAGCACATTCAGCCACTAGAAATTTTTTTTTTTTTTTTTTTGAGACAGAGTCTTGCTCTGTTGCCCGGGCTGGAGTGCAGTGGCGCAATCTTGGCTCACTGCAAGCTCCGCCTCCAAAGTTCAAGCAATTCTCCTGCCTCAACCTCCTGAGTAGCTGGGATTACAGGTGCATGCCACCATGCCCGGCTAATTTTTTGTATTTGGAGTAGAGACAGGATTTCACCCTGTTGGTCAGGCTGGTCTTGAACTCCTGACCTTGTGAACCACCTGCCTTGGCATCCCAAAGTGCTGAGATTACAGGTGTAAGCCACTGCGTCTGGCCGCCACTAGAAATTTTTAAATGCAAATAATAATAATAATACACATGTTGCCTACCAAGTTAATAAAGAGTAAAAATAATGATGCTACCCAATGCTAATCAATGTTTACTAAAAGAAGCATTCTTGGGCCAGGCAAGGTGACTCACCCCTGTAATTCCAGTACTTTGGGAGGCCAAGGCAGGAGGCTTGCTGGAGCTCAGGAGTTGGATACCAGCCTGGGCAACATAGCAATGCCCCATCTCAAAATTTTAAAAAGGTACTCTCTTGGCTGGGTGCGGTGGCTCACGCCTATAATCCCAGCACTTTGGGAGGCTGAGGCGAGTGGATCATGAGGTCAGGAGATCGAGACTATCCTGACTAACACAGTGAAACGCCATCTCCACTAAAAACACACACACACACAAAAATTAGCCAGGCGTGGTGGCGGGTGCCTGTAGTCCCAGCTACTAGGGAGGCTGAGGCAGGAGAATGGGATGAACACAGGAGGTGGTGCTTGCAGTGAAGTGAGATTGCGCCACTGCACTCCAGCCTGGGCGACAGAGCGAGACTCCATCTCACAAAAAAAAGAAAAGAAAAGAAAAAAGGCACTCTCTTATTTGCGTAATAGGAGTACAAATTGGCATAAATTTTTTGGAAAACAAAAAGTCATTATATATTAAAGCATCCAAATCCATTCTCATACTCGGCCCTAAGGAAATAATTTTAAAATGGAAAAATTGTTACACAGGAAAAACATTTCTCTCAGGTCTATTTATAACTGCAAATATTGGAAGCATCTGACATATCCGACTGTAGAGAAATGGTTAAGTAAATTATGGTATTCATGCTAAATCCCATATTATGCAGCCTTTATAAATAACATTTTCAAAAAACATGCCAGGACATGGGAAAATGCTTGCTACGTACATTTAGGTATAAAAAGCCAAAACCAAATCTGTGAGTAAATATAACTATGTAAGAACACTATGCATAAAAAAGGCTATAAAAACACATCAAAAGAATAGTAACATGGGCTGTGTTTAAAAAATGGCAATTTAGATAACATTTTCACTTCTCTGTAATTTCAAATTGCTTTTAATACTCAGGTCTTACACCGGGCGAGGTGGCTCACACCTCTACTCCCAGCACTTTGGGAGGCCAAGGCAGGTGGATCACGAGGTCAGAAGTTCGAGATCAGCCTGGCCAATATGGTGAAACCCCATCTCTACTAAAAATACAAAAATTAGCCAGGCATGGTGGTGCGCGCCTGTAGTCCCACTATTCTGCAGGCTGAGGCAGCAGAATTGCTTGAACTCGGGAGGCGGAGGTTGCAGTGAGCAGATATTACACCACTGCACTCCAGCCTGGGTGACACAGCAAGACGCTATCTTAAAAAAAAAAAA
>NW_016810459.1:344864-348970 GCF_001698545.2 Rhinopithecus bieti
TTTTTATAGAGACAGGTCTAGCTATATTGCCCAGGCTGATCTTGAACTCCTGGCCTCAAGTGATCCTCCTACCTCGGCCTCCCAAAGAGGTAGGCCATGAGCCACTGTGCCCAGATAAAAAAAAATTTTATTTAAATTAGCAATGTATAGTCTTCACCCAGTATCCATGGGATATTTATTCCAGAACACAATCCTCCCCCAGTATACCAATATCCACAGATGCTCAAGTCCATTATATTAAATGGTGTCGTAGTATTTGCATATAACCTAAGCATATACTTTTTATTTTATTTTATTTTATTTATTCTGAATTTTGAGCCGGAGTCTCACTCTGTTGCTCAGGCTGGAGTGCAATGGCGCAATCTCAGCTCACTGCAACCTCCGCCTCCCAAGTTCAAGAGATTCTCCTGCCTCAGCCTCCCGAGTAGCTGGGACTACAGGCACACAACAGCACACTTGGCTAATTTTTGTATTTTTAGTACAGACAGGATTTCACCATGTTGGTCAGGCTGGTCTTGAAATCCTGATCTCAGGTGATCTGCCCACCTTGGCCTCCCAAGGTGTTGGGATTATAGGCGTGACCCACCGTGCCTGGCCCAGAATCAGAACTTAAACTCAAGTCTTCCTAAATGTAAACATAGTGCTTTATTTTCTCCAACACCATTAGTGTTTTTGCCTTCCCTTTCTCCCCACTGAACATAAAGCTTCTTGCAAACAAGGACTGCATTTTTTCATGTGTGTATTTCTTTTGTCATAGAGATGGGATCTCATTATGTTGCCCAGACTGGTCTCAAACTCCTGGCCTCAAGTGATCTTCCCACCTCAGTCTTGCAAAGTGTTGGCATTACAGGCATAAGCCACTGTGCCTAGCCTCATGTCTGTATTTCTAGCACCTAGCATGAGATTTAGCTCATAGTAAGCACAGAATAAATATTTTTTTAATGAAGAGTGATGTTTCTGAAGACTTATATTGTAAAATGTCTCTGTTTTGCACTTTCACATTTTGCTTACAGGGAGGATTGTAGAAACCAATACACGCCCATCTACATATACAGGTTAGAATTTATCAAATTCTAGAGATGAAAGGAATTTAAGACAAGTTTGACCTAGGGTTTATTGTTTCCCCACTATGTGCCTAGCTGTGTTCTGGGTGCTGCGAAGAATAAAAAATAAATAAAATAGGCCGGGCGCGGTGGCTCAAGCCTGTAATCCCAGCACTTTGGGAGGCCAAGGCAGGCAGATCACGAGGTCAGGAGATCGAGACCATCCTGGCTAACACGGTGAAACCCCGTCTCTACTAAAATACAAAAAATTAGCCGGACGTGGTGGCGGGCGCCTGTAGTCCCAGCTACTCGGAGGCTGAGGCGGGAGAATGGCATGAACCCGGGAGGCGGAGCTTGCAGTGAGCCGAGATCGTGCCACTGCACTCCAGCCTGGGCGACCCAGCGAGACTCCGTCTCAAAAAAAAAATAAATAAATAAAACAAACAAATAAATACATAAATAAAATATTTTAGATGAGGAGGCCACCCCCTCAGATCCTCTGCTGATATGCCGCCAGTTCTGCTGAGGGTGGGCCAGCTGTGGTCACTAAAGAAAGAACGCTTTTGATGGCGCTCACTTGCATATCGACTTTAAATTAGTTAATTTAAGCAAAACTCTTTGATTGCTCTTCCAAGAATGAACACATCGTAGTCACGAGGAGAAATCTGTTCTTTTTTTTTCTCCCTCTGTCGCCCAGGCTGGAGTGCAGTGATGCGATCTCAGCTCACTGCAAGCTCCGCCTCCCGGGTTCACGCCATTCTTCTGCCTCAGCCTCCCGAGTAGCTGGGATTACAGGCACCCGTCACCACACCCGGCTAATTTTTTTTGTATTTTTAGTAGAGAGAGGGTTTTACTGTGTTAGCCAGGATGGTCTCGATCTCCTGACCTTGTGATCCGCCCACCTTGGCTTCCCAAAGTGCTGGGATTACAGGCATGAGCCACCGTGCCCGGCCTGAGAAATCTGTTCTGATGAGGACCAGTATAATTCCCAGCCTAGCCAGAAAAGAAAATATGCCACCCACAGCACACTAGGGAAGCAAGGAGGGGGCTTGACAACCTGTTTGGCCAAGACCTTCCCCAACATTCCCCCAGTCAAATGATAATCTCCTAGCGGCTTGGGCCTTGTTTCAGGCCAAAGATAGTTCTGTATGGCCTTCTGCAAGGACAGAATGGCTACACCTGTTGGCTCCTTAAAAGTAAGACCAGGCCAGGAAATGGCTCATGTCTGTAATCTCAGCACTTTGGGACGAAGGAGGATGGCTTGAACCCAGGATTTCTTTTCTTTTTTTTTTTTTTTTTTGAGACGGAGCCTTGCTCTATTGCCAGGCTGGAGTGCAGTGGTGCAATCTTAGCTCACTGCAACCTCCAACTCCCTGGTTCAAGCGATTCTCCTGCCTCAGCCTCCTGAATAGCTGGGATTACAGGCATTCACCACCACGCCCAGCTAATTTTTGTATTTTTAGTAGAGATGGGGTTTCACCGTGTTGGCCAGGAGGGTCTCGATCTCTTGACCTCGTGATCCACCCACCTCGGCCTCCCAAAGTGCTAGGATTACAAGTATGAGCCACCACGCCTGGCCAACCCCAGGATTTCAAGACCAGCCTGGGCAACATAGTGAGACCCTGTTTCTACAAAAAAAAAAAACCCAAAAAACAAAAAAACAACCAATTGCCTTTTGGCTGAAAAACCACAATACGTCTTAACATTTCTGATACTGAGCTCTGCTCTTGGGAAAATTGTAATGGTCATATATCTGGGAAATGACTCCTGAGCCCAACTTCATCTTCCTGGCAGTGAAGGAAATATTATCCTTATTTTAAAGAGGAGGATTTGAAGCCCAGAGAGATTAACTGCAATTCTTTCCTCTCCCTAGGATGCCCCTTTGACAAGCAATTATTGTTGTCCATTAAATAAATGCCTGAAACTGTATTAGGTAGTGCGAGACAATACATCAGATTTTGTCTTCAGGGTCTTCATAATCTAACAGGTAAACAGATATGCAAATCCTTTACTTGTGTGGAAAGAGATAATTAAGTGTACCAGAAGTGGCAGGGCATCAGGTAAGGCCTCAGAGAGGAGAAACTAAGTGTGCAGGATACAAAAAGATTGAGATTTCTCCAGTTACGTTTGGTTGCTTCTTATCAAGTACAAATTCCTGAAAGAAATCTTTTTTTTTTTTTTTTTTTTTTAAAGACAGAGTCTCCCTCTGTCGCCCAGGCTGGAGTGCAGTGACATGATCTCGGCTCACTGCAAGCTCCGCCTCCCAGGTTTCAGGCCATTCTCCTGTCTCAGCCTCCAGAATAGCTGGGACTACAGGCGCCTGCCACCACGCCTGGCTAATTTTTTTGTATTTTAGTAGAGACGGGGTTTCACCATGTTAGCCAGGATGGTCTTGATCTCCTGACCTCGTGATCCGCCCACCTCGGCCTCCCAAAGTGCTGGGATTACAGGCATGAGTCACCACGCCCGGCCCAGAAAGAAATCTTAAAGAGTTCAATTTTTCAGGCTGGGTATGGTGGCTCACGCCTGTAATCGCAGAACATTGGGAAGCTGAGGTGTGCAGATCACGAGGTCAGGAGTTTGAGACTAGCTTGGCCAATATAGTGAAACCCTGTCTCTAGTAAAAACATAAGAAGTAGCCAGGCGTGGTGGCGAACGTCTGTAGTCCCAGCTACTTGGGAGGCTGAGGCAGGATAATAGCTTGAACCTGGAAGGCAGAGGTTGCAGTGAGCTGAGATTGCACCGCTGCACTCCAGCCTGGGCGACAGAGTGAGACTCCGTCTTGGAAGAAAAAAAAAGGGCCGGGTGTGGTGGCTCATGCCTGTAATCCCAGCATTTTCGGAGGCTGAGGCAGGCAGATCACGAGGTCAGGAGATTGAGACCATCCTGGCTAACACAGTGAAACCCCGTCTCTACTAAAAAAACACAAAAAAATTAGCCAGGAGGCTGAGGCAGGAGAATGGCGTGAACCCGGGAGGCGGAGCTTGCAGTGAGCCGAGATTGCGCCACTGCACTCCAGCCTGGGCGACAGAGTGAGACGGAGTCTCAAAAAAAAAAAAAAAA
>NW_016810459.1:352567-356681 GCF_001698545.2 Rhinopithecus bieti
AAGAAGAAGAAAGAAAAGGAGAAGGAGAAGGAGAAGGAGAAGGAGAAAGAAGGAGAAGGAGAAGGAGAAGGAGAAGGAGAAGGAGAAGGAGAAGGAGAAGAAAGAAGAAAGAAGAAAGAAGAAGAAATTGTCAGCCTTTGCCTCATTCAGTCTGGGAAAACTTTTCTGGGGCCAAAGCTTCCCAGCATCTGGGACTCTTTTCCTCTAACTGGCAGGCCCAGGTGCTGGTCAGTTCTGGCTGCTTCATTTGTAAACCTGCCAGGTGCCGGGTTTAGGAACTTTCTGATTCTTCCTTGTTGAGAGGGTCCTAGGGGAAAATGCCTTTTTTTTTCTTTGTTTCATGGAGAGAAACAAAAACAGAAAGAAACAGATATACAGAGAGAAACCTAGAGGCACTATTAATAGAAAGAGACCGAGAAAAAAACACCAGAAAGATTTTTCTGACATTTTTTTTTCTAACAAGAGAAGACAAATACAAACAGAGCTGAAGATAAAATTAAAGCTGATTCCCACCACAACTCTGCAAAATTTCTTGGAAAGGATCATGTTTCACATAAATACACATGCAGTACAGATGGTGGTATTTCTTGCTTTTTTCCCTACTTTTAACTCTGGGGTATTTTGAGCATGCACCTTCCCCCATCCCAAATGCCCAGTGGAATAGTCTTACCTATGTTTCCATTCAGGCCCAATCCTTCTGGTTGAATTCCATAGGAGGTAGAATTATTATCACCTTTTATCACCTTAGAACCAAAGATTCTAAGAGCAAAAAGTGACTTTAGAGCACACCTCCTCTTCCTGCAATATTTTACATATGAGAAAACTGAGGCTCAGAGAGGTTGGGTAACTTAGCAAGATCCTACAAACAAATGACAGAGCCAGGTTAGATGGCAATCTGTAGTAAGATACATGTCCTTATTTATCAGGTCCCCAGCAAGAAACAGATGGATAATTGAGAGAGATGTTACAGTGCCCAAGGGCCAGTGACAGTGTGGAAACTTGATCACTGTTGGGCTTCAGGGGACAACAGGAAGGGAGCAGCAAACAAATGAGAAAGGCCACCTGACAGGGGTCTGCAGTGACCCCACTTTTAGGAAGGTGGGGTGTCAGTGGAAAATAAATAACCTCTTTTTTTTTTTTTTTTTGAGACGGAGTCTCGCTGTGTCGCCCAGGCTGGAGTGCAGTGGCACGATCTTGGCTCACTGCAGCCTCCACCTCCCGGGTTCAAGCAATCCTGCCTCAGTCTCCCAAGTACCTGGGACTACAGGCACGCACTGCCATGCCCAGCTAATTTTTGTATTTTTAGTAGAGACAGGGTTTTGCCATGTTGGCCAGGTTGGTCTCGAACACATGACCTCAGGTGATTCCCCCACCTCAGCCTCCCAAAGTGCTGGGATGACAGGCATAAACCACCGCGCACGCCCATAAATAACCTCTTGTCCCAATCCTCTCTCCTCCTAATCTCCATTGGGAGAATTTAACCAGAAGGCAGAGGACAAGAAGACCTACTGATAGAGGCCAGGAGAACCCAGTAGGGCAGAGAGTAGGTCTGGAGGGGTACATGGAAGCACGCCTATCATCACTTTATTTATTATTATTATTATTATTATTATTATTATTATTATTATTATTTGAGATGGAGTCTAGCTTTATTGCCCAGGCTGGAATGAAGTGGCGAGATCGCACCACTGCACTCTAGCCTGGGCGGCAGAGCAAGACTCTGCCTCAAAAAATTAAAAAAAAAAAAAAAGGAAGAGAGAAGCTAAAAAAAAATAGGAAGAGAGAAGCTGGAGTCTTGGGACCTGTGAGCAGATAGTTAAATGGAAGCCTGGGAGGCCCTCTCCTCCTTCTGTAGAGCAAAAAGTCACCTCTCCAGGGACCTCCTTGACTTGACAGATCCCTTTGCCTGTATCCTTTCTCCTGCTCTCCGTACCTCTAGAATCACCTCCCTACCCTAAAGCCAAAGGAGTCTGAGGTGGAGTTAAGACTCTCAGAAGCAAGTTAAACCAGTTCCTGCAGGTCCTGACATGCCCTGCTGAATAGCCCCTGCAGAAAATTCCTGTCCTCAGCTGTAGCCACAGCTGGCTACTGGTGGTAAGAAAGACACCTGGGGAGGGGAGATATCTCAAGGAAAACACAAGCTGACACCTTCCTCCAAATACAGATAGAACCAAACTGGACTTTTAGGAGCTGAGATCGTGCCTGCGAGGCGAAGCTAACACTCAAGTCACCTCCTCCTTGGTCAGCATAGTGGCTACTTCTGCCTGAAAGGACGTCTCCAATGAGCACCAATGCCTGTTTCTTGGGGCCTCCAACCAATTGTGCCAGCTCAGGTCCTAGCAGAGCTCCTGGTGTTCTCTGAGAAGCTGCCTCCCAGCAATATTTGACAGCCCAGCTTTAGTTTCTTTCTCCAGGTTGCTCAGGTCCCCTGAGTCCTGGGGAAAGGCCACACATGGCTTATTCCTTGTGCAGGCAACACTGCTGGGCGTCTTGCCTCGCTATGGTTATACATGGTAGACTACAACCAGGAGGAGTACAGAGGTTAATGGTTCAGGATTGGGTAAAGGCCTGGCTGGAGGCTCGAGGGCTTGGAGCTTGGTGTAAAAGTTACCTCCCCCTGTTTCTGGTGCTTCAGAGTCAAAATTATTTGGCCTGACTTTAAGTGAGGGAGTTCTGCCATCTTTCCTGGACTGTGAAAGCTCAGCCGATGACTCAGAGAGCCCTAAGAATGCTTTACAGTTGTGCTCTGTAAACACCGTCACATTTCATGTTACAGAAGTTCACAGTCAGCCAAGAGATTTAGTTACCTGCCTACAGTCAAAAGCTGGTTAATGATTAGAAACAGGATTTAACTGGGAGCATCAACCTCAGATCCAGTGCTTTTTCTCTAAGCTGCCTCCTACCTAACTCCTCGGACCAATGCTCTATTTATTTATTTATTTCAGATAGGGTCTGGCTCTATCACCCAGGCTGAAGTGCAGTGTTGCAATCATAGCTAACTACAGCCCCAAACTCCTTGTGCTCAAGCGATCCTCCCACCTCAGCCTCCCAAATAGGTACATGCCACTTGTAGTGATTTTTACTTTTAATTTTTTTTTTTTTTATAAAGATGAGGTCTTGGTATGTTGTCTAGCCTGGTCTTGAGCTTCTGGCCTCAAGCAATCCTCCTAGCTCAATCTCCCAAAGCGCTGAGGTTAGGTATGAGCCACCACACCCCACCTCAATTTATTGAATTTGGTGATCCAGTGATCCAGTGGCAACATTCCATTCCTTCCATAATAAGATCTATTTGGCTTTAAACAACAAAACACACACACTTCTGAGAAGCTGTATGCTTACATCTTTGTAAATCAAATCTGCAGATAAATGCAGAGGGAAGCTTGATTCAAGGATTGCTACTCTGAAAACCTCATTAAAGTGAAACAAAATCCCAAAAAAACTCCTTCAAGTTTGAGACCAGCCTGAGCAATACAGCAAACCCTGTCTCTTAAAAAAAAAAAAAAAAATTGCCATGCAGGGTAGCGCATGCCTATAGTCCCAGCTACTCAAGAGCCTGAGGTGGGAGGATTGCTTGAGCGCCCGGGAGGTTGAGACTGTAGTGAGCCAAGATGGCGCCACTGCACTCCAGCCTGGGCAACATAGCAAGACTGTCTCAAAACAAAAACAAAAAACTCCTTCACACTACACCGCTACCTTCCTCTCCCCACAATCCCCTTAAAATACATGTTTTGTGCATATCTTTGTTTTCTCCACACTCCATGCAGGAGTTTGTTTATGCAGGAGAGGGATTTCTAGAGGCGAGGAGCTAAGCTCTGGCTCCCCCTACTGGGTGTATGATGGATTCATTGGCCCCAAATCTCCCATAAGACTCTAGGGCTCTCCAATCTTGTACCTGCCTGTGCTTGGAAAGCCCCCAGAAGGCAGGGCTCCCGAAGGAGAGCTGTGACCATGGAAGGCTTTCTAGAAGAGTTGGAACCTGAACTATACCTTGAAAGATTTTGACAGGAAGTTGGTAAGCTGGTTTGTAATTATTTCATCATTGAACAATATATCTTAACAATCATTCTATGTTAGTGCATATAGATTCCCTCCCTCCCTCCCTCCCTCCCTCCCT
>NW_016810459.1:359065-363551 GCF_001698545.2 Rhinopithecus bieti
AAAAAAAAAAAAAAAAAAAGAAGAAAAGAAACAAAAATACAAAATTACCTGAGCGTGGTGGCACACGCCTGTAATCCCAGCTACTTCGTAGGCTGAGGCAGGAGAATTGCTTGAACCTGGGAGGTGGAGGTTGCAGTGAGCCGAGATCACGCCATCGCACTCCAGCCTCGCGACAGCGTGAGAGTCTGTCTCAAGAAAAAACAAACAAAAAAACAAACAACAAAAAAACAACATTGACCAGGTGTGGTGGCTCAAGTCTGTAATCCCAGCATTTTGGGAGACTGAGGCAGGTGGATTGCTTGAGGCCAGGAGTTTGAGACCAGCCTGGGCAACATGGCAAAACCCCACCTCTACTAAAAATACAAAGATTAGCCAGGTGTGGTGGTGCATGCCTGTAATCCCAGCTACTCAGAGGAGGCTGGAGGCACGAGAATCACTTGAACCCAGGAGGCACAAGCTGCAGTGAGCTGAGATTGCACCACTGCACTCCAGCCTGGGCGACGGAGCGGGACTCTGTCTCAAAAAACAAACAAACAAACAAAAAGGGCTGGGTGCGTTGACTCACGCCTGTAATCCCAGCACACTGAGAGGCCGAGGTGGTGGATCAGGAGTTTGAGACCAGCCTGGCCAATGTGGTGAAACCCCGTCTCTACTGAAAAATACAAAAAACTAGCCGGGCAAGGTGGCGGGCACCTGTAGTCCCAGTTACTCGGAAGGCTGAGGCAGGAGAATGGCGTAAAACCTGGGAGGCGGAGCTTGCAGTGAGCTGAGATCCGGCCACTGCACTCCAGCCTGGGCGACGGAGCGGGACTCTGTCTCAAAAAACAAACAAACAAACAAAAAGGGCTGGGTGCGTTGACTCACGCCTGTAATCCCAGCACACTGAGAGGCCGAGGTGGTGGATCAGGAGTTTGAGACCAGCCTGGCCAATGTGGTGAAACCCTGTCTCTACTAAAAATACAAACATTAGCCGTGCGTGGTGGTGTGCGCCTGTAATCCCAGCTACTCAGGAGACTGAGGCAGGAGAATCTCTTGAACCTGGGAGGCAGAGGTTGCAGTGAGCCAAGATCACACCATTGTACTCCGGCCTGGGTGTGAAGAGCAAAACTATCTCTCAAAAAAAAGGTGGAGATCGTTTGAAATAGGTAGGAAGAAGCAGCCAGTGGTATGCAGATTTGATGATCACTTCCTCTAGTATCAATTCAATCATGGTTCTGAGCTTTACTTTTTGCTTTTTTTAAGTCTTAGCACTAATATTACAGTTCATCTGTGTTATTACTGTAAGAGAAAATATTTTCCTTCAATCTAGTGTGTTTTACAAAATTAGTATCTAAAATTCCTCAGAATACTCCTAAATTACCACAAACTTGGTGGGTTGTTTTTTGTTTTTTTTTTGACATGGAGCCTTGCTCTGTCACCCAGGCTGGAGTGCAGTGGCACGATCTCAGCTCACAGCAACCTGTCTCCCAGGTTCAAGTGATTCTGTCTCAGCCTCACAAGTAGCTGGGACTACAGGTGCATGCCACCACGCATGGCCAATTTTTTGTATTTTTAGTAGAGACTGGGTTTCACCATATTGGTCAGGCTGGTCTTGAACTCCCGAGCTCAGACAATCCACCCGCCTCGGCCTCCCAGAGTGCTGGGATTAGAGGCATGAGCCACTGTGCCCGGCCTAACTTGCTGGGTTTTAAAACAACAGAGTCATTCTCTCATAGTTTTGAAGTCCAGAAGTCTGAAATCAAGACGCCAGTCTCATGCCGTGCTCTTTCTCGAGGCCCAAGGGGAGAATCTTTTTTTGTTAGATGAAGTCTCCTCTGTTGTCCAGGCTGGGGTGCAATGGCGCGGTCTTGGCTCACTGCAACCTCTGCTTCCTGGGGTTCAAGCGATTCTCTCGCCTCAGCCTCCTGAGTAGCTGAGATTACAGGCACACACCATCACACCCGGCTAATTTTTGTATTTTTTAGCAGAAGTGGGGTTTCGCCATGTTGGCCAGGCTGGTCTCAAACTCCTGACCTCAGATGATCTGCCCACCTCGGCCTCCCAAAGTGCTGGGATTACAGGCATGAGCAGCCACGCCTTGCCTATTATTATTTTTTTGAGACAAGGTCTTGCTCTGTTGCCCAGGTTGGAGTGCAGTGGCACAATCATAGTTCACAGCAGCCTCAATTTACTGGGCTCAAACGCTCCTCCTGTGCACCATCATGCCTGGCTAAGTTTTCAATTTTGTGTAGAGACCAGGTCTTGCTATATTGCCCAGGCTGATCTTGAACTCCTAATGTCATGCAGTTTCTGCCTTGCCTCCCAAAGTGCTGGAATTACAGGCATGAGCCACTGTGCCTAGCCAGTTTCTTTTCTTTTCTTTTCTTTTCTTTTTTTTTTTTTTGAGACAGGGTCCTACTCTGTTGCCCAGGCTGGAGTGCAGTGGCACAATCCTGGTACACTGCAGCCTTAAACTCCTGGGCTCGGGTGATCTTCCTGTCTCTGCCTCCCAAGTACCTGGGACTATAGGTGGGCATCACCATGCAAGGCTAATTATTTGTAGAGATGGGGTCTCACTATGTTGGCCAGACTGGTCTCAAATTCCTGGCTTCAGGCAATCCACCTCAGCCTCCCAAAAGTGTTGGGATTATAGGTGTAAGCCACTATACCCAGCTCAGTTTATTTTCTTTTAAGGTATGAGTTGATCATCTGTTTTCTTCCTGTCCATAGCACTAGTGATGTTAATTATAGCTCTGAATACACCTTACAGCTTACAGCTTAACAAGAAGCACAGTAAACATGTGACTATGAGCACCTTTTTTTTTTTTTTCCAAGATGGAGTCTCTGTTGTCAGGCTGGAGTGAAGTGGCATGATCTTGACTCACTGCAACCTCCGACCCCTGGGTTCAAGTGATTCTCCTGCCTCAGCCTCCCGAGTAGCTGGGATTCCAGGCACGAGCCACCACACCCAGCTAATTTTTTGTACTTTTAGTGGAGATAGGGTTTCACCATGTTGGCCAGGATGGTCTCAATCTTCTGACCTCGTGATCTGCCCACCTCAGCCTCCCAAAGTGCCAGGATTACAGGCGTGAGCCACTGCACCCGGCCTGAGTGCCGTTAAATAGTATTATCCCTTAAAAATCCTGATTTCGGCAATTCCACACTAATCAAGAAGGGTGTTCAGATGTGAAGCCCAACGCGGGGGGATTCTGATAGATAGTCCACACCTCTCTTGGAGAGAGGAATCATAAAAGAGCTCACAACTCCATCTCCATCTTGAGTTCAGCTCACACTTTTCTCTCAGTGGTAGTATTCCTATGTCTCACATTTCTTTCACTGGATTCTTCTTTGGAGGAGCTAAGGGCAGAACCAAGCTAAAAAACCTGAGCCTTTTATTGTCTTCATCACTGGTTCCAGAATTAGCAACCTATGTTTCTATCCTCCCAAACCTTTCAGTTATCTCAGCACGCTAGCATGAAGAAAGGTGTGAATGAACTAGCATGAAGCAAATAACATTGAGTGATTCTTTCTCCCGTCCACCCTCTGCCCCTCATTGTTGTCTTCTAGACACCAGCCAATTGAAAAGCGGAACAAAAACACTTGGATCATAGGCTAACTCCTACGAGATTGATCCCTGGTGCTGATACAAGTATGGACATCCTGGCTTGCTATTTCTGGGTACCTGCACTAGGAATGGCAACTGGATCAGAGTGGCCTGGACGGGGGGCAGTCTTTAGCTTTATTAGGAACACAGGGCCAGATCAATAATCAATTAGAGTTGGCAGGGGATCAGGGACTTGGAGCATAAACAAGTCATGGAGGGCTAAGAATTCAGTTCAGCTCCAAAGCCTCCTGTAAAAGGACCCAAAGGATGAGGAGGAGCCAGCAGACTATTTGGAATAAGGCATGTGGCATGTGGCCTGAGAGAGAACAAGAAGTTCTTTCACGGAAGGGAGTAGGGACCGCTGGCAAAAAGGGGACCCCATAAAGTCCACAAAGCCCTTCTGTGATACATGCTTTGCTGGAAAGTCTGGCTGGAAAATGGGAGCAGGGCCAAGATTCCATGGAGGCCAGAGGCCTAGGCCAAGTCAACTCCACATCCCCTAAGTCACCTTTCTTTGAGCATGTTCTATGGAACAAGTCCCATAGTAAAATACTAAAAACCTGAGAGTTCAGTTGTGCATGTGTACCTTTTTCCTTTTATAAATATTCATGACTCCTCCTGTAGCTTATTAAATATATGTATTCAGCCACCTTGTTCAACATAAATTCCTGTCCCCTTTGCCCCTCACTCAGAGTGTGTTTCTGACTTCTGGCCAGAAGCTCTACTTCCCGACTTGTCAGAATGACCACCCTGCAGACTGCAACCCTTTGAGAAATAAAGCTCTCCTTTCCAATTTTTAAAAATAAAAAAAACCTGACAGTAAAGGAATGAAGTTGCCTCTGTTCTAATCTGCATTTCCCAAAAATGATTTGACAATTTTTTTTTTTTTTTTTTTTTTTTTTT
>NW_016810459.1:364864-392583 GCF_001698545.2 Rhinopithecus bieti
GCTCACTGCAAGCTCCGCCTCCCGGGTTTACGCCATTCTCCTGCCTCCGCCTCCCGAGTAGCTGGGACTACAGGCGCCCGCCACCTCGCCTGGCTAATTTTTTTATTTTTTATTTTTTATTTTTTATTAGAGACGGGGTTTCACCGGGTTAGCCAGGATGGTCTCGATCTCCTGACCTCGTGATCCGCCCGTCTCGGCCTCCCAAAGTGCTGGGATTACAGGCTTGAGCCACCGCGCCCGGCCGACAATATTTTTTTTTGGAGTCTCACTCTGTTGCCCAGGCTGGAATGTAGTGGCACAATCTCGGCTCACTGCAACCTCTGCCTCCCAGGTACAAGCAATTCTCCTGCCTCAGCCTCCCAATAGCTGGGATTACAGGCACCCGCCAACACACTCGGCTAATTTTTGTATTTTTGGTAGAGATGGGGTTTCACCATGTTGGCTGGGCTGGTCTCAAACTCCTGACCTCAGGTGATCCACCCACCTGGTACTCCCAAAGTGCTGGGATTACAGGTGTGAGCCACCGCACCCAGCCGACAATGAAGATTTTACAAATACTTTCCAAATTCATTTTGGGAAAAGGTAGTTTCAGCCCTTTCCAAATGTAACTCGTCTCCTCTGGGGAGCCCTCTCAAATTGCTTTAACTTACTCATCTCCCCTTCCTGTCTTGCAGCCTTTGATCGTATAGGAACCCATGTGTCATGTTCTGAACCAGTCAGTCTGTAAGGCAGGTGCATAGAGCAGCTGTGTCCAGCTTGCCCTGGAAAGAACAAGTACCATGTGGCAGAAGAATAGGGACGGCCTTGCCAGGCTCTGTGGCCCAGCCCTGGTGGGTTTCCCAGAGATGACTGTGTGAGGAAGAGTGGTATGATTTAGCAGTTTCTCTCAGCTACAGCTCCAAACAGGCTCTAGGAAAACATCACTCTGGTCACTGTGTCTTCCCCTTACAAAGGGCAGTGAAGGTCTATGGTTCCAACTACAAAAAATAATAATATCCTATTCCCAGAGTACTATGCAAACACTTTCAGAGTCATTCTCAGGGCACCATCCAAGCAGACAGGGCCTATTACCAACCCTTACTTATGTGAGAGAAGTAACGCCACACTACTTTGCTACGCTGGGCATATCCACCCGCAGCTGGGCCTCAGAGCAACTGATCTTGGGCTAGAGTTGGGGACCTGGACCTAGCAGGTCTTAGCATGTGTGTCTGCACTTGACCTGCCTCTAACCTGGAGGTAATGCTTGTGTTCTCCATCTGCCACAAGCAGTCCCAACAGCTCAAGCCAACCTTCCAACTAGTCATGTGGGGCCTTTTTTGCAGGCTCCTGGCTACATAATACTCACTCACACCATTTTGCACTGCAATAATTTTATTTTTTTCCTTGGCAAAAGTCAAGTGCTACATTTTAAAACAGAAAATCTCAATCAAATGCATTACCCATCACAGAAGAGGGTCTGGCAATAGTACAAAACATCCTTCTGAAGATTTTTTTTTTTTTTAATATACAAGTCAGTTTAAAATGATAGAAGTTCTGTGAGAACTAAGAAATCTACAGCCTGTAGTTTAATAATAGAAAAAAAAATTAAGACAATTAAAAGATCTATAGCATCCAGCATTTTGCTTAATTCCCTGTTTATAGCACCTATTTCTCTAGGTTCAAAGATGAGAATTCCAGAACCTGTGGTATGTGCTGTGTAACAAGTTAGGGTGGACTTGCTGTCTCTCCTCTCCAGCAGCCCCTCACCATTAAAAGGAGGATATGTATATATTTTTTTCCAATTTCCCTACTTACACCCAGAGAAGAGGGGGACAACTGGGAGAGCAAGTTAAAAAACTGGGGTACAGGAATAAATATGACTTTTCCTTTCCCCACAATGGGATGTTGACAGAAAAGCAGATTATGTGCTTAGAGGAATTCGTGGGTGGGAACAGCTGTTATCTTTGACATGATGTGTAAAAATCAGGGAACAAGTGGACATCACAGTCAGTCGCCTGCAAGTTAAAAAACCCCAGACTAAACAAGACAGTTCAAGGGAGGAACAGACAAATTACTAATCACATCAATGCTGTTACATGCACAATGATGCTGACTGCAGGCCAGCCTGTCACCATCTCAGGGCTAAGCCAGCAGAGTAGGAGGGGTGGCTTCAACCCCAAGTCCCGCTGCAGTGGGAAAATGAATATTCCACACATGAAGCACTCACTACACACAGATAAACCCCTGCTCACCCCCATCTTCTTAGGCTTAACCCAATTTAGAAAATAAAAGCAAAACCCATTGAGAAGATTGGAACAATGGCAGAGAGGATTCTCCTCAAAGTCAAGAGAACTATGGATGTGAACCTTAGCAGACTTCAGACTCCCAGCTCCAGGCCCCTTAAACACCAGATCAGGTCTTGAGGGGATGCAGAGAGAAGCTAGGATGGGGATTCTCTTTACCAAGTCCCATGAAGCCTTTTGCAGCCTCTAGAGCTGCACCTGGATGGTGAGTCTGCTGTTTTAGGGGTGTGGTTACTGGCTAAGCAGATGTGAGGGTGGGAAGGGGAAGTGACACCAGCTTCCCACATGGGGGACACACAGGTGGGAAGACAGGTAGGGCTGGATCACTTTGCAGTCCTGGCACGGGAGGCCCCAGGAAGCCTGCAGTCTAACTCAAAAGATTTTCCCAGTGGTAATTTCTTTTCCTTTCTGTTTTTACTTCTTATTATCAGTGTTGTTAGACTTTAAAAAACAAGTTACAGACTAGTCTCAAAGCTGGACTCTGTGAATAAAGTTGTTTCTTTTATAAATATTTTAATTACAAGTAATCCTCATTCCAGGTAATTCAGTGACACACAGTACCTACAGGCACACAAGATCACACACTCACACTCACAAACATACACACACACACGCGCTCTCTCTCTCACACACACACACAGCTCCCAAACTTTCACAGAAAGTCTGACAGCAACCATATAATTATAAAGGAGCCCTACCTCTCAAGAGTGAAGTAAGGGTGAGAATGACTATGTCATTTCAGCCTAAAGAAGCCAGAGAGGGGAGAACGTGTGTCACTTAAAGAAAAATAGGGATTAGCAACAATGTTTGGTTGAAAAGCCAGAATAAAAGATAGTAAAATTTTGATTACCAAAGGGGAAAACAAAAAACCAAACAACCTTCAGATTTCTGTACAGAGCTTCTTCCTATTAAGTGCCTAAACTATAGGCAAACTTTGGTGTTCCCACTAAAACACAAGAGCCTCACACAATTAGGAAAACAAAAATCAAAAGAAACAAGGAAACTGAGGATGGAAGTTAGTGTAAATCTCTGCATTTGGGGAGCTGTCATTAACTCCAGAGCCCAGCATAGTTTCCATGGAGCCCTGAAGGGAGGGGACCTCCTGCCACAAAGAGTTTCGTTCCAGACGAGTCGTAGCAGTGGGTGTAAACAGCATTGGGGAAGAAGTCAATGTCTGAGAAGTAATTCCTCCAGGTTTCATCATGGTTCTATGGGAAGAGAAAGAGACTACAATTAGCACCTCTAGCCATGGGGCAGGAAAAGGGGGAGGAAGGGACAGGAATGCTTTCTGGTCTCCTTAAGGGAACAGGGTTCTACAGGTACAACCTCATGTCAGGAGATTCGCTGGTTGATTCTCATGGGAATTGGGGCCTCATTTTTCCAACTAAACATTAGGGAAGAACGGAGCAGCTGAAGAATTGCTATACAAAGCTCAGTTCTTCTCAGCACAGTTAGAACCAAAGTTCTGTTTTCCCTCCACCCGCTAGGCGCAGGAGAAAGAACCAAACACTTGAATAATTCACTGGAGGTAGGGCGCACTGGTTCACGGCTGTAATCCCAGAATTTTAGGAGGCCAAGGTGAGAGAATCACTTGAGCCCATGAGTTTGAGACCAGCCTGGGCAATGCGGCGAGACCCCATCTCTACTAAAAAAAATAAATTAGCCAGGCACAGTGCATATGCCTGTGGCCCCAGCTACTTGGGAGGCTGAGGCAGGAGGACTGCTTGAGCCCAGGAGTTCAAGGCTACATACAGTAAGCTATGATCACACTACTGCACTCCAGCCTGGGCAACACAGTGATGCTGTCTTAAAAAAAAAAAAAAAAAAAAAAAATTCACTGAACAGGTGGGAGGTTCCTCTATTATGCCTTGGGGAAAATCCTAAGTCAACCAGTGTGTTTTACTGGGCCTCAGTTTTCCCACAGGTAACGTAGAGACACAAAAGCAAGATCAGGGGGAAGTCTTCTCCTGTTCCAAGGAGTACCTTTTACTGGTGAAAAAGTGTGAGTAGATGGTGTGTCAGTGGGGGCTGAGGGGTAGAGGAAGATAATTGTTCTGTTACTGTGTAGCAGTCATCTCAGGCAGGGGCTTACTCACCAGCCAGCCTTTGCCAGTGGTTAGTTTCAGATTCTCCCCTGCTAGTCTGGGCTTGGACCCGTAACAAGCTGAGAGCCTCTCTTCCAGAAATCTCTGAGCTCGGATGTCATAGAACAGCAGGGAGCCCTGCCCAGTTCCCACAGTGATGATGTGCTCATAGAAACTCACGGACCGGATTCCTGAAAGAGAGAAAAGTAAAAGGCAGTGAGGTGGGAGAGAATATTTGCTTGACTGTCTGCCAGCCTGAATTTCTGCAACACTGAGGTTCCACTGTCCACCCCACTCCCCTCAATGTATCAGACAGTGCTTTCCCAATGGCAAGTTAGCTCATGCAAAAGCAAAGAGAATCCTGATGCCATCCTGCCTATCCACACACTAACAGAAATCATCCAAGAAGCCTTGGAAAAGTGTCAGATTCCTGATGATGCTCACGATGCTTTTTACTGAAGACCATAAGTGCTCAGAACTTCCTTGCTTCCTCTCAACTCACTCTGGAGTCATCTTTTGTAACTCTAAACTTTTCTCCATCATATGTTTCCAACCTACACTGCAACTCAAGGTAATCTGCATATTTGTAAATCATTAGGTCATCAAGGATTCCTTATATTTGACCTAAAACCGCTACTATGGCAAATGCAAGAAGTCTTTTTTTACTTTTTGAGATGCAGTCTCACTCTGTCGCCCAGGTTGGAGTGCAATGGCGCAATCTTGGTTCACCGTAATCTCTGCCGTCCAGGTTCAAGTGATTCTCTTGCCTTAGCCTCCCAAGTAGCTGGGATTACAGGCTCCCGCCACCACACTTAGCTAATTCTTGCATTTTCAGTACAGACAGGGTTTCACCATGTTGGCCAGGCTGGTCTTGAACTCCTGACCTCAAGTGATCCACCTCGGCCTCCCAAAGTGCTGCGATTACAGGCATGAGCCACTGTGCTCAGCCACAGTGCAAGAAGTCTTTATCTGGTATTAGATGTTTTGAGAGTGGCAAAAAGCTCAGAATTAAATACCCAAAGAAGTTTAAGACAAGTCATGTAATTACTTTAGATCACAAGGAAAACACATCTGCTGTACTTGGGGATCAAATCAGTGCTTGGGATATGAAGATGTCTCTTGGCATATAAGAACTGGATAATATTTGTGGAACCAGTATTTCCTTACTAGGTATGAAAATTACCCCCATTAAACAGTACCAAAAATCTCTTAAAACTTTTCACTGCATACATTATTACAGCCAAACCTATTTAGTCTTTTCTCTTTTTTTTTTTTTGAGACAGAGTCTCCCTCTGTTGCCAAAGCTGGAGTGCAGTGGCTCAATTTTGGCTCACTACAACCTCCGCCTCCCAGATTCAAGTGGTTCTCCCACCTCAGCCTCCCAAGTAGCTGGAACTACAGGCACCCGCTACCACCCCCAGCTAATTTTTTTTGTATTTTTAGTAGAGATGGGGTTTCACCATGTTGATCAGGCTGGTCTTGAACTCCTGACCTCAGGTGATCCACCCGCCTCAGGCTCCCAAAATGCTGGGATTACAGGCATCAGCCACTGCGTCTGGCCCTATTTATTCCTTTCTCTACTACTCTCATTATACATTATTCTTTGTTCTAAAATATAAGCATTTTAACTATAATTAAGAAAAAATAGGCTGGGCACGGTGGTTCAAGCCTGTAATCCCAGCACTTTGGGAGACCCAAGGCGAGTGGATCACTTGAGGTCAGGAGTTCGAGACCAGTCTGGCCAACATGGTGAAACACCATCTCTACTAAAAACATAAAAATTAGCTGGGCACAGTGGTACACGCCTGTAGTCCCAGCTGCTCAGGAAGCTAACGCAGGAGAATCGCTTGAACCTGGGAGGCAGAGGGTGCAGTAAGCTGAGATCACACCACTTCACTCCAGCCTGGGTGACAGAGCTAGACTCATCTCAAAAAAAAAAAAAAAAAAAAAGAAATAGCTGGGCACAGTGTCTCATGCCTGTAATCCCTATAATCTTAGCACACACTTTGGGAGGCTGAGGTGGGTGGCCCAAGAGTTTGAGACAAGTCTGGGCAACATGATGAGAACCTGTCTCTACAAAAATTAGCTGAATGAGGTGGTGGACGCTTATAGTCCCAGCTACTCGGGAGGCTGAGGTGGGAGGACTGCTTGAGCCTGGCAGGTGGAAGCTGTAAAGAGCCAAGATTGCGCCACTGTCCGCCAGCCTGGCCAACAGAGTAAGGACCCTGTCTCCAAACAAAAGCTACTTTGCAGTATCTGCACAGGAATAAACACTACTTGAAAAAGAGAGGGTGAACTATAATCCACAGTGTGCCTTTTAGGACTCTCATGATAACACAGCCATCGTTTTGCATGAGAAAATGAGATAAAGTGAGATAAAGAAAATACAATTTGTTAAGTTGGATTCTGGTCCCTAGCTGTTCCCCCATTAAGCTGTGTGATGCTGGGCAAGTTATTTAGCTGGCTCTAGGTCTTATGTGTAAAACTATCTTTTCTCATCTGCTTCCCACAGGGTTCTTGGTATGACGAAATGGGATGTCAGAAAAAGGTATTCTGAAACCTTCAAAGTACACTAGAGTAAGTATTTTTTCCCTCTTCAATAAAGAATAAGGGTGCTCTTACAGAGAACATGCTATAAAAGATTTGAGGTGGAAGCTTAATTAGTGCTCAGCTTAATTAGTGGTCAGAACTAAACTCAGTATTTTCTTCAGCCTCATTGAGGTTTGTCATACAATATACGGCACATAAAGTATACAATTTGAGGTTCTAACATATGTATATATCCATGACATCATAACCACAATCTACATAATGAACATACTCATTACCCTGAGGTTTCCTCATGCCCTCTGTAAACTTCCTCCTTATCCCACCATGCCACATCTTAGCATAAATGCAATTTTAGTTCAGGCAGGACCACAGCAAAAAAATTACCACAGGACAGAAAGTAGGGTTCTCGGTCAGGTGCAGTGGCTCACACCTGTAATCCCAGCACTCTGGGAGGCCAAGGTGGTTGGATCACAAGGTCAAGAGATCAAGGCCTGGCCAACATAGTGAAACCCCGTCTCTACTAAAAGTACAAAAATTAGTTGGGCGTGGTGGTGTACGCCTGTAGTCCCAGCTACTCGGGAGGCTGAGGCAGGAGAATCACTTGAACTCGAAAGGCAGAGGTTGCAGTGAGCCGAGATCACACCACTGCACTCCAGCCTGGTGTCAGAGCGAGATTCTGCCTCAAAAAAAATAAGAAAGAAAGTAGGGCTTTCTAAAAGAACATGGAAACTACCAACTAATATCCTCACTGGTGGCTTCCAACAAAGGCTTCTGTGGCCACACATTTGTCTGTGGTGTTTGAAAGCCTAGTGCTCTTTTGTGTCACTCCCCTCCCACCACCCCCACCTTTTTTTTTTTTTTTTTTTTTGAGACAGTTTCGCTCTTGTTGCCCAGGCTGGAGTGCAATGGTGTGATCTCAGCTCACTGCAACCTCCACTGACCAGGTTCAAGTGATTCTCCTGCCTCAGCCTCCCAAGTAGCTGGGATTACAGGCATGCGCCACTGTGCCCGGCTAATTTTGTATTTTTAGTAGAGACAGGGTTTCTCCATATTGGTCAGGCTGGTCTCAAACTCCCGACCTCAGGTGATCCGCCCGCCTCGGCCTCCTCAAGTGCTGGGATTACAGGTGTAAGTCACCGCGCCCAGCCATCACTCCCCTTTTTGAACACATTTTTGTATGTTCCATACAGAGCACTATACCTGTTTGGAAACCAACAAAGAAACTGAAAGTCAGAACCCATATGCAGTTCAGCTGTAGGCCTGAGGTGCACACAGGGACTCTTACCACTGCCTCGCTCCCTGGAACAGACAGACTTGACATTGTATGATGGCTGCCGTGGATCCAAGAAGGAGACATGAGCTTGGGAGCCCACTGCGTACACTGACCATTCACTACCATAGGCCAGACACACGTTCTCACGGCAATATGGCAGTTTGGTGGAGAGGAGCTGAAAATAGAGGAGAGATATAACCATGGCATCAGCAGAGAGGCATAAACCACTGTGCTCGGCCACAGTGCAGGGATATTGTTTCTGGACTCCCACCTCGGTGGGCTTCCCTCATACAAAAGCCACATAAAATCAAGCCCTGATTACGGAAATAACACTGTTCCACCCCTAGGTATACAGGAGAAAGACGAGGTGACTGTAATAAACAATAAGACCTAGATAATGAAAGAGACAGGTTGGGGAAAAGGTAAATCTGGAATAAATAATCAGAAGTAGCTGGAAAGGCCAAGGCCTTTCTTGGTAGGCTGTTTCAACTATTCAGGTTGTTTCTGGGAATCGTTCCAGGGCACTAAAGCCATGGTCCCGCTCTGTTCTGTCTGCCAGTAAGGGCCACCTCAGTGCTTTTCAGATAAAGAGGCTGATCTCTGGCTACCCCCACCTCACCTTACCACCTGAATGGGAATTGTATGCTATAGAAAGCACACTCATGGGACTAGCTTATTCCCAGATAACCCACATCTGCCTTAACCCTGGGTCTTTGTCAGTTAGCAAATCCTCAGTGGGTGCATACTACACATAAGAGCATACAAGGTCAGTGGAGCTCAAAGGCTATTGTGACATGAAGGAATCACTAATTCCTGGAACCCTGCTTCCTCTTGCAAAGTCCTCTAGGATAAGAAGAAGACAAAAAGCCAGGCACTGTGGCTAACGCCTATAATCCCAGCACTTTGGGAGGCTGAGGCAGGCAGATCACCTGAGGTCAGGAGTTTGAGACCAGGCTGGCCAACCTGGTGAGACCCCATCTCTATTAAAAACACAAAAAATTAGCCAGCGGTGGTGGTACATGCCTGTAATCCCAGCTACTCAGGAGGCTGAGGCAGGAGAATCGCTTGAACCTGGGAGGCGGAGGTTGCAGTGAGCTGAGAGTCTCCCCCTACACTCCACCCTGGGCAAAAAAAAAAAACATTAAAAAAAAAAAAAAAAAAAAAAAAAAAGACAAATGATTTGCAAGTAGGTTTAACTCTGTAAAAGTTGCTTGTTGAGTCGCCCTTATCCAAAATGCTTGTGACTACAAATGTTTTGAATTTTGGATTTCTTCAGATTTTTTTTCTTTTTTTTTGAGATGGAGTCTCACACTGTCTCGCAGGCCAGAGCGCAGTGGTGCAATCTCCGCTCACTGAAAGCTCCGCTTCCTGGGTTCACACCATTCTCCTGCCTCAGCCTCCCAGGTAGCTGGGACTACAGTTGCCCGCCACCACGCCCGGCTAACTTTTTGTATTTTTAGTAGAGATGGGGTTTCACCGTGTTGGCCAGGATGGTCTCCATCTCCTGACCTTGTGATACGCCCGCCTTGGCCTCCCAAAGTGCTGGGATTACAGGCGTGAGCCACCAAGCCTGGCCCAGGATTTAAAATATCTACATATATGTAATGAGCTATTCTTGGGGATGGCACCCAAATCTAACTGCAAAATTCATTTATGTTTCTTTTTTTTTGAGACGGAGTCTCGCTCTGTCCCCCAGGCTGGAGTGCAGTGGCACCATCTCAGCTCACTGGAAGCTCTGCCTCCTGGGTTCACACCATTCTCCTGCCTCAGCCTCCCGAGTAGCTGGGACTACAGGCGCCCGCCACCTCACCTGGCTAGTTTTTTGTATTTTTTTAGTAGAGACAGGGTTTCAGGTTAGCCAGGATGGTCTCGATCTCCTGACCTCGTGATCCACCCATCTCGGCCTTCCAAAGTGCTGGGATTACAGGCTTAAGCCACCACACCCGGCCTCATTTATGTTTCATATACATTTTATACACATAGACTGAAGGTAATTTTATATAATATTTTATTTTATTTTATTTTATTTTGAGACGGAGTTTTGCTGTGTCGCCCAGGCTGGAGTGCAGTGGCGCAATCTCGGCTCACTGCAAGCTCCGCCTCCCGGGTTCCCGCCATTCTCCCGCCTCAGCCTCCGAGTAGCTGGGACTATAGGCGCCCGCCTCCTCGCCCGGCTAGTTTTTTGTATTTTAGTAGAGACGGGTTTTCACCGTGTTAGCCAGGAGGGTCTCGATCTCCTGACCTCGTGATCCACCCGCCTCGGCCTCCCAAAGTGCTGGGATTACAGACTTGAGCCACTGCGCCCGGCCTTATATAATATTTTAAACAATTTTCTGCATGAAACAATGTTTGGTACACTGACCCGTCAGAAAGCAAAGGTGTCTGGTGTGAAATTTTCCACTTGTGGCATTGTGTTGGTGCTCAAATTTGGAGCCTTTTTTTTTTTTTCTTTTTTTTGAGAGAGTCTTGCTCTGTTGCCAGGCTGGAGTGCAGTGGCACGATCTCGGCTCACTGCAACTTTCGCCTCCTGGGTTCAAGTGATTCTCCTGCCTCAGCCTCCCGAATACCTGGGACTACAGGAGCCCACCACAACGCCCAGCTATTTTTGTATTTTTAGTAGAGACAGGGTTTCACCAGGTTGGCCAGGATGGTCTCGATCTCTTGACCTCATGATCCACCTGCCTCAGCCTCCCAAAGTGCTGGGATTACAGGCGTGAGCCACCATGCCCGACCCTTTTTTTTTTCTTTTTTTGAGATACGGTCTCACTTTGTCACCCACGCTGGAGTGCACTGGCAAAATTATGGCTCGCTGCAGCCTTGACCTCCTTGGCTCAAGCGGTCCTACCACCTCAGCACCACTACCCTCCAGTAGCTGGGACTACAGGCATATGCCACAATGTATGGCTAATTTTTAAATTTTTTTTGCAAAGATCGGGTCTTGTTGTGTTGCCCAGGCTAGTTTTGAACTCCAGGGCTCAAGCCTCCTGCTTCAGCCTCCCAAAGTGTTGGGATTACAGGCGTGAGACATTGTGCCCAACTGGATTTTGGAGCATTATGGATTAGGGATGATTAATTTGTATTGTAGATTAAGTCTATTTTCTCATTACCTTACATGATTATTTCAGAGATGGTTTATCTTAATTTGATCGATCTTCAATTGCCAAAGGTTCCTAACACTTAGGTTTTCCTTCTCGTACAGCATGCCAAGTAGTTACTAATCTACAAAGAAATACTTAAATGCATTGTTGAGGAGGACTGCTAGTCAAAGGAGCCTCTAAGGAAGCTTTTGCAATATGAAAGAATCACCCTGTATTACTCTTTAAAGACTTTCCTGCAAGAGAGGCATACCAGACTCAAAATTTCATGTACTGTGCAAAAACATGCCCAGACCTTTGGAGAACTGGTCTTTTAAACAAGAATTGAGACCACGTGCAATGGCTCATGCCTGAACTCTCAGCACTTCAGGAGACCAAGGTGGGAGGATCGCTTGAGGTCAGGAGTTCAAAACCAGCCTGGGCAACATAGCGAGACTCTGTCTCTACAAAAAATTAACAAAACAAAACAAAAAACAACCAGATGGGTGTGGTGACACATGCCCATAGTCTCAGCTACTTGGGAGGCTGAGGCAAGATGATCGCTTATGCCCAGGAGTTCAAGGCTGCACTGATCCATGAGCCATGACTGCACTCCAGCTTGGGTGACAAAGTGAGACCCTATATTTACTGTCTCTAAAAATAAAAATACCAACCTCGCCAACATGGTGAGACCACGTTCCTAGTAAAAATACAAAAGAATACCTGGGTGTATTGGCAGACACCTGTAATCTCAGCTACTCTGGTGGTTGAGGCACAAGAATTGGTTGAACCCAGGAGGCAGAGGTTGCAGTGAGCCAAGATTGCACCACTGCACTCCAGCCTGGGCATCAGAGCGAGACTCTGCCTCAAAAATAAATAAATAGATAAAATAAGAATGAAAAAGCTCAGCGAGAATTACAGTATTTTAACTGTAAGGTGAATTATTATGTAAAACCACCAAATCATGTTCATCACACCTTAGATAGTGTATTTTCAGCCTTCCAGAGATGAAAGTAGCCATCCAGAGACACTGCTCCCAATTCCTACAAGAGCAATGAAAACCAGGTTATATTATCATCCATAGCAACTACTTCACGATAATAAGCAGGAGAGGATTCTAAGGTCAGGGTCCTTTACTCCTATCTTGGGATGATTCCAGCAGAGGTGCCAGTAATTATTAGACCATTACTTCAGAACACAGCTGAATGGCATATTAAATTGAGGCTGCCAGTAATAACACAGGCACCCATGGTTCAAGAACTCCTCACTATGCCATCATTTCCTCAACATCCTGTTGGAGAGTTAAAGCAGGGCACACATGTGAAGGACAGTTTCATAATATAGTGTGAGAATTTCTGTAAGTGAAGAGTCTAATCTAGGAGAGATGAATCTATCCTTAGGCCATAAATATAGATGGGATAGGAGGCTGAGGGACTACCCTTCAAACTGTGGCCTGATTCAGATTTTGGAGAAGCCTTTCTCTGGCTCTGGGTATATATTCTGACACTGCTTTTTTTTTTTTTCGAGACGGAGTCTTTCTCTGCGGCCCAGGCTAGAGTGCGGGGGTGCAATCTTGGCTCACTGCAACCTCTGCCTCCCAGGTTCAAGCAATTCTCCTGCCTCAGCCTCCCGAGTAGCTGGGAATACAGGCACATGCCACCATGCCCAGCTAATTTTTTTGCATTTTCAGTAAAGATGAGGTTTTACCATGTTGGCCAGGCTGGTCTCAAACTCCTGACCTTGTGATCTGCCTGCCTCGGCCTCTGAAAGTGTAGGGATTACAGATGTGAGTCACTGCACCTGGTGACATTCTGCTTTTATTAAAACCTCAGCATCAGATCTGACTCAATAAGGTAAGACTTAGTGGAAATGTGAAGGGGAAGTAGGCAGTTAAGAATACTGGTTAGGTGTGATGGCTCACGCTTGTAATCCCAGCACTTTGGGAGGCCAAGGAGAGTGGATCAACTGAGGTCAGGAGTTCGAAACCAGCCTGGCCAACATGGTGAAACCCCGTCTCTACTAAAAAACACAAAATTAGTCACGCAGAGTGGTGCATGCCTGTAGTCCCAGCTACTTGGGAGGCTGAGGCAGAAGAATTGCTTGAACCTGGGAGGCGGAGGTTGCTGTGAGCTGAGATCGCGCCATTCTACTCCTGCCTAGGTGACAAGAGCAAAACACAGTCTCAAAAAAAAAAAAAAAAAAAAAAAAGGAATTAATACCAAAGAGAAAAAAAGTGATTGTTTTCAGAAGCAGGTATGAAAATCATGCCCAGAATAGAACACCTGCAAAGGCATGTGCAAATGAGAGACAGTCAAATCAGGGTGGCCCTAGGGGAATTCTGTGAGGCTGACCCACAAATATAGACCACTCAGAGAAATACTGCAAAGACCAACTGAAGGGGTGGGTTTCAGAGCCTCAGTTATAATTTCTCACCAGCATCACTCAGCCTTTAAGAGGGGATGTGTGGGCTCAGAACCATGCTATGTAGCAAGCACTGATGGGGAAGGAAAAAGGAGTGCATATCCCAAGACATAAGCAAGAGGAATAGACTTCAGGGATCCCTACACAAGTTCATACCTTGTTCTTGCTGTTGAAGGCCAGAGCCCGAACCTTGCAGTTGTCAGGGTTTGTGTCCTCTTTGGGGATGTCCTTTAAGGCCTTGTGAGTGATGTGTGCATACATAGGGACCCGCGACACATTGTGTCTTGCATCACTTTTGATCAAAACATCATCTGTCACCTCCCAGAGTCCCATAGAACCATCACGTGAGCCTGCAGGGCCAGGAGAACACAGATGTCAGATATACCCACCCCTCTATGGGAAATCCCACAGACGCCAAAGTGGGCTTTCATAGACTATGAAGTCTAGCTGTGCATCATCCTCATATGTGCTGAAGCTTGGCCAGATGGCCCACCCTGAACACAGAGCAGCAGGCATTTTAATAGCTACGCTAAGAGAATTATTCACCTAAGGTCTAGGCATTAAAACATTTAAGTTTGACATGGTTGTTGAAATTTATTTTTTATTATTTTTTGAGAGAGTCTTGCTTCGTCGCCCAGGCTGGAGTGCAGTGGTACGATCTCAGCTCACTGCAACCTCCGTCTCCTGGGTTCAAGTAATTCCCACGCCTCACCCTCCCGAGCAGCTGGGATTATAGGTGCCTGCTCCATGCCCGGCTACTTTTTTTGTATTTTTGGTAGAGACAGGGTTTAACCATGTTGCCCAAGCTGGTCTTGAACTTCTGAGCTCCAGTTATCAGCCTGCCTCGGCCTCCCAAAGTGCTAGGATTACAGGCATGAGCCACCACACCTGGGTGGCTCATGGGGGGACAGAGTTTCACTCTTGTTGCCCAGGCTGGAGTGCAATGGTGTGATCCTGGCTCACCGCAACTTCCGCCTACTGGGTTCAAGCGATTCTCCTGCCTCAGCCTTCTGAGTAGCTGGGATTACAGGCATGTGTCACCACGCCCGGCTAATTTTGTATTTTCAGTAGAGACAGGGTTTCTCCATGTTGGTCAGGCTGGTCTTGAACTCCAGACCTCAGGTGATCCGCCCACCTCAGCCTCCCAAAGTGCAGGGATTACAGGTGTGAGCCACTGCCCCTGGCCCACAATCCTTTTATTAAGAATGACTGTTCTAGACTGTTCTTTATTAAGAATTACCATTCACACCTGTAATCCCAGCACCTTGGGAGGCTGAGGTAGGTGGACCACCTGAGCTCAAGAGTTTGAGACCAGCCTGAGTAACATGGCGAAACCCCATCTCTACCAAAAATACAAAAAATTAGCCAGGCTTGGTGGTGCACACCTGTGGTCCCAGCTAATCAGGAGGCTGAGCTGGGAGGATAGCTTGAGCCTGGGAAGCAGAAGTTGCAGTGAGCTGAGATTGTGCCACTGACTCCAACCTGGGTGACACAGTGAGACCCCATCTCAAAAAAAAAAAAAGATAATAATGACGACTGTTCTAGGCTGGGTACAGTGGTATATGCCTTTAATCCCAGCACTCTGGGAGGCCGGGTAACATGGCAAAACCCTGTCTCTACAAAAAATACAAAATTAGCCAGGCGTGGTAGCGCAAACCTGTAGTCCCAGCTACCCGGAAGGCTGACGTGGGAGGGTCACTGGAGCCTGGAGAGGTCAAGGATGCAATGAGCTGGGATCACGCCACCACTCTGGGCAACAGAGTTAAGACCCTGCCTCCCAAAAAAAAAAAAAAGAAAAAGAAATGACTGTTCTACATAAATAAAATGAATGCTTAAAAAGATAAATCACTTCTCTTAGCAAACAATAATAAAGCTTAAAAAACTAGGCCAGGCACAGTGGCTCATGCATGTAACCCCAGCACTTTGGGAGGCTGAGGTGGGTGGATCACGAGGTCAGGAGTTCGAGATCAGCCTGAAACATGGTATAAGCCATCTCTACTAAAAAGACAAACATCAGCCGGGCATGGTGGCGTGCGCCTGTAGTCCCAGCTACTCAGAAGGCTGAGGCAGGAGAATCGCTTGAACCTGGGAGGCGGAGGTTGCAGTGAGCTAAGACATGGCCACTGCACTCCAGCTGGGCGACAGAAGACTCCGTCTCAAAAAAAAAGAGGAACAGCCGGGCGCAGTGGCTCACGCCTGTAATCCCAGGACTTTGGGAGGCCGAGATGGGTGGATCACGAGGTCAGGAGATCAAGACTATCCTGGCTAACACAGTGAAACCCCGTCTCTACTAAAATACAAAATTAGCCGGGCGTGGTTGTGGGCACCTGCAGTCCCAGCTACACGGGAGGCTGAGGCAGGAGAATGGCATGAACCCGGGAGGCAGAGCTTGCAGTGAGTGGAGATCACGCCACTGCACTCCAGCCTGGGTGACAGAGCGAGATTCCATCTCAAAAAAAAAAAGAGGAACAAACAAAAACAAAAAGTAAGTTTATATTCCCATTCAGAAACAATCCACCATCACAATACCCATATACAAAGATGTTTATTCAGAACACTCAGTATGTTCAACAATAGGGTTATATTATATCCATAAAACGGAGTACCAAGAAATTATGTTTTAGGCCAGGAATAGTGGCTCATGCCTGTAATCCCAGCACTTTGAGAGGCTGAAGTGGGAGGACTGCTTGAGCCTAGGAGTTTGAGAGCAGCCTGGGCAACAAAGTAAGACCCAGTCTCTATAAAAAATAGAAATAATTAACTGGGTGTGGTGATGTGTGTTATAGTCCCAGCTACTTGAGGGGATCTCTTAATCCTGGGAGTTCGAGGTTGCAGTGAGCAATAATCACACTACTGCACTCCTGCCTAGGTAACAGAGTGAGACCCTGTCTCAACAACAACAACAACAACAACAACAACAACAACAACAACGTGTTTTAAAATTATTTTTCCAATAAAGTTATTTGCCAATTCTCCTTTGAGACCAAGAAGGTGCCCTTCCCACACTGCTAATCTTCTGAACACTTCATAGAAAAAAATATCTAGGCCGGGTGCAGTGGCTCACGCCTGAAATTCTAGCACTTTGGGAGACTGACGCAGGCAGATCACTTGAAGTTAGGACTTTGAGACCAGCCTGGCCAACATGGTGAAACCCTGCCTCTACTAAAAATACAAAAAATAGCCAGGCACAGTGGCACGCACCTGTAGTCCCAGCTACTTGGGAGGCCGAGGCAAGAGAAGTGTTTGAACCTGGGAGGCAGAGGTTGCAGTGAGCCAAGATGCTGCCACTGCACTCCAGCCTGGGTGACAGAGTGAGGCTTGGTCTCAAAAATTAAAAAAAAAGAAAAAAACATCTAAAATGACAGACATATCAATTCAAAGCAGAATGCTAATTATGTGAAATTAGAAAAGCCCACAGAGACAAGGGCACATGTGGAGAACTAGACATGGTTTGTCATGCTGGATTATGGGGTGCAAGCATGGAAGCTATGAGAGATAAAGCTGGAAAGGTGGGCGTGGGCCTTGTATGCTGTGCTATAAAATTTGTTTTTCATCTTACAGATACTAGAAAGTCTCTCAAAGATTTGAGCATCAGAGTGAGAAAATTAGGTAACTGTTTCAGAAGATTACTTTGTGTACAGTTTCAGAAGATTACTTTGTGTACAGTGTGATCTCATTTACCCCATCAAAGTTTTATTACGAAAATTTTAAAGTGTAATGAAATGACGCCAGGAGCAGGGGCTCACGCCTGTAATCCCAGCACTTTGGGAGGCCGGGGCAGGCAGATCACCTGAGGTCGGGCATTCAAGACCAGCCTGGCCAACATGGCAAAACCCCATCTCTACTAAAAAATACAAAAATAGCCAGGCGTGGTGGTGGGCACCTATAATCCCAGCTACTCGGGAGGCTGAGGCAGGGAGAAGTGCTTGAACCCAGGAGGCGGAGGTTGCAGTGAGCCGAGATTGCACCACTGCACTTCATCCCGGGCGACACAGCAAGACTCCATCCCGCCCCCCCAAAAAAAAGAAAGAAGTTCACAAAGAATTCTATATATACATCTTCTGAATGATCTCATATTAACCAACCAAAAAATATGGGCCAGGCATGGTGGCTTACACCTGTAATCCCAGCATTTTCGGAGGCCGAGGCAGACAAATCACTGAGGTCAGGAGTTTGAGACCAGCGTGGCCAATATGGTGAAACCCCATCTCTACTAAAAATAGAAAAATTAGCCTGGCGTGGTGGTGGGCACCTGTAATCCCAGCTACTCAGGAGGCTGAGGCAGAAGAATCGCTTGAACCTGGGAAGTGGAGGTTGTGGTGAGCCGAGGTCATGCTACTGCACTCCAGCCTGGAAGACAGAGTGAGACTCAGTCTTAAAAAAAAAAAAATCATACTAAGGCTGGGTGCAGTGGCTCATGCCTGTATAATCTAAGCACTTTGGCCAGGCACGGTGGCTCATGCCTATAGTCCCAGCACTTTGGGAGGCCGAGGCGGGTGGATCACAAGGTCAGGAGATCAAGACTATCGTGGCTAACACAGTGAAACCCCGTCTCTACTAAAAATACAAAAATTAGCCAGGTGCAGAGGCGGGCACCTGTAGTTCCAGCTACTCGGGAGGCTGAGGCAGGAGAATGGCGTGAACCCGGGAGGTGGAGCTTGCAGTGAGCGAGATTGCACCACTGCACTCCAGCCTGGGGGACAGAGAGAGACTCCGTCTCAAAAAAAAAAAAAAAAAATCTAAGCACTTTGGGAGGCTGAGGCAGGAGGATAGCTTGAGCCCAGGAGTTCAAGGCTGCAGTGAGCCATGATGGTCCCACTGCACTCCAGCCTGGGTGACAGAGCAAGACCCTGTGTCTAAAAGAAAAGAAAAAAGGTACTGAAAAAAAAGACTAGCAAGTTATATTTTAAAATGTCAACAGTGGTTATTACTAGCTGGGTGTGATGGTGTGTGCCTATAGTCCCAGCTACCTGGGAGCCTGAGGCAGAAGGATCACTTGAACCCAAGAGCTCAAGGATGCAGTAAGCTAGGATCATGCCACTGAAAGCAAGCCTGGGTGACAAAATGAGACACTGTCTCAAAAAGAAAACAAAACAACCCACAAAAAAAAGTGGTTATATCTGGATAGAGATCTTCTGGGTGGTCCTTACTTCCTTTTTTTTAATCTATCTATCTATCCCCCCCTTTTTTTTTTTTTTGAGATGGAGTCTCATGCTGTCGCTCAGGTTGGAGTGCAGTGGCACCATCTCAGCTCACTGCAACCTCTGCCTGCTGGGTTCAAGCAATTCTCCTGCCTCAGTATCCTGAGTAGCTGGAACTACAAGCGCCCATGACCACACTCAGCTAATTTTTTGCACTTTTAGTAGAGACAGGGTTTCACCATGCTGGCTAGCCTGGTCTCATACTCCTGACCTCATACACCCACCCTGGCCTCCCAAAGTGCTGGGATTACAGGTGTGAGCCACCACGCCCAGACTATATTTAAAAACAATTTTTTTTTTTGAGACAGAGTCTTGCTCTGTGTCCAGGCTGGAGTGCAGTGGCATGATCTCAGCTCACTGCAAGCTCCGCCTCTTAGGTTCACACCATTCTCCTGCCTCAGCCCCCCATGTAGCTGGGACTACAGGCGCCCGCCACCACACCCAGCTCATTTTTTGTATTTTTAGTAGAGACGGGGTTTCACCGTGTTAGCCAGCATGGTCTCAATCTCCTGACTTTGTGATCCACCCACCTCGGCCTCCAAAAGTGCTGGGATTACAGGCGTGAGCCACTGTGCCCAGCCTATTTTAAAATTTTCTTACAATAAATGTGTATCACTTTTACACTAAATAAAAAAATTATTATTCTATAATAATAATCTTTTATATTATTATAGGGTCACCCTCTATCATGTAGGCTGGAGTGCAGTGGCATGATCACAGCCTGATGCTGCCTGGATCTCCTGGGCTCAAGCAATCCTCCTGCCTCAACCTTCTGAGTATCTGGGACAACAGGTATGCAGTACCATACTCAGCCAATAAAAAAAAAAAATTGTAGCGATGGGGTCTCATATGTTGCCCAGGCTGGTCTTGAATTCTTGGGCTCAAGTGATCCACCCACCTCAGCCTCCCAAAGTCCTGGGATTATAGGCGTGAGTCGCCGCACCCAGCTGGGCTATTTCCTATCACACTACTATCCCTTTTCAATCTCTAGCCCCCAGTCCCTGACACATCAAAAGCTCCCTGTAAAAGGGCAAATTTACCAGACACTGCCATAGTGTCGCTGATCCATGCGATGGAAAAGATCCAGTCCTTGTGTCCATCCTTGGAGAGCAGGAAGTAACAGGTACAGGGAGGAAAACAAGAAATTAGTAAAATAAGTATTGTAATAAACTCTAAAGAAGCATACAAGTCAGACTGAAAATATTTTTGTAAAAATTACAACTCTGATCTCTGGTAGTCTCAACCCATAGAGAATGATCAATCTTTTTTTTTTTTTTTTTTTTTTGAGACGGAGTCTCGTTCTGTCGCCCAGGCTGGAGTGCAGTGGCCGGATCTCAGCTCACTGCAAGCTCCACCTCCCAGGTTCACGCCATTCTTCTGCCTCAGCCTCCCGAGTAACTGGGACTACAGGCACCCGCCACCTCGCCCGGCTAGTTTTTCTTTTGTATTTTTTAGTAGAGACGGGGTTTCACTGTGTTCGCCAGGATGGTCTCGATCTCCTGACCTCGTGATCCGCCCATCTCTCGGCCTCCCAAAGTGCTGGGATTACAGGCTTGAGCCACCGTGCCCGGCCAAGAATGATCAATCTTTATCTTCTATCTTGAGCTCAAAGCTGGAATGAAATTGGCACTACTGTGAGTAGTGGACACACAGCTCTTGCCTTCTACCTCTGGGTCCCATCTTCTATCTGGAACTTTCTTCCTCCAGACATCTAGACATCTACATGGCTTGTACCCTCATTTCTTTTAAGTCTCCCTGCTCCAGTATCATCCTATCAATGAAACGTTATCTGCTGATACAGCATCCTCCACCTCACTCTCAGTCCCTTTATGCTGCCTTTATTCTTCTCCATGGCACTTACCACACTCTGACATATTACCGGTAATTATTAGTTTATATGGTTTATATTTTGGTTTATATGTCACCCTCCACTAGAATGTAGGCTTCAAGAGGACAGGGGCTTTATCTGTTCTGTTCACTGCTGTGTCTCAAACCATGTCTCAAACAATGCCTAGCCATAGAAGACTGAATAAATGCCTGGCGAATGAATGGATGATTTAGTAAACTCTGCTACTCTCTGACTATGGGCAGTGGGAAGTATGTGGACACTATGGATTCAAACGCAACCCAATAGTGTTGGTCCCTGAGATGTGCTGCTTGCCCCTTTATCAAACATACACTGTGCCCTATGGGGAGTCCAGTCCCCACTCTGGGCTGCTGAGAGGAGGGTCCATGTTAACCACTGAGACCCGTTTAAAAACAAGGCTCCCTCCAACTACAACTATTGGGAAAACTTACATCTCCTACACACACAGGATCCAGTGTAGGTAGTCGATAGATGGCAAGACTGTTGGGGTTGTCTCCTCCAGTGGCTAGCAGTGTTCTAGAAGGATTCAGCTCGATGGCATGGATACCACAGCCCTGCTGGGTCACACCTCCAGGTTCCCGGTCTTTCAGAATTGGGATCTTGGTGATCTGGCTTGTCTGGACATCTACTACAAATAGCTACAAGAAGAAATAGATACAGAAGCTGAACATAGTTCCAATTTAACGTGGTCAATACAGGGTATAAACATCCTTTTGTTCAACTGTTCATCAGCATTTAATTAACATCTACTACATGTTAGACCCTAGGAATTATTAAAGGCATGGTCAGGACTACTAATGAAATGAAACATGAAATAAGTCAATATAACACAGTATTAGAGATAGGAATAATATGCTACATGAACACAGATTAGGAAGTAGTAAGTTCTGCCTGGGATTCACAGGTTTCCAAGAGGCCTTGTATTAGAGTGAGACCAACAGTTTTCTGTCGGTTTGAGCATATTTTATACATTGAATCCTCACCTAACCATGCACAAAAACTTTTAAACAAAACACAATTCCCAGAACACATCATGGTTACTAATATACCTATTAATATTACTAACCTTTCTGGAATGACCTAAGACATACGACATGGAAGAATTATTAATATCTCATGGCTGTTCTCTATACACACACATCCCATTCAGTTCTATTCCTCCCTGCCTTTGCTCTTGCTACTACCTCTGCCTGAAAGGCTCTCTTCCACCTCTTTACCCTCCAAGATTCAACTTAAGACACATGCTTTATGGAAAAATCAGCCTTAGAGACAGGACAGCCCTTATAAGAGTCAAACTCTTCACATGATTCAACAGTTTATTCGTTCAGACACTCGCTTCTTTGCCAGTACTGTTCTAAGTGTTATGAACACAGCTATGAACGAGAGAAATAATATCTGCCCTAATATATATACCTTATAGCCTAAGAGGCTGAAATAAAATCCTATCAGCAATTCTCATGGTGAAGCCAAACATGTCAAACCTTTACATAAATAAATCTGCTGCTTGTACAGAAGATCTATGAAAGCAGAAACTAGGTAAGTCTTAAGTTTAAAATATAAAAAGGGCCGGGCACGGTGGCTCACACCTGTAATGCCAGTACTTTAGGAGGCCGAGGTGGGCGGATCACCAGAGGTTGAGAGTTTGAGATCAGCCTGGCTAACATGGTGAAAACCCTACTAAAAATACAAAATTAACTGGGCATGGTGGCACATGCCTGTAATCCCAGCTACTCGGAAGGCTGAGGCAGAAGAATCACTTGAACCCAGGAGGCGGAGGCTGCAGTGAGCCAGGATCGAGCCACTGCACTCCAGCCTAGGCAACAGAGTGAGACTCGGTCTCAAAAAAAAAAAAAAAAAAAAAAAAAACAACAACACACAGACACACACACACACACACATATATCACATATATGAATGAGGTGGACAAGGTGGCAAGTGCCTGTAGTCCCAACTACTTAGCTACTCAGGAGGCTGAGGCATAAGGATCACAAACTGAGCCCAGCCTGGGCAAAACAGCAAGACTCTGTCTCAAACAAACACACACATATATGTATTTTATGTATATGTTTTTATATACATATGTTTTTTTTTTTACTAGGAAAATGGTTTCATTGAAGTGTCTTTAGAGCTGTGATATCAAGACATGAAGAACAACAAGTGCACACACAGACATGGCTATCACAGAACAGACTGTGGGTGAATAAAAAGTTCACACCACTTCTTCCCTTTACCCAGTAACAGAATGTATAACTGGCTGGTGGTACTAGACCAAACTTCCTGGGTGGCCACTTTTTACTAAAGCCAGTCCTCAGAGAAAACTTAAGACATGAAGCATGGGCCAGGCACAGTGGTTCATGCCTGTAATCCCAGCACTTAGGGAGGCTGAGGTAGGCGGATCACCTGAAGTCAGGAGTTCAAGACTAGCCTGGCGAACATAGTGAAACCCCATCTCTATTAAAAATACAAAAAATAATTAGCTGGACGTGTTGGTGGGTGCCGGTAATCCCAGCTACTCGGGAGGCTGAGACAGGAGAATTGCTTAAACTCAGGAGGCGGAGGTTGCAGTGAGCCGAGATCATACCACTGCACTCCAGCCTGGGAGACAGTGTGAGAGTCCATCTCACACACAAAAAAATAAAATTAGCTGGGCATGGTGGTGTGCACCTGTAGTCCCAGCTACTTGGGAGGCTGAGGCAGGAAAATCGCTTGAACCCGGGAGGCAGAGGTTGCAGTGAGCCAAGATAGCGCCACCGCACTCCAGCCTGGTGACAGAGCAAGACTTTGCCTTTAAAAAAGAAACAAAACTATATATATATATACATACATACATATATATATATGGCTTGTAATACCAATTTTAGGAACTTACACTGAATAGTGATGGGTGAACAGTTTGAACTACTGTACATCTTTTTTAATTATAGAGACAGGGTCCCACTATGTTACCCAGGCTGTAATAAAATCCTCCTGGGCTTAGGCAATCCTCCCGCCTTAGCCCCCCAAAGTGCTGGGATTACAGACATGAGCCATCATACCTTGCCACTACATACCTTTAACAGCGATAAGGTAGTTCACTGCATGAATATACTAACATTAATTGAACGAACTCCCTGTTATTGAACACTTACACCATGTCCAAATTTTAGTAATACAAAACACGGCAATGGACATTCTTTTATTGAAATCCAGGGCCTCCTCTTAGTACTGGGGCATAAGGAGGAAAAAAATTAAATAAATAAATCCAGGGCTGGGTGCGGTGGCTCATGCCTGTAATCCTAGCACTTTGGGAGCTGAGCGGATCACCTGAGGTCAGGAGTTCAAGACCAGTCTGGCAAACATGGCAAACCCTGTCTCTACTAAAATACAAAAATTAGCCAGGCGTGGTGACAGGTGCCTTCAATCCCAGTTACTTGGGAGGCTGAGGCAGGAGAATTGCTTGAACCCAGGAGGGGGAGGCTGCAGAGATTGCGCCACTGAACTCTAGCCTGGGTGACAGAGTGAGAGTCCGTCTCAAAAATAAATAAATAAATAATACAAATAAATAAATCTGGCTGGGCACAGTGGCTCACACCTGTAATCCCAGCACTTTGGGCGGTCAAGGCAGGCAGATCACTTGAGGTCAGGAGTTCAAGACCAGCCTGGCCAACACAGTGAATGAAACCCTGTCTCCAATAAAAACACAAAAATTACCCGGGCATGGTGGTGTGCGCCTGTAGTCCCAGGTATTTGGGAGGCTGAAGCAGGAGAATCACTGAACTCAGGTGGCAGAGGTTGTAGCGAGCCAAGATGGCACCACTACACTTCAGCCTGGGCAACAGGATGTCTCAAATAATAATAATAATAATAATAAATAAATAAATAAATAAATCCAACTAGGCACGGTGGCTCACGCCTGTAATCCCAGCACTTTGAGAGGCCGAGGCAGGTAGATCACCTGAGGTCAGAAGTTTGAGACCACCCTGGCCAACATGGTGAAACACCATCTCTACTAAAAATACAAAAATCAGCCGGGTGCAGTGGCGGGTGCCTGTAATCCCAGCTACTAGGGAGGATGAGGCAGAAGAATCGCTTGAACCTAGGGGGCGGAGGTTGCAGTGAGCCTAGATCGTGCCCCTACACTCCAGCCTGGGCAACAGAGCGAGACTCTGTCTCAAAAATCAATCATCAATCAATCCACGTGTCTGTGCTATGCCAAGATTTTAGATACTCTGAGCTGTGAATCTAAACTGTTCCTACGCAAGATGGGCTACACCACTAGCTAGCTAAGATAAGTAATGGTACTTCATAATAGGTCTCGAATTCTGATGTTTTGCTACAGAATCATGACTTCGTGGAAGGAGGGTCACATTAGGATTTACAATTATTTTGGATTTAAGTGACATAATTTTTATAAGCTTTACATCTGGCAGTAAATTGATTTCTAATCCTTGATTTTTTTTTTTTAAATGGGAGTCTCGTTCTGTTGCCCAGGCTGGAGTACAGTGGCACCATCTCAACTCACTGTAACCTCTGCCTCCTGGGTTCAAGCGATTTTCCTGCCTCAGCCTCCCGAATACCTGGGACTACAGGGGCATGCCACCACGCCCGGCTAATTTTTTGTATTTTTAGTAGAGATGGGGTTTTACCATGTTAGCCAGGATGGTCTCGATCTCCTGACCTCGTGATCCGCCTGCCTCCACTGGCCAAAGTGCTGGGATTACAGGTGTGAGCCACTGCGCCTGGCCTCTAATCCTTGATTTTGGAGGTCTCTGTTAAAAATGAACTAAGTTCTAAAAGCCAGCTTTGGCAAGACACCTTGATTTTACCTAGTACCCACCAAAGTCACCACATAAACTCTGACAACATACAACAGTGGTTTAGCTACCTTAAGCATCTATCTAAACAAAGATTTGTTAAAAATAAATTCTTGCCGGGCACAGTGGCTCATGTCTGTAATCCCAGCACTTTGGGAGGCCAAGGCGGGCGGATCACCTGAGGTTGGGAGTTCAAGACCAGCCTCACCGACATGGAGAAACCCCACCTCCACTAAAAGTACAAAATTAGCTGGGCGTGGTGGTGCATGCCTGTAATTCCAGCTACTCGGGAGGCTGAGGCAGGAGAATTGCTTGAACCCAGGAGGTGGAGGTTGCGGTGAGCCAAGATTGCACCATCACATTCCAGCCTGGGCAACAAGAGCGAAACTCTGTCTCAAAAAAACAAACAAAAAAACCAAATTATTCTTAGGCTGGTAAATCAGAACTGTATTTTGTATTGCTTTTATATGCTTACATATCCCATCACCTATTTCCAATCTGAAAAATAAAAGGGGAAATAAAAGGATTGGTCCAATAGTGTGATTTCATAAGAATCTTTATTTCTTCCTATGGAAGATGGAAATTGATTTCTTTTTTTCGTTTTCTTTCCAAGATGGAGTCTCACTCTGTCACCCAGGCTGGAGTGCAGTGGCTCAGTCTCAGTTCACTGCAACCTCCGCCTCCCGGGTTCAAGCGACTGTCCTGCCTCAGCCTCCCAAGTAGCTGGGACCACAGGCATGTGGCATCATGCCTGGCTAATTTTTGTATTTTTAGTAGAGGCGGGGTATCACCACGTGGGTGGTCTCGAACTCCTGGCCTCAAGTGATCCACCTGCCTCAGCCTCCCAAAGTGCTGGGATTACAGGAGTGAGCCACTGCACCCGGCCTGAAATTGATTTCTATATACTCAAGGATGCTAATAGTTAACGTGTAAGTTGTTCAGGAGAAAATCTCTACACAGGAAACTTTCAGGTTTTTGTTCCCTGGTGACATTTCCAGGTATAAGGCCTTCTACTCAGAATTAACAGGGAGCTTTATCTCTAACTTGCAAACTACTGGAGAGCAGAGATTATAATTACATATCTGGTATATGAAGAGATTATAAACTCTCAACAATAGTGTTAAATAATGATAATATGGCCGGGCGTGGTGGGTCACGCATATAATCCCAGCACTTTGGGAGGCAGAGGTGGGGGTCAGGAGTTCGAGACCAGGCCGGCCAACATGGCAAGACCCCGTCTCTACTAAAAATATAAAAATTAGCTGGGCATGGTGGTGCATGCCTGTAATCCCAGCTACTTGAGGGGGCTGAGGCACAAGAATCACTTGAACCTGAGAGGTGGAGGTTGCAGTGAGCCAAGACTGTGCCACTGCACTGCAGCCTGGGCAACAGAGTAAGACCCTGTCTCAGAAAAGAAAATAATAATAATAATAATATCGCTCTTATCTCATACATACTTCCTAAGTGTAACAGCATTAAGACTTGAAGACCAGGACCATAGGGTTGTGTATTTGCCCACTGAGAATCAAAAGCCCTCTCCAGGGGCTATTTTGAGCTCCAAAAAACTCACTGTGTGACTAAGAGAAGCAACTCCTTTTGTTGCATATTCTACTACTGTATTTTTGAGTGCCTACTTCAGTCCTTCTCATCATCATTTTAGGATAAGAAAATGCAAGGTTCATCTAGCTGAAACAATGATTTTAAAAGATGAGTGTTTATTGTACAAACAACACTATATCAACAATACAGAAATTTAAAATGCAAGAAAGATCACTTGGAACCTTCTCTCTTTTAAAATCTGTTTTTCATTTGTCAGGTTCCTGTTTAGCCTTCAGCCACATACATATTATAATTGTGCACAGCTATTATCAGCAGAGACAGGATTTTGTATCTCATTTCATTAAACATATTGAATGCTTTGCACATTACAGGCTCCATAATTATGTTAATGTCTGCATAATACCATCCAGATTTGATTTATCACAATTTACTTAAGTATTCGATTGCTAGTATTTAGATTAAGTAGCTTCCTTCCAATTATTATCTTGTTAAAAACGACTTTCCCTTTGGATAAATTCTCAGGTATGAACATTTTAGGTGAAAGGGTATAACATTTTTAGGCTCTTCTTTCAACAGATACTATGTACTTTTTTTTTTTTTTTTTTTTTTTTTTT
>NW_016810459.1:393051-412017 GCF_001698545.2 Rhinopithecus bieti
CCGGCTAGTTTTTGTATTTTTAGTAGAGACGGGGTTTCACCGTTAGCCAGGATGGTCTCGCTCTCCTGACCTCGTGATCCGCCCGTCTCGGCCTCCCAAAGTGCTGGGATTACAGGCTTGAGCCACCGCGCCCGGCCGATACTATGTACTTTTGTGTTTTTTTCTTTTTTTGAGACAGGGTCATGTCCTGTCACCTAGGCTAGAGTGCAGTGATGTAATCCCATTTAACTGTAGCCTTGACTTCCCAGACTCAAGCCATCCTCCCACTTGAGCCTCCTGAGTAGCTAGGACCAAAGGCACAAGCCACCATGCCCAGCTAATTCTTAAATTTTTTTGTAGAGATGGGGTCTCACTACATTGCCCAGGCTGAGCTCAAGTGATCTTCCTGTGTCGGCTTCCCAAAGTGCTGGATTACAGTCATGAGCCACTATGCCCAGCCAATACTGGCCAACATGGTGAAATCCCGTCTCTACTAAAAACCACAAAAAAATTAGCCAGGTGTGGTGGTGGGCGCCTATAATCCCAGCTACTCGGGAAGCTGAAGCAGAAGAATCACTTGAACCTGGGAGGCAGAGGTTGCAGTGAGCTGAGACCGAGCCACTGCACTCCAACCTGGGCAACAAGAACAAAACTCAGTCTCAGAAAAAAAAAAAAAAAAAAGGCCAGATTGATGGCATGTGGTATAGTCCCAGCTACTCAGGATTCTGGGGCAGGAGGATCCCTTGAGCCCAGGAATTTGAAGCTGCAGTGAGCCATGACTGCACCACTGTACTCCACCCTGGGTGCAAAACCCTGTCTTAAAAAAGAACAAAGCGGCCGGGCATGGTGGCTCACGTTTGTAATCCCAGCACTTTGGGAGGCTGAGGCGGGCAGATTACATGAGGTCAGGTATTTGAGACCAACCTGGCCAGCATGGTGAAACCCCGTCTCCAGGAAAAATACAAAAATTATCCAGGCATGGTGGCATCTGCCTGTAGTCCCAGCTGCCCGGGAGGCTGAGGCACAAGAATCGCTTGAACCCGGAGGCAGAGGTTACAGTGAGCCAAGAGTGCGCCACTGCACTCCAGCCTGGGCAACATAGTAAGACTTGGTTTCAAAAAAAAGAAAAAGAAAAAAAAGAGAACAAAGCACCCCTGACATAATGGGTTAGCCTGATACTCTCAAGGTAGGCCTTGGTATCCTAGTGTAAAAAAGTAATTTCAGAGAACATCAACATCAGTCAAGGCCGCTCTGTAACTGTGATAAAGACAAAAACAAGACCACTCTGTAATCATACCTGAACACAGACCAAAACAAGAACACTGGCCAGGCAAGGTGGCTCATGCCTGTAATCCCAGCACTTTGGGAGGCTGAGGCGGGTGGATCACCTGAGGTCAGGAGTTCGAGACCAGCCTGGCCAACATGGTAAAACCCTGTCTTTACTAAAAATACGAAAATTAGCTGTGCGTGGTGGCATGTGCCTGTAGTCCCAGCCACTCGGGAGGCAGAGGTGAAAGAATCACTTGAACCTGGGAGACGGAGGCTGCAGTGAGCCAAGATCGTGCCACTGCACTCCAGCCTGAGCGACAGAGCGAGACTCCATCTCAAAAAACAAACGAACAAACAAAAAACCCAAGAACACTACCTAAACCACAAAAAGATCAAATATCCCCTTAACCTTGCTAATATAAATGACAGTTTCATCTTTATCAATTACAGCTTTAACCTCCTTCTAGATAAGATTAAGATACCCAAACATAGAATTTGCCCCTGTCGTGACAGTATCCATCTGGAGCAAAGTGCTATATCCTTAAGCCTTCCCCCAAATCACGTGCAACAAGTCCCAGTGTTATAACACCTTTCTGGCACTCTTACTGAGCGGTCCCTTGCTCCTCTATGGAGAAGGTTCTCCCAGGTACAACAAGCAACAACATCTGACTTGTTCTGCAACAAGAACAGTCCCTGATAGTCTTTGGCTGGAGAGTGTTGACAATGGGAAGTAAGAGTTCACATCCAAAATTAAACACCTCCAACTGTGTAGATCATCACTCTGTCGATCGCTATCCTTCTCCTCAAATCACACCCCACCCCTAACCCCTTCAAGAGTCCTCCTTTCGGCCAGGCGCGGTGGTTCATGCCTGTAATTCCAGCACTTTGGGAAGCCAAGACAGGCGGATCACGAGGTCAGACGATCAAGACCATCCTGGCCAACATGGTGAAATCCCGTCTTTACTAAAAATACAAAAATTAGCTGGGCGTGGTGGCACGTACCTGTAATCCCAGCTATTTGGGAGGCTAAGGCGGGAGAATTGCTTGAATCCAGGAGGCCAGGAGGCAGAGGTTGCAGTGGGCTGAGATCGTGCCACTGCACTACAGCCTGGCGACATAGCGAGACTCCGTCTCAAAAAAACAAAACAAAAAAAAACAAAAATAAAGTCCTCCTTTCTTGAATTATTTTCTGTATTCTCCTGGTTTTCCTGAGTTCCCTGCTCCCCCGCAGTAGTTCTTCTTGCCCTGTAAATGCACATATTTTCCAAGGTTCTCTCCTTAGCTTATCTGTCAGTATCAGTGGTTCTTAACCATTTTTGGCTCATAGTACTCTCTTTGAAAATCTAAGGACAAAAACTAAGAACTACTTCCCACACCACCCCCCCCAAAATCTTGCCCAGAAAGTACACATATAATCAAAACTTTGCAATTTTAGGGAACGTTTACACAACTCAAGCCAGGAATGCCTGCTCTCTACCCTCTTTCCCATGGTAATGTAACAATTTCAATAATTCCTTCTACATAAATGACTGCCAAATCACTAACTTCAATCCTTACTCTCTGCCAAACTTCAACTAATTGATGAAAAGGACAAAACCCAAATCTGTTCCTTAACATTCACCTTGCCATCTTTCCAGTTATATTGGTTCAAGACATTAGTATCAATTTTTTTTTTTTTTTTTATTTGAGACGGGTCTAGCTCTGTCCCCAGGCTGGAAGTGCAAGTGGCCGGATCTCAGCTCACGCAAGCTCCGCCATTAGGGTTTACGCCATTCTCCTGCCTCAGTCCTCCTGAGGTGCTGGGACTACAGGCGGCCCGCCACCTTCTTGCCCGGCTAGTTTTTTTGTATTTTTAGTTAAGACGGGGTTTCACGTGTTAGCCAGGATCGGTTCGATCTCCTGACCTCGTGATGTGGCCCGTCTCGCCTTCCCAAAGTGCTGGGAATTACAGGCTTGGCCACCGCGCCCGGTCTTTTTTTTTTTTTTTTTTTTAGATGGAGTCTCGTTCTGTTGCCCAGCTGGAGTGAATGGCGCAATCTCAGCTCACGTGCACCCTCCACCTCCCGGGTTCAAGCGTTCTCCTGCCTCAGCTTTCCCCAGTAGCTGGGATTACAGGCACCCACCATCATGCCCAGCTAATTTATTTGTACTTTTATAGAAACAGGGTTTCACCATGTTGGCCAAGCTGGTCTCAAACTCCTGACCCCAAGTGATCCGCCCACCTTGGCCTTCCAAAGTGCTGGGATCACAGATGTGAGCCACCTCACACTACCAAGAAAATCTTTTTAACACTAGGCCCAAATTCCTACACGGCAACAGTTGGCTGAAGTCAAGAATGTCTTCTGTAGTTCTTTGCAGCCCCTACTACTCCTTACTGTCTCGTGCCTAGCAAACTTTCCTTTACTTAGCTTTTCTGTCTGGCTCCGCAGCCTATCTGAGTTTGCATAAGTCTAAACCACGAACATATACCTAACCCACCCCAGCTGCCAGACCCATGTTCTAATTAAGGTTATAGCACCTCTAATTAAGTAGTTTTGTAAAAGTATGACTGTATTGTTAACAATGACAAAAACAACAGTTGGCTATCCCTGCTGTTACTACTGTGCTAACTGGGGCCAAGAAATTTGGGAATTGAATGACTGCCCCTAGTTTGATTGTTAGCCCACAGCACAGGGACATTCTACATCAAAACTTTACTATTTAGAACACAACATAATCTCTCCCACCTCTGAAATCTTCATATATTATCCAAAGACAGTTACAATTATTTAAATAATCTTCCTCTCTTCAAATTGTGGGAAAAGCTTATGGAATCATTTTTACTGCTACTAGTACTTCTAAATAAGTAAGATATTGCTCACTTAGAGTATTTTCCAGATGCATGCAGATACCTTCGCAGCACCAGATTATTATCACTCCCATTTTGCAGATGCAGTAACAAAAGCACAAATAAGGGAATCATTTGCCCAATGTCGCAAAGTTCAGAGAAGAGCACTATTCCTAGTTCCCTGCTTTGGTTCTGGAAGCTAAACAAAAACAAATACTAACTATAAAATGAAAACAGCTCTCCTTGCCCCAAACACTAGGTTATGAGGACGTAGGAAGACAAAAAAAGGGAGGAATTAAGAGTAGCTTAAATTATTAATTATGCTCGCCTTCAAAATAGTGTCAATAGATTCAAGAAGCAAGAGGCTGTGATGATTAATTCAGTTTACAATTCAGTAATATCTGCTAGGCTAAACACTATGATGCATGTGCAGTGAGTGGAATGAACTCTTCCAAGCAGGAGACTCTTTTCCTACTCCAAGTGACAACGATGACAGTTCTCAACCATGAGTGGGCAGCTGGAGAGACCAAGAAAAGGAAGTTCTGTGGAGGCTTGTTGCCACCACTTAGTTTTGAAAGGCTTCTGTGTAAGACAAGCGACTCTCAACAGAAGAGGAAATGAAAGGTTGGCCCCAGCCACCATGGTATTATTTCCTTCCTCAAAACTGTTTAAATTTTTGCCATGTCCTTTATAAACAGACCAACCACCATGGTATCATTTCCTTCCTTAAAACTGTTTAAATTTTTGCCTATGTCCTTTATAAATAGACACTTCTCCTAGTACTCAAGATTTTCTTGATCTAGAGCAAGCTTCTCTCTTTTCATTATCCAAAATGTGTTTGTCCAGGGTTAATTTACTCACACATTATGACATTACTTGTCTATTCACACAGGGTGAGGTGAAAATGGAGGGAGGGCTGGGCGTAATCATTTCCCACCCCTAGGCCCTAGGCACTGCCTCTTTTTATTTGCCATTCCTCTGACATCATGCTATTCGTGGACTCTGTTCCAAACGTTTCTGCTCTTTGACTTATTTTATCCTGGCCTATAATTGGGTTGGTTACAAAGTTTACTGAGAAATTTTTCACTTCATTTAAAATTGTCTTTCTAGTCACTCTTAAAAAGGCTACTTTCCAAAGAGCAAATGCTTATACCCTGAAATATACTACCAGACACACATTCCCCGCCTTCCTTATAGAAAACAGTTCATGTATTTCTCATATCTCAGTTTATACATTTTTAGATTCTATTCACTAAAAAACAGCCAAGTGTGCTATTTTAAATACTTCGACATATGTTCTTAGGCTGTTTTCACTATTATGTATCCTGAATGATGCTCTGAGCATCATTATTTCTTAAGTCTTTCCTTTAAGGCCTATAATTTAAAACCAGCATAAAAAGATGAGGCAAAAACAACCAACCAACCCTCTAGAAGCAGCACATCCAGAGAGGGCCTAAAGAAACACACTCCTTTGAAGACTTACCAGAAAAGAAATGTATGAGTGAAAAAAGGAACACAAAAAGAGAGGAAGAAGTCATCAACGGGAAAGAATGGAAAGGAGAGTAAGGCAAGTCTCTTCTAAAAGAAACAGATGGGAAAACTAGCAGTGAGAGGTTCTACAGCAAGTGGCACAATGTATTCAGGACCTAGGGGAGAGGTCACAGCCCCCCAGACACTTACCGTGTTGCATTTTGTGCCACACACCACTTGCCTATGATTCAACCACTGAGATGCAAACACTTTATTAAGGGTCCCAAGGTGAAACTCTCTCTCCTTCAGGAGACTGGGAAGTTGCTGTGCTGCATAACCATGCAACACTCGAGAGTAGCTGGTTTCATTCTGTAGCCTGACTTCCCGGTTCTTCAAGTAGTATACTAAGGATCTCTTCACAGGAGGAAGTCTTTTCCTTTTGTGAAGCGAGTGATCCCAGCCAATCTGTGGAAACAACATTAGAAATCAGGGCTTTGGTTACTCTTCTTCAGAACGGATCCTGCTGTATTACAGAAGTCACCAACAACTCATAATTCATACTGCAGAATTTACAAACAACAGAAATACAAACACAAGAGAACAAGAATCTCAATCCAGAAAGTCGTTTAACTCTTCCAACATTAAAAAAAAATTGCTCACAGTCAAACTTACCTATGTGAATTACAAGGGCTGAAAGTCAAGGGAATCAATGCAGAATAGAACAGGCTAAAAGGTTTACTAGACCTTTCAGCAGTGAAAGATTGAAGGAAATGAGAGGTCGAGTGATTCCCATACCAACCTGGGCTGCATCTCTGCCCAGCCCCCTTCTCCCTCTCAGTCTGCACTCCCACTGGAGCACGGAAGATACAGTCCAAGGAGACAGACCTGAGTGCCAGGTCTTCCAGGGATGCATCATCAATGACCGTTCCTCTGTCATCATGCCCGCGCTCCAGGCAGTTGAAGAATTCGAAAAATCAACCACCAACAGGGTAGTAGGCCCCCGGGAAATCAGAGGCCATATCTATGTCCAAGAAGACCTTCCTTTCCAAAGGGGGCGGTATAGAGATGATACCTGGGAACTGTTGTTTCTTTTGGGGTCCAAACGCCAAAAGGCCCAGTTCGGGGTTGGGTATACATATAGAGAGACTCCTTCTTTCTTCGAGGAGGGACGCAATCATCCCAGCTTCCTAGCGTCCACGGAAGGTAGAGTTCACTCTACCAAAGTTAGTTTCCGATTCCCTTAACTTCGGTTTCCCCTTCCTCCAAAGCCAGGATTCTGGTTTCTTTTCAAGCCCTATCCACGGCTGCAGGCCTCCCGCGGATTATGTCCCATTGCTGAGTTCCCCTTTGGCTCCTCACCGCCCTGGCCTCCAGTTAACGAGGGTCCAGCCCTGACTCTACAGGCCCTGGCCCCATTCCTGTTTTGCCTCTGACTGCAGACCTTGGACCCCGATTCCTGTCGCAGGATCTGCGGACCCTAAACCCCTCTTGGTGCCTCGGCCTCACCACCTAGGTGCCGGCCTCTCAACCCTCACCTGCGGGCCCTGAGCGTCGCTCCCAGCTCCCGGCGAGGCGGGCGCTTTCCGCTTCCTGCTAACTGCTTTCCGGGCCATAGTGGGCAGCGCCGCCGCGGCCCCGCAGCCACATGGGGCGGGGGAAGAGAGGGATAGCAGGACGGCGGGTCATATACTGGGCCCCGGGGCCGCGCACCTTAGTGCGCCCGGCCCGGAAAATGGCCCGGACCCGGAGCGGCAGCAGAAAAAAGGCGGAAAGAAGGGAAAGAGAGAGGAAGGACTGGGGCCAGGAAAGGGAAGGGAAACCGAGAACTAGAAGCTTTCCAACGGCAGAGCCTGGAAGGACGGCGAGCGATTAGAACCAAAACACCCCTCCCCTCCCCTTGCCCGCGCGCCGTCACCCTTGCGCAGCCGCACTTTGGACAGCGTCGCCACGGAAACGCCGCCGGAAGGAGAGGGGCGGGATTTAGGGGTTGGAGGAGACTTAGCTGTTGTTTCCCGGCCGCCGCCGGACCATTTTCTACGGTCGTTTGGCAGCCGCCGGATGGACGTGGACGAGCTGGGGCCGAGGGAATCTGGCTTCTGGCCGCCGACCTCCGACCCCAGCCCGCCTATCCGCAGGCACCCGGAAATGAAGACCACCAGCACTGCTGGGGGAAGGAATCCCCCCTAGTGCAGGCCTTTAGCCGGTAGCCGCTACCAGTTACCTCCCATCTGGCACCAAACGTTTCCCTGAATCTGTCACAAACCGTGCTCTGGCTCCAAGGGCTGGACAGGGGGGTCAGGGGTGGGACAGAAACCGCCCCCACCCGTCAAGGTGAAGTCCAGTCAGGAAGCCAAGGCAGTGTGGCCAGACTTTCCCACCGCTGAGAACCTGCCCAGCACAACCAACCCAGGCCGACCCACGGGTCTCGGGCTACCCTCTTCCCACCCCTGGGTAGCCCTCAGGCTCCATTCTCCGCTCTGTCTCCTCCTGATCCTTTCTCCTGTCCGAACTGCTTCAGCCCCTCAGTCACCTTCCCCTTACGGTGCGACTTCACCATCCCCTTTAGATTTCCATGACCTGCCATCTAAACCACATGGTCTTTTGTGCTTTATGAAGTAGGCATCACGCTGTAACTTAACTGTCGCTGCCTGCCTTACTCTTGGATTCGGGTTGCGTCTCCATTAGGGCAGGTTGGGAATTCTGAACCACAGGAAAGAGTGGTCATTTTTGGCTTGCCAGTCCAGTTGGAGCTGGCATTGGCCACCAAATAAGGGGGCTTCATCAGGATCACCCTTGCCAACATTTTTGGAAGATCCTGAAGGAATATGACCGCCAGCCTTCACTTTCCTCAAGCAAACAAACCCTCTGAGGAAGTAGGATGCTCTTGCTTGGGGCCGATTGCCCTCAGGCTGTGGTGCCCAGTTACCTGCTGGTCCCTTCAGGCTTCAGGCCTCAGGCCTCATACCTCCGAGGAGCTCTGTTGGACCATCTGAAGTTCTGTCAACAAGGAGATTTGGATTTGTTTTCCAAGCTGAACCAAAGACCAGATTGAAGCAGGGTCTCCTGCCAGCCCAAGTCAGCACTGCCACTAACCCCTAATGTCTTGGGAAAGGCAGCTCCATCTTATTTGGTCAGGCCTGTCCCTTTAGAGATATGCACGTAGTGAGTGGGTCAGGAGTGGGTCAGCTTTCTTTTTTGAGTCTGTTCTAGTTCTGTCTTGCCCCGCAATGCTCTGGATGACCCAGGAGCCCTTGGGCAAGAGTCTGGAATCCTTGGAGAATCTCTCAGCTCAGATTGGGCTGGGCTGGGCTTGGATCCCAGTCTCCTCTGTTAGTGCCAAGAGGGGCATACTGGGAACTGCTGCAGGCTCTTTGTCAAAGTTCCTTTACTTCGTCTTCACATCCCAGGGACCATCCCCAAATGCACCTTATAGCAGAGCTCACCATTTCTTTCTTTTTTTTTTTTTTTTTTGAGATGGAGTCTTGCTCTGTAGCCTAGGCTGGAGTGCATTGGTATGATCTCAGCTCACTGCAACCTCTGCCTCCTGAGTTCAAGTGATTCTCCTACCTCAGCCTCCTGAGTAGCTCAGATTACAGGTGCCCGCCACCCTTGCCCAGCTAACTTTTTTTTTTTTTTTGAGATGGGGAGCTGGCATGTTTTGATTGGTAAGTGAAGGCAATAAGTAAAACTATTTCTGAGAATCACAGTAGGCTGTTTTAACAGCTATTAGATAAAACTGCTTTCAGATTACAGCAGGCAGTTTCAGCAGTGAGACTCACTAAGAATGCCATTCTTGGAGTAAAGTTACGTGCCCTGAGTACTTTTTCCCCCAGCCACTCTACTACTTTATTATCATTATTATTTTATTATTTTACTTTTTAGACAGGGTCTTGCTCTGTCGTCCTGGCTGGAGTCCAGTGGCACCATTTCAGCTCACTGCAGCCTTTGCCTCCTGGGTTCAAGTGATCCTCCCGCCTCAGCTTCCCAAGTAGGTGGGACTACAGGCATGCGCCACCAGGCCTGGTTAATTTTTTTATTTTTAGTAGAGATGGGGTTTCACCATGTTGGCCAGGCTGGTCTCGAACTCCTGACCTCAGGTAATCGGCCCAACTTGGCCTCCCAAAGTGCTGGGATTATAGGCGTGAGCCAGCGCACCTGGCCTGCAGTTTTTTAAAAAGCAATTGTGAATTAAATTTCCAAAATGGACTTTCATTCTATGTTGTTTGCATAGAAATGGTGAGCTCTTGGCCAGGCACAGCGGCTCACGCCTGTAATCCTAGCACTTTGGGAGGCCAAGGTGGGCGGATCACCTGAGGTCAGGATTTTGAGACCAGCCTGGCCAACATGGCAAAACCCCATCTCTGCTAAACATACAAAAATTAGTGGGCACCTAGCTTGGCTAACATGGTGAAACCCCGCCTCTACTAAAATACAAAATTTAGCCAGGCGTGGTGGCAGGCGCCTGTAGTCCCAGCTACTCGGGAAGCTGAGCCAGGAGAATAGCTTGAACCCAGGAGACTGAGGCTTCAGTAAGCCAAGATCGAGCCACTGCACTCCAGCCTGGGCAACAGAACGAGATTCCGTCTCAAAAAAAAAAAAAGAAAAAAGAAAAGAAAAAGAAATCAAACACACTGCTGGGCATGGGGCTCACCCCTGTAATCCCAGCACTTTGGGAAGCTGAGGCAGATAAATTACTTGCACTCAGGAGTTTGAGACCAGCATGGGCAACATAGGAAAATCCCGTCTCTATAGAAACATACAAAAATTAGCTGGGTTGGGTGGATGCGACTGTAGTCCCAGCTACTTTGGAGTTGGGAGGCTGAGGTGGGATGATAACTTGAGCCCAGAGGGTGGAGGTTGCAGGTGGAGAGCCAATATCATGCCACTGCACTCCAGCCTGGGAGATCCAGACCCCGTTTCCAAAAAAAATCAAACACAAAACAGTAATTCCTTTTTTTTATTTTTATTTTTTGAGGGACAAGTTCTCGCTTTGTTGCCCAGGCTGGAGTGCAGTGGTATGGCATGCGTGTGCCACTGCACCCAGTTTATTTTTTTATTTTTTGTAGAGATGGAGTCTCGCCTTGTTTCCCAGGCTGGTTTTGAACTCCTGGGCTTAAGCGATCCTCCCATCTTGGCCTCCCAAAGTACTAGGATTACAGGTATGAGACACTGAGCCCAACCAAAGCAATAATTCCTAAATGTAATTAGTAAATGCCTAATTTCATGTTTATGAAGTATGAAAACAGGTACAACTGATCCATGGTAAGAGAAGTCAGTCATTACTCTTAAGCAGGGTTACTAACTGGCAGGGGACCTCAGGGAGCCTTCTGAGGTTCTGGAAATTTCTTTTTTGCTTTGTGAGACAGAGTCTCACTTTCCCGCCCAGGTTGGGGTGCAGCGGCACGATCTCAGCTCACTGCAACCTCTGCCTTCCAGGTTCAAGCGATTCCCTTGCCTCAGCCTCCCAAGTAGCTGGGACTACAGGCTTGCGCCACCACACCTGGCTGATTTTTGTATTTTTGGTAGAGATGGGGTTTCACCATGTTGGCCAGGCTGGTCTCAAACTCCTGACCTCAGGTGATCCACCCGCCTCAGCTTCCCAAAGTGCTGGGGTTACAGGCATCAGCCACCACACCTGGCCTGGACATTTCCTTTTTTTTTTTTTTTTTGTGAGACAGAGTCTCGCTTCATCACCAAGGCTGGGTGCAATGGCGCGATCTCAGCTCTCTGCAACCTATGTTTCCCAGGTTCAAGCGATGCTCCTGCCTGAGCCTCCTGAGTAGCTGGGATTACAGGTGCCCCCCACCACGCCCGGCTGATTTTTTGGGTATTTTTAGTAGAGACGGGGTTTCTCCATGTTGGTCAGGATGGTCTCGAACTCCCGACCTCAGGTGATCCGTCCCCCTCGGCCTCCCAAAGTGCTGGGATTACAGGCCCAGCCCTAATTTTTGTATTTTTAGTAGAGACAGGGTTTCCCCATGTTTGCCAGGCTTGTCTCGAACTCCTGACCTCAAGTCATCCACATGCCTCGGTCTCCCAAAGTGCTGATATTACAGGCGTGAGCCACAGTGTCTGGCCCTCAAACTATACTATTTTGTAGCCTCAAATAAAAACCCCAACAGTTCCAATCTTCTCTAACCCCACTCCTCCAATTCAGTTCTTGTAACCATTTCATCACAGTGCAATGTGCTGCTAGAGGCTCATTAATGGACCCACACATGTTACCTTCTCTTGCCTTGGTCTTGCCAGGAAGAATAAACAATAAGAAATACTATAAAGTGCTTTGGGCAAACTGAATCATGTTACACTTGCTTGAAACAGTATTTTCTCTTGTTTATTTGCATAGGTTTCCAGGAACAAACAAAGCAGATGTTAATATAATTCCCTGTTTGACTCTACCCTTCATGTGTTGGAACTAATTAACCATCCTTGCTAGCAAAGGGGCAAGTAAGAGCTCAGGAGGAAAGTATTTCTGTTAGGAAAAAGGATTTTGGATTTTAATTCATACAAATATAATAAAAACATAGCAAGGAAAGAGACCCGGGGGACACAGGACACAAATGAACACAGATGGAAAGCGCGCAAAAACGGCTCTCTGATGACATAGAGATGTTGGAGGTCTCTGAGGCATGGATCGTAATTACTTCACTCACTGTGGAAATATTTTTCAGATCCTGGGCATAGGTTATTAAAAGTGGAAGATATAGGCCAGGCGAGGTGGCTCACACCTGTAATCCCAGCACTTTGGGAGACTAAGGCGGATGGATCACTTGAGGTCAGGAGTTTGAGATGAGCCTGGCCAACATGGTGAAACCTCGCCTCTACTAAAAATACAAAAATTAGCTGGGCATGGTGGCGGATGCCTGTAATCCCAGCTACTCAGGAGGCTGAGGCAGGAGAATCTCTTGAACCTGGGAGGCGGAGGTTGCAGTGAGTTAAGATCGCACCAATGCACTCCAGTCTGGGCAACAGAGTGAGACTGTCTCAAAAAAAAATGGGAGATATAGAGAGACAGCTCATGTCTTAAACTCAATAGTTTTAAAGAAAACTAAGGCCAAAAATGACAAGTCATGCAACCAGACAAGAGATAAGCCAGAGCTGGAACCTATGAACTCTGGTCTACATAATTTTCTTTTCTTTCCTTCCCACCTACCTTCCTTCCTTCCTTCCTTCCTTCCTTCCTTCCTTCCTTCCTTCCTTCCTTCCTTCCTTCCTTCCTTTCTTTTTCTTTTTGGCTTTGAGACCTGCTTGATTTATTCCAATTATTTAATACACAATGATGCAACTGTGATCCCAAAGTGTGCAAAGTTAAAGCCTTCAACTGCAGCTGAGGAGAGGGCAGGAATGGTTCACTGGGGATGGTGGTAAGTCAGGAATGACAGGCAAGTGGCCATGACCCGGGCAGCCTCCTCCCCAGGGCCAGGGACAGGGGAGTGGCCTGAGGAGGAGGACCCAAGGGTAGCCCAGGGTCAGGGAAGGGGGCAGAGACCTCCCCTTGGCCTAGGTCAGGAGCTCAGAAGTGCCACATGGCTGAGGGGGCAGCGGCCCAGGAAGGGCCAGAGGCAGGGCCAGGAGAGCACCATTTTCTGGGGGGCTGGGGGCAGGGAGGTGCCCTATAGGAGAAGCCAGGAGGGGCTGCCTGCCCCTGGGATGGGGGCTGGGCTGGAGCAGGCTGCAGCAAGAAAGACCTGAGGCAGGCACAGGGCCTGAGAACCCGGCTGGCTGGGCTCGGGGGGCTCCCAGGGCAGCCTGGCCCAGGGAGCAGTCCTGACTCTGCAGGGGATGCCCAGCGAGGGCCTGCAGACCCCTCAGGGCCTCCCCGGCTCTCTCTCTGGAAAGGAGCTGGGGAACCCATAGTGCAAATCTGTGGACCACTCAGTTATGGAGGGAGGCTGTGCCTGAAGGGGGACACTGGGGTGCGCCCCCTCCACCACCTTGGCCTTCACTGTTGTCCTCTGTACAGCTGCTCCTCCTAAAAATACAGACCATGGACGCCACCCTTGATCTGGGCTGACATGATCCGCTTCTCAAACTTGAACTCTCCTGAGTACATCATGGACGGAGGGACAAACAGGTTGTGGGCCCCGACATCCTGGCAGCTGTGCTGGATGCCCACTATGAGGTAGGGCATGAACTTCTGAATGGACCGTTTGTCTTGGATGGAGCCCGAGACACCCTACACGATCTTCACCTCATCCTCCTCGCTGAAGTATCGTTTCTGGCTGCTGCTGCTCTTCTCCATGGCATCCAGTGAGCCCATGCCCTGGTACTTCTTGAGCCACACCCCTTCTGAGAAGAAGTACTCACCAGGGGCCTCCATGGTGGTGGCCAGCAGGGAGCCCATCATCACTGTTGAGGCTCCAAGGGCTGGGGCCTTGACCATGTGCCTCACGGTCTGGATGCCTCCATTGGCTATGATGGGCACACCAAAGTGCCAGGCATACTCGGGCACCTTGTACACAGCAGTGCCCTGGGGCTGACCACAAGCCATCACTTCCCAGGTGATGCAGATGGAGCCGCAGCCTGTGCCCATGCACAGCCGGTCCACACCATCATCAATCAGGTTCTTGGCCTGGGCTGCTGTCACCATGTTCCCCTCAATCACCTGGAGGTGGGGGTACTTCTGTTTGATGTAATGCACCATGGCGATCTGATACACCAAGTTCCCTTGGGATGAGTCCAAGACTATGACGTCGATGCCCGCCTGGGTGAGCAGGTCCAGGTGATATTTGTCATCCTCACAGGTGCCCACAGCTGCCCCGCACAGCAGCTGCTTGTGGGAATCCTTGGAGGCCAGAGGGTAGTCTTGGTTCTTCTTCAGGTCAGTGCCAGTGATAATGGCCACCAGCTCATCATGATCATTGACGAAAGACAGCTTCCCTTTCTTGCTACGCTGCAGGATCTCATTTGCCTCTTTCAACGTCTCACCTGCTGGAGCCACCACCAGCTCAATCCTTGGCATCATCACCTCACTAAGGAGGGTGGTATGGTCCTTTTCAGCAAGAAAGTTGATATTTTGGGAGGTGACGATGCCCTCCAGCTTACTGCCCATGGTGCCCGTCTTAGTGATGGGGATGCCAGAGAAGCCATGCCGCATCTTGGCCTCCAGCACATCACCCACAGTGTGCGAGGGACTCGGCGCCACGGGGTCCGTGATGAAGCCCTGTTCAAACTTCTTGACCTTACGCAGCTCCTTGACCTGGAACTCTGGGGTGCAGTTGTGGTGGATGAAACCAATATCACCCATCAGAGCAATCGCAATGGCCATGTCAGCCTCTGTCACAGTGTCCATGGGGGAGGAGATCAGCGGTGTCTTCAGCGTGATCTTCTGGGTCAGGGCTGAGGTCAGGTCCACCTCATCAGCTATGAAGTCTATGAATCCTGGGAGAATTAGGAAGTCATGGTAGGTGAGACTGTGGGCGCTGGCGAAGAGCTGCTGCACTGTGAGCCTGTCCTCGAGCAGGTAGCTGGTGTGCGGCTGATCAGGTAGTCCACCATGCTGCCGCCAGACCGTGCGACCCGACAGAAACACCCACTGGGCCACCTGCTGCTGCGGCTGCTGATGCCGCGCCCCTGCCACGCTGCCGCCGCGGCCCGGCGGGCAGGGGATAGGGGATTTTTTTTTTTTTTTTTTTGAGAGCAGGGTCTGTGGCCCAAGCTGGAGGGCAGTGGTATGATCTCGGCTCACTGCAACCTTTGCCTCTTGGGCTCAAGCCATCCTCCCACCTCAGCTTCAAAAGTAGCTGGGACTACAGGTGCATGCCACCATGCCTGCCTAATTTTTGTATTTTTTGTAGAGATGGGGTTTCACCATGTTGCACAGGCTGATCTTGAACTCCTGAGCTCAAGTGATCTATATGCCTTGGCCTCCCTAAGTGCTGGGATTACAGGCGTGAGTCACCATGCCAGGCCCATAATTTTCAACACTACTACTAGATTAAATATCTGGGTCCAGTTGAAGTTGCAAGTAGTATTTATTTTAGCATTTCCCTTGTACTCTCATGTTTTCTCTGTATTCAGAACCTGAAATGTTTTATCCAGAACATCTACTACTTTGACAGCAGAAATTCTATTTCTATATGTTATGTATAATTTGGCATACACTGATAGAATTTGTGCTAAGTACAGTACAGATAATTTCTGTTTTATTTATTTATTTTTTTTAGAGACAGGGTCTCACTATGTTGTCCAGGCTGGACTCACAACTCAAGGGATCCTTCTGCCTCAGCCTCCAGAGTAGCTGGCACTACAGGTGTGAGCCATCATTCTCAGTACAATTTCCAATCATTCATTAATTGATCACAGAGTTTGTAAGTTTCAAGTCCTTGTTTTCTGTTGCTCCTGCCTGTTAAACAATCTTACTTTTATTTGTAACCTTAATAAGATAATAAAATAAAGGAAGAGACAAAACTTTTCTACTTAATAAGATCAAGTAATTTATTTATTTATTTTTTGAGATGGAGTCTCACTCTTGTCACCCAGGCTGGAGTGCAATGGTGTGATCTCGGCTCACTGCAACCCCCTACCTCTCAACTTCAAGCAATTTTCCTGCCTCAGCCTCCCGAGTAGCTGGGATTACAGGTGTCCGCCACCAAGCCCAGCTACTTTTTGTATTTTTTGTAGAAACGGGGTTTCACCATGTTGGCCAGGCTTGTCTCAAACTCCTGACCTCAAGTGATCCATCTGCCTCGACTTCCCAAAGTGCTGGGATTACAGGCATGAGTCACTGCGCCTGGCCAAGAAATTTACTTTTAAAAAATTGGCCAGACAAGGTGGCTCATGCCTGTAAATCCAGCACTTTGGGAGATTGAGGCAGGTGATCACTTGAGGTCACGAGTTTGAGACCAGCCTGGCCAACATGGTGAAACCCCGTCTCTACTAAAAATACAAAAACTAGCTGGGCATGGTGGCAGTCACCTGTAATCCCAGCTACTAGGGAGGCTGAGGCAGGAGAATCGCTTGAACCTGGGAGATAGAGGTTGCAGTGAGCCGAGATCATGCCACTGCACTCCAGCCTGGGCAACAGAGCGAGACTCCATCTCAAAAAATAAATAAATAAATAAAATAAAACAAAAATAAAAAATAAGAGACAAATAGCTAATTGGAAGAAAAACGATGTACCTCATCCTACTCACCCTATCTTCCTATCGCCTTCATTCATTTCTGAAATGACTAATGTGGGGTTATATATAAGTATAAAAATTGTACACAAATATTACCTACAAATTTTGTTGAGGAGTCTTCCATCAGTCATATTTTTTGACTCAAATACAACATAATCTTGGCATAAAAACAAACACATAGGCCAGACGTTCTTTGCGGAGAGTCGTCGGGGTTTCCTGCTTCAACAGCGCTTGGACGGAACCGGCGCTGGTCCCCCAACCCGGCGGGCCGCCCGTAGCCAGCCCTCAGTCACCTCTTCACCGCGCCCTCGGACCGCCCCAAGGCCCCCACCGCCGCCACCGCCGCCTGTCCTTAGCCTCCGCCATGACAACACCTCGCAGGTGCGCCAGAACTACCACCAGGACTCAAAGGCCTCCATCAACCGCCAGATCAACCTGGAGCTCCACCCTTCCTACGTTTACCTGTCCATGTCTTACTACTTTGACTGCGATGATGTGGCTTTGGAGAACTTTGCCAAATACTTTCTTCACCAATCTCACGAGGAAGGGGAACATGCCGAGAAACTGATGAAGCTGCAGAACCAAGGAGGTGGCCGAATCTTCCTTCAGGATATCAAGAAACCAGACTATGACGACTGGGAGAGTGGGCTGAATGCGATGAAGTGTGCATTACATTTGGAAAGAAATGTGAATCAGTCACTACTGGAACTGCACAAACTGGCCACTGACAAAATGACCCCATTTGTGTGACTTCATTGAGACACATACCTGAATGAGCAGGTGAAAGCCATCAAAGAATTGGGTGACCACGTGACCAACTTGCGCAAGATGGGAGCACCCGAATCTGGCTTGGCAGAGTATCTCTTTGACAAGCACACCCTGGGAGACAGTGATAATGAAAGCTAAGCCTCAGGCTAATTTCCCCATAGCCATGGGGTGACTTCCCTGGTCACCAAGGTAGTGCATGCATGTTGGGGTTTCCTTTACCTTTTCTGTAAGTTATACCAGAACATCCACTTAAGTTCTTTGATTTGTACCATTCCTTCAAATGAAGAAATTTGGTACCCCCCCCAAAAAAAAACACATAGGCATCAACTAATGATAGAAAAATAAAATGGCTTACAAAATGGAACAAATATTTTCTAAAAATTATTAGACTATTAGGCAACATTTTTCCTCTGATCACAAATGTCCAGAAATGTCTTTAAAGACCATTATCAGCTGGTGGTGGCTCATGCCTGTAATCCCAGCACTTTGGGAGACCGAGGCAGGCAGATCAGTTGAGGCTAGGAGTTTACAGCCAGCCCAGGCAACATGGTGAAACCCTGTTACTACAAAAAAATACAAAAAGTAGCCAGGTGTGGGGGTGTGCACTTGTAGTCCCAGCTACTGGGGTGAGGCTGAGGTTAGAAGGTTTTAGAGCCCAGGAGGTGCAGTTTGCAGTGAGAGGAGACCCCGTCTCAAAACAACAACCAAAAACCATTTCCAAGAAATAAATGCAATAAATATTGTGATGTTCCTTCTCTGTGTGTGTATTCTTACCACCTATTTGTGTGTTTATTTATTGAAATAAAATGGCACACACACATTTTTCCCTGTTGGTTTTTTGTTTGTTTGTTTGTTCATTTGTTTTCTGAGACAGAGTCTTGCTTTATTGCCCAAGCTGGAGTGCAATGGTGTGATCTTGGCTCACTGCAACCTCTGCCTCCTGACCTCAAGCAATTCTCCTGCCTCATCCTCCCAAGTAGTTGGGATTACAGGTGCCCACCACCATGCCTGGCTAATCTTTATATTTTTAGTAGAGATGGGGTTTCACCATGTTGGCTAGGCTGGTTTTGAACTCCTGACCTCAAATGATCCACCCACCTCAGCCTCCCAAAGTGCTGGGATTACAGGCGTGAGCCACTGCACCTGGCCCTTATTGTTTAAATATAGTAATTTTATGAGAACTTATCTATTTTATTTTTGTGTCTATTAAAACATTATTTTGCTGGGCATGGTGGCTCACACCTGTAATCATAGCACTTTGGGAGGCAGAGGTGGGTGGATCACTTGAGGCCAGGAGTTCGAGACTAGTCTGAGCAACATCATAAAATCCTGTTTATAAAAAAAATATGAAAATTAGCTGGGCATGGTGGCTTGCACCTGTAGTCTCAGTTACTTGGGAGGCTGAGGTGGCGAATCACCTAAGCCTGGGAAAGTGGAGGTTGCAGTGAGCTATGATCGAGCCACTGCACTCCAGCGTGTGCAACAGGGTGAGACCCACTTTCTTTTTTTTTTTTTTTTTTTTTTTTTTTT
>NW_016810459.1:415419-453111 GCF_001698545.2 Rhinopithecus bieti
ATCTCCTGACCTCGTGATCCGCCCGTCTCGGCCTCCCAAAGTGCTGGGATTACAGACTTGAGCCACCGTGCCCGGCCCCGACCCACTTTCAAAAATACATGTACATGTATTTTTTTTCAAAGTAAAAAAGTAATCTGATAGAGGAAAATGCTCCAGTCAGAGTGGGTTGGAATCTGTCTCGGTTCATAAAACTAGGGGCTGAGGTGAGAAAAAGAGGCTGAAACAAGCTGCTGCCCTCTGCTGCCTGGGACAGCAGCTTTTGTAACTTTCATACCTAGAAACCAGGCCAACATAGACATGGTCACAAAACCGGGATCTATGCCAAACATACAGGGCCATGACTGAATTCGCAAAAACCCTAGATAAGGATGGTGAGAGCAGTGAGAAAGAAGGAAGGATATAGCAAAACAAAACTGAACAAAATTGCAAAACTTCCCACTCTAAGATGAACCTGCAAATAAATTTCCTCAACTTATTAAAATTAATTGTAGAGAGGACAGATTCCTCACCACCAAAAAAAAAAAAAAAAAAAAAAAAAAAAAAAAAAAAAGAAAGAAAGAAAGAAAAAGAACAATCTTTAAAAGATTCCTTTCACAGATACTCTCAATCTAAGAAAAAAAACAACAGAAATAGAAGGCTTCAACGCAAGTATGCCTCGGATCCTCAAAGGGATAAAGGAAGAATAACAAATTGAATAAACATAAAAGGAGACCTGGCACATTGGCTCATGCCTATAATCCCAGCACTGTGGGGAGCCAAGGCAAGAGGATCATTCGAGGTTAGGGGTTTGAGACCAGCCTGGGAGATATAGTGAGACTCTGTCTCTATATAAATAAATAAAAAACACATATTCTTTGATTCATCTCCGTCCAGGAAGCACAGCTCAGTTTCTCTCTTCTTCAGTATTGACTGGATTCAGTGACTCACTTCTAATGCATAGAATATGGAAAGGGAAAAATAGCAACTGCATAATGGAGATATCACCTTAGCCAAGTGATCAAGTTAACCTAAATAATAATGTCAGACTGATATCATATACTCCCTTATATGATGTGATGAGAAAGGCACTTTACCTCTGTAGCATTCTTCCCCAAAATCTATAAGCCTAGTTTAACAGAAAACATCAGACAAAAACCTAAATTGGGGAACATTAGACAAAATAACCTGCCCAGTACTCTAAAAATGCCAAGGTCATGAGACAATGAAAGACTGAGAAACAGTCATGGATTTGAGACTTGACAACTGGATTGGATTGGATGCTGAACAGAAAAAAAGAAAAAGACAAATTAAGGAAATCTGAATAAAGTTAATAGTATGGTATTAAGTTTAGTTTCTTTTGATAAATGTCTCAGAGTTATGCAAGACATGTAACTGTTAACATTAGGGAAAGCTGGGTGGAGGATATACAAGAATTTGCTATGCTATCTCTGAAGCTCTTCTGTAAATCTAAAATTACTTCAAAATGAAAAGTTTAAAATTAAAATTAATAAAAAAATTAGAAATCCTGAAAATAATTTCCTAAATAAAAAAAGTAAGTTATTGGGGGAATAAACCCTCAATAAACGAGATATACATTATCTTAGATGGACATAGACAAAGAGAGAGTTAGTGAATTAGAAGATGGTTCTAAGGAAGTAGCTTAGAGAACAGCATAAAAATCGACCAGGCGCAATGTTTCACATTTGTAATCCCAGCACTTTGAGAGGCCGAGGTGGGTGAATCACCTGAGGTCAGGAGTTCAAGATCATCCTGGTCAACATGGTGAAACCCCATCTCTACTAAAAAATACAAAAATTAGCCGGATGCGGTGGTGCATGCCTGTAATCCCAGCTACTCAGAAGGCTAAGGCTTGAGAATAGCTTGAACCTGGGATGCGGAGGTTGCAGTGAGCTGAGATCACACCACTGCACTTCAGACCGGGCAACCGAGCGAGACTCCATCTCAAAAAAAACCAAAAAACAAAAATTAGCTGGGTGTGGTGGCAGGTGCCTGTAATCCCAGCTGCTCAGGAGGCCAAGGCAGGAGAATCACTTGAACCTGGGAGGTGGAGGTTGCAGTAAGCCGAGATCACACCATTACGCTCCAGCCTGGGTGACAGAGGAGACTCTACCTCAAAAAAAAAAAGAGCGAACAGCATAAAAAGATAGAAATTGAGTATAGTTAAAAGGCATGGAGGTTAGAGGTGGCATTATTGAAAATGGCAGAGTAGGGGGATCCATTTCTCCCCAGAAACACTGAAAAACTTGGCAAAACCTGTTGGAATCAACCTTATCAGAATGCTAGGAGATAGTTGAAAGTTTACAGCAATGGGCCGGGCCCAGTGGCTCAGGCCTGTAATCCCAGCACTTTGGGAGGCCGAGACGGGTGGATCACAAGGTCAGGAGATCAAGACCATCCTGGCTAACACGGTGAAACCCTGTCTCTACTAAAAAATACAAAAAATTAGCCGGGCGAGGTGGCGGGCGCCTGTAGTCCCAGCTACTCGGGAGGCTGAGGCAGGAGAATGGTGTAAACCCGGGAGGCGGAGCTTGCAGTGAGCTGAGATCCGGCCACTGCACTCCAGCCTGGGCCACAGAGCAAGACTCAAAAACAACAACAGCAACAACAACAAAAATTAGCTGGGAGTAATTTTTTACTCCCAGCTACTTGGGAGGCTGAGGCAGGAGAATTGCTTGAACCTGGAAGGCGGAGGTTGCAGTGAGCCAAGATTGTGCCACTGCACTCCAGCCTGAGCAACAGAGTGACACTCCATTTCAAAAAAAAAAAAAAGTTTACAGCAACCAAGCAAATACTTAACCAAGAGAAAGGCCACTGAAACAGCTAAGATTTTTGTGGTATTTTAACTTACCTTAGCCCCATCCTCTCCTTAGAGAAGCAGAGATCTTAAAGCCAGCAGTCTGTGTTCCCTGTGTGGATACTTGGTTCTAGAGAGAGCAGAGTGGCCCAGTGGCCCTTGTTCCTACAGAATAGGAATTTGATTTTTTTTTTTTTTTCTTTTTTTGAGACACGAGTTTTCGCTCTTTCACCCAGGCCTGGAGGTGCAGTGGGTGTGATCTCAGCTCACTGCAACCTCGCATCCGGGTTCAAATTATTCCTCCTGCCCTCAGCCTCCCGAGTAGCATGGGATTACAGGTTGCACCCAACCATGAACCCAGCTAATAACATTTATTTTTTATTATTTTATTTTATTATATAATACAGAGAGATCAACAAAGGCTCATAGTCACAAACAGGCATGAGAGTATAAGCAAGTAGAAGACCGGAACCTCAGCATCACTGCAAGCCTCCGCCTCCTGGGTTTACGCCATTCATCCCTGCCTCAGCCTCCCGAAGTAGCTGGGACTACAGGCGCCTGCACCTCGCCCGGCTAGTTTTTTGTATTCTTTTAGTAGAGACGGGGTTTCCACATGCTTAGCCAGGGATGGTCCTCGATCTCCTGACCTTCGTGATCCACTCGGTCCTCGGCGCCTCACCAAAGTGCTGGGATTACAGGCTTGGCCACCGCCCGGCCAATTTTGCATTTTTTGTAGAAAGGGGGGGGGGTTTCCCCATGTTGGCCAGGCTGGTCTCGAACTCTTGACCTCAGGTGATCCACCCACCTTGGCCTTCCAAAGTACTAGGATTACAGGCGTGAGCCACTGCGCCGGCCCAGGATTTGTCTTTTGAACCTAACTAGGGTTTCTCTTTGTTGTAACTAACTTGGAACTCTACTAGGATAGAGCAGCTACACAGACTTTTCCTAAAAACAATTAAGAACAAATGAATGAACTGCTATGACCTGGGCAAAGCAAACAATCAAAAAACGGCTAGATCAAACAACAGATATGTTGAAAGCCTGAGAGGAAAATCCAGAGAATGAGATTTGGGGGGAGAATAAGAGCTTTGAAAGTTTTCTATGTTTACTGGGGAATCTAGAAAGCCACACACATGCCAAGAGAAGGACACACGCTTAAAGAACTGGGAAGACCTTGAGTTTTCACCTCTGCCTGATTTTTAGACTCAGTGCAAGCAGGAAGTGGAGGTTAAGGCAGAGTTGCGAACAGCATGGCTAAGCATAGAAGGAGTGATCCAACATAGAGCCAATCTGCAAAGACCTGGAAAATTGTCTTTTATTTTCTACTACTTTTTTCCCTTCCTTCTTTCCTTTCCTCCAGGCATTTAAGGAAACATCTGTCAAACCACAATAAAAAATATATGGTTATGTAAGAAAAGGTTTGGACTTTTTTTTTTTGGAGGCCCAGTCTTGCTCTGTTGCCCATGCTGGAGTGCAGTGGTGTTATCTCGGCTCAACCTCTGCCTCCCAGGCTCAAGCAATTCTTGTGCCTCAGCCTCCTGAATAGCTGGGACTACAGGACCCTGCCACCAAGCCTGGCTAATTTTTTGTATTTCAGTAGAGACAGGGTTTCACCATGTTTCCCAGGGTGATCTTGAACTCCTGAGTTCAGTCAATCCACCCACCTCGGCCTATCAAAGTGCTAGGATTGCAGATGTGAGCCACAGTGCCCGGTCGGTCCTTGCTTTTAAGAAACGAACACTGAAGCACAGTATTTAGGAGTTTTCAACTTTCCAACATTCTAATATTTCCAATTTATTGTCAGAAAAGTGAAAAAGTTTCATTCCTTTAGCAATTATGCTTAGGCCCTACTGTGTGAAGTGTGGTGGGTGGGCAGAGATGTGACCTGGTCCTCCTCCCTGTCCTTAAGGAGCTTATAGACTAGTACGGAACCCATCCAACAAAAGCACTGTATAGTCTAAGGACCATAAGGAATATGAAAAGAGCTATGGGAGCTCAGCAGAGGAAGAAGATCAAGAATGGCTCCTTAAAAGAAGTCACACAGGCCTAGCCCGGTGGCTCATGCCTATAATACCAGCACTTTGGGAGGCTGAGGCGGGCTGTCACCTGAGGTCAGGAATTTGAGACCAGCTTGGCCAACATGGCAAAACCCCCTCTCTACTAAAAATACAAAAATTAGCTGGGCGTGGTGGTGGGCACCTGTAATCCCAGCTACACGAGAGGCTGAGGCAAGAGAATGACTTGAACCCAGGAGGCGGAGGTTGCAGTGAGCTGAGGTCGCGCCACTGCACTCCAGTCCGGTTGACAGAGTGAGAAACTCTATCTCAAAAAAAAAAAAAAAAAAAAAAAAAGAAATCACATAAGCAAATAAGAGTGTAGAGGATTTTAAGAGAGAAATGGGTAGAACTAGCTTTGATTAGAAGGGTGAAGAAGGGCCAGGCATAATGGCAGGTGCCTGTAGTCCCAGCTATTTGGGAGGCTGAGGTTGGAGGATCACTTGAGCCAAGGAGGTCAAGGCTGTAGTGAGCTAGGATCTCACCACTGCACTCCATCCTAGGCAACAGGCGAGTCTCTGTCTCAAGAAAAAAGAAAAGAAGGGGGAAAGAGAGTGGTCACTAATTGTTCCCCAATATCCCCACCTTTTAGTTAGTAATGGCTTCTCCCTGCGTTTTTTTTTTTTTTTTGAGATGGAGTCTCACTCTGTTGCCCAGGCTGGAGTACAATGGCATGATATTGGCTCACTGCAACTCCACTTCCTGGGTTCAAGTGATTCTTCTGCCTCAGCCTCCTGAGTAGCTGGGATTACAGGCCCCCCTACCATGCCTGGCTAATTTTTGTGTTTTTAGTTGAGACGGGGTTTCACCATGTTGACCAGGCTGGATTCAAACTCCTGACCTCAAGTGATCCGCCCACCTTGGTCTCCCAAAATGCTGTGATTACAGGCATGAGGAGCTGCTCCCAGCCCTCCCCCTGAGTTTAGCTGAGTGCTTGCCAGCTACAGATCTCTCTTGCATCTAGGTATGACCATGAGACAATACTCTGGCCAAAGGGAAAGTGATGTTGGCAACTTTTAGATCATGCCTTAATAAGAAGCTGCTTGCCTTTTGCTTTCCCCCTTTAAGATGTATGGGAGGTGAGTCAGCTCTGACCCTGTGACACCATGGAGGATGGAAGAGCAACGAGATGGAAGAGATGACTCCCAGAGGGCCTGGGGGGACAGAGTCCCTGACTGGCCCTGTATAATCTACTGGCTTAGACTTTTACCTGGGAGAAAAACAGAACTTTTCCTTTTTTTTTTGAGATGGAGTTTCACCCTTGTTGCCCAGGCTAGAGTGCAATGGTGCGATCTTGGCTCACTGCGACCTCTTCCTCCTGGGTTCAAGTGATTCTCCTGCCTGAACCTTCTGTGTAGCTGGGATTACAGGCACCTGCCACCACACCTGGCTAATTTTTGTATTTTCAGTACAGACAGCGTTTCACCATGTTGGCTAGGCTGGTCTCGAACTCCTGAGTTCAGGTGATCTACCCGCCTCGGCCTCCCAAAGTGCTGGGATTGTAGGCATGAGCCACTGTGCCCGGCTGAGAAAAACAGAACTTCTACCTTGAAGAAGCCACGGATATTTTTGTCTCAGTCTGGTCAATATCCTAACTAATGAAAACAGGCAGTAAGAATATACAACCTGTTGATCAGGTGCAGTGGCTCATGCCTGTAATTCCAGCACTTTGGGAGGCCGAGGTGGGCGGACCACGAGGTCAAGAGATCGACACCATCCTGGCCAACATGGTGAAACTCTGTCTTTACTAGAAATACAAAAATTAGCTGGGCACGGTGGCGCATGCCTGTAGTCCCAGCTACTCAGGAGGCTAAGGCAGAAGAATTGCTTGAACCCTGGAGGCAGAGATTGCAGTGAGCTGAGATCATGCCACTGCACTCCAGCCTGGCAACAGAGTGAGACTGCATCTCAAAAAGAAAATAAAAAAATAAAAAATAAAACCTGCTTAGAAAACCAAACTCTCTCCAACTCCCTCTCTCTCTCTCTCTCTCTCTCTCTCTCTCTCTCTCTCCCTCTTTCTTTTTGACGCAGGGTCTCCCTCTGTTGCCCAGGCTGGAGTACAGTGGCACAATTCTAGCTTACTGCAGCCTCAACCTCCTGGGCCTAAACAATTGTCCTGCTTCAGCCTCCCGAGTAGCTGGGACTACAGGCACATGCCACCACATCCGGCTAATTTTTTAATTTTGTAGAGACAGGGTCTCACTGTATGTTGCCCAGCATGTTCTGTAACTCCTGGCTTCGAGGGATCCTCCTGCCTGGACTTCCCAAAATGCTGGGATTACAGGCACAAGAGACATGAGCCAGCAGACCAGGCCTTTTCTCTCTCATTTTTCCTTCTCTTTCTTCTAACCCATCTTTTCCTGTAGTCTACATAAAGGGACACACATACACACATACAGATTTGCTCCTCCATATTCCACTGGTTCCAGATTTTTAGCACCAGATATATAGACAGATTTACATCTTCTTATTTTTCCTGTCAATCCAACCTCCCGTGTGACAGCCCCTGAGAATGAAAACCATTTCCTCCCTCAAAAGCTCTCTCCTAGGGCCAGGCGCAGTGGCTCACAACTTTAATCTCAGCACTTTGGGAGGCCGAGGCGGGCGGATCACAAGGTCAGGAGTTTGAGACCAGCCTGGCAAATATGGTGAAACCCTCGTCTCTACTAAAAAAAACAAAAAAATTAGCTGGGCGTGGTGGCGCATGTCTCTAATTCCAGCTACTTGGGAAGCTGAGGCAGGAGAATTGCTTGAACCCAGGAGGCAGAGGTTGCAGTGAACCGAGATCGCCCCACTGCACTCCAGCCTGGGCGACAGAGTGAGACTCCGTCTCAAAAAAAAAAAAAAAAAAAAAAGAAGCTCTCTCCAGGGCACAGTGAGGCAGTTGACAGCTGGCCAGACAGTGGACAGACACATCTATTTACTCATAGTAGGCAGAAGGGTGCTGCTTTCTTTGTGCAATCATATTTGAAGGGAACAGAGGGCTGTGTTGTTCTTGGGAAGCTTTGTGTCTTTCCATAAAAGGGTATTTTGAGGAAGTCTTCAATGTGGGGATCACAAATGCTGTATGCTCCCTTTTCCATCAAAATTTCTTCCTTGTTTACATTCCCTTACAGGGTGGAATGGATAACTATTGTTTTGGCCTTCCTCGTATCTGTGCACCCTTCTTTTGATAGCAGAATCCTGATTATACTCTTAATTTCAGGTTATGTGGTTTGACTGGGGATGACCTGGCCATTACTCTAGGATTGGATATGTAATCTAAACATATAGTTTAGATATAGTTTCCAAAGCTGGAACTATGGGGAACAAAGCTCCACAGTGCTGGGGCTACTATACTAGAAGAATGTAAGGCTGGAGCTGCTGGTATCAGCTTGCCATTCCGTGGGGGAGCCTGTCTAAGGATGAAGTCATAGGCCCTCCTTCTGAGAAACATAGACCCAAGAGATAGAAGCCAATCCTGATGACACTGTCTGGGAAGCTCCTTCAGTTTGAGTAGAGCTTCTGTCATTTGAAACCAAATACATTTTTACTAATCCTCACCCCTGTGGATTAGTATAAAACTATTTTTCAGCTCTCTAAATGACATTCTGGCAGATGATATGCCTACCCAGATTTTGTTTAATGTAATTAAGTTTCATCTTATTCCAGAAAGTATTGATGGTCTCTTCTAGCAAGAAGGTCCCTCGTTTGTGTTTTATTTTGCTATAAGAAAAAAATGCGCCGGGCGCGGTGGCTCAAGCCTGTAATCCCAGCATTTTGGGAGGCCGAGACGGGCCCTGGCTAACACGGTGAAACCCCGTCTCTACTAAAAATACAAAAACTAGCCGGGCGAGGTGGCGGGCGCCTGTAGTCCCAGCTACTCTGGAGGCTGAGGCAGGAGAATGGCGTAAACCCGGGAGGCAGAGCTTGCAGTGAGCTGAGATCCGGCCACTGCACTCCAGCCTGGGTGACAGAGCGAGACTCCGCCTCAAAAAAAAAAAAACAATTGGGGTTTAAGTTTGTTGTTTCTGACAGGGTTTCACTCTGTTGCCCAGGCTAGAGAGCGGTGGCACCATCACAGCTCACTGCAGCTTCCACCTTCTGGGCTCAGGGGATCTTCCCGCTTAGCCTCCCGAGTAGCTGCGACTACAGGTGCACAACACCATGCCCAGCTAAATTTTTTTGTATTTTTTGTAGAAATGGGAGACTTACTATGTTGCCAGGCTGTTCTTGAACTCCTCTGCTCAAGAAATTCTCCTGCCTGGGCCTCCCAAAGTGCTGAGATTACAGGTGTGAGCCACCGTGTCCATCCACATTTAGGGTCTCTGGCACATACTAACAGAGAGACTCTGAAAAAATCTGGGGAATATAGCTGAACCTTATCTGTCAAATGGATATATGATCTAGGGAGATTTCTCTTCCTTTTCATAGCCTATTTTTTTGTTTTGTTTTTGTTTTTTCATTTTTGTTTGTTTGTTTGTTTCTTTGTTTTTTTGAGACAGAGTCTCACTCTGTCTTTCAGGCTGGAGTGCAGTGGCGCCATCTTGGCTCACTGCAACCTCCACCTCCCAGGTTCAAGCGATTCTTGTGCCTCAACCTCCTGAGTAGCTGGAATTTTAGGTGCACACCACCATGCCCAGTTAATTTTTTTTTTAAGTAGAGACAGGGTTTCACCATGTTGGCCAGGCTGGTCTTGAACTCCTTGCCTCAAGTGATCCTCCCACCTTGACCTCCCAGTGTGCTGGGATTATAGGCATGAGCCACTGTGCCTGGCCTGGTTCTGTTTTGAAATTTGGAATGGAGTGGAAAAGATACTGCCATATTGTCCTCTAAAGATATTAATTTATGGCTGGGCATAGTGGCTCATGCCTGTAATCCTAGCATTTTGGGAGGCCAAGATGGGCAGATCACTTGAGGTAAGGAGTTTGAGACCAGCCTGGCCAACATGGTGAAGCCCCGTCCCGTCTCTACTAAAAATACAAAAAAATTAGCTGGGTGTGGTGACGGCCGTCTGTAATCCCAGCTACTCCTGAGGCTGAGGCAGGAGAATCACTTGAACCCGGGAGGTGGAGGTTGCAGGGAGTCCAGGTTGCGCCACTGTACTTCAGGCTGAGTGACAGAGTGAGACTCTGTCTCAGGAAAAAAAAAAAAAATGCTAATTTACATTTTTACATTTTCCTTGTGAATCAGAGTGCCCATTTCCCCACATCCTAGCCAATATCAAGTACTGTCAATTTCTTTTTTTCTCCTTTTCCTTTTATTTTTTTCTCTTTCCTTTTCTTTTTCCTTTCCTTTTCCTTCCTTCCATCCTTCCTTCCTTTTTTTAGCAGTCTAGCTGTACAGGGATTAAAATATGCCAGGGATTTAATTTCTCTAATTACTTGGAAGACCATCTGTGCCCTGCTTTGATGCAGGAGTCTCTGCTTTGCCCAGACAGCCACGTGGTGCTCTGCCAGAGCTCCTTTTCTCCAGGCTTTCCTACTCCTCATCCCCTACCAATTGTCTATGGGATCACTTTCGTCAGAGAATAGGACTGGGAGATGGAGCTCTAGACAGAAATTCTCCCCACACAGCTGTGCCCCTGATACCCTGGGGACTGACAATCACCAGAGGACCATTTGACATTAGCCACCAGTGGTCACCAGCCAAGTTCCAAGAGCTGTGCCTGGGTGGAAACCTACCATGGCTGAAGGAGTAAAGTGTCCCCCACGCTCAGCATGGAGACTTTTGCAGTTTTATCTCCCTTCAGCAGACCTGACTTGAGTTCAAGGCTGAGTCATCAGGGTGAGCATGGGAGTATTTTTCTTATGCTTAAATACAGGTTAATGACATTATAGCAGAATTCTAGTAAAGAGGGCATGTTTATCCAATTAAAATTTATTCTTGGCCAGGTGCAGTGGCTCACGCCTGTAATCCCAGCATTTTGGAGGCTGAGGTGGGCGAATCACTTGAGATCAGGAGTTTGAGACTAGCCTGGCCAACATGGTGAAACCCCATCTGTACTAAAAAAAATACAAACATTAGCTGGGTGTGGTGGTACTTGTCTGTAATCACAGCTACATGGCAGGCTGAGGCCAGAGAATCTCTTAAACCCAGGCATCAGTGGTTGCAGTGAGCTGAGATCGTACCACTACACTCCAGCCTGGGCGACAGTGAGACTCTCAAAAACAACAACAACAGCAGCAACAAAAATTATTCTCTATAATGAAAAGCCACAAGCAAAATTGGTTTTCAGATTCCTATTTACTGTCTAGAATGAGACAGACTTATTATAGACTGGGAAGAAGAGAAAGTTGATTTAAGTTATTGCATCCTTTTTTTGTGGGGGCGGGGATGGAATCTCACTCTGTCGCCCAGGCTGGAGTGCAGTGGTGTGATCTCAGCTCACTGCAACCTCTGCCTCCCGGGTTCATGCCATTCTTCTGCCTCAGCCTCCCGAGTAGCTGGGACTATAGGCGCCTGCCACCACGCCTGGCTAACTTTTGTATTTTTAGTAGAGACGGGGTTTCACCGTGTTAGCCAGGATGGTGTGGATCTCCTGACCTCATGATCCGCCCCTCTTGGCCTCCCAAAGTGCTGGGATTACAGGCATGAGCCACCACTCCTGGCCTGCATCCTTCCATTTTTAGCCATTGAGCAGCAATTTCCTTTCAATTTCATCTACCCCTCCTTACTCTCTGAAGAATCTGAGAGAGAAAGAAAACAGAGCTAAAGATGAGGGCCAGAAAAGAAAAGAAAACGGTTGCCTCAAAAAGTGGCCTGCTTTTCTTATCATTGTCTTTTTCTTGTGTATCATTATTGAGTCTACCCAGTAATTTCTCTGCCTGATCTGCAGCCCATCTCCTTATCTGCAGACATCCAGAGTGCCCCTTCTTTGCCAGAGTAAGTCATGTACCTTAGTTCAGAGCTCCCATTGGGGAATAAAGTCCATTCATTCAGTGAGGCCTTGCTTTTCTCTTTGTTTAGTACAGAACTCAGCTCTTTACCTTGCCAGTAGCAGCAGCAGTCAGAGGTAAAGGGGCCTTGCGAGAGAAGCAATTCTGACTCCTTTATTATGTAGGTGAGGAGACTGAGACTACCCCTTCTCTCATCAAGAAGGGAAGGTATCTTCGGGCCTCTGCAGCAAAAAGTTCAGAAGAGTGGGTAGTGGGGTGCTGTTGTTTGGAGCACCCAGTTTTGGAGTCAGACCGACTTGGGTTGAAAGCCAGAGATCCTGAGTAATAACTTCCACTCTCTAAACATGTTTCCTTCGTTGTAAATTGGGGTTAATATGTTGTGTTCCTTACAGGACTATTAAGAGAATTGAATGCACAGAGAGATATAAAACACTATGCTTGGAACAAAGTAAGTATTTGAAAAGTGGTTAATATTATGCATTTCATTTTTTTTCCTTTTTTTCCCCTTCTAATCAATGTCAGAAAAATTAAGGAAATAGTAAGTCACTTCCAAGGGAGCTCTGGCTGCTCTGCAAACCTGTTAGTTAGCTATGATATCCAAGCTACTCAGGAGACCCAGAGCAAGTTGTTACTTCTTTCTACTGATTGGGAAACTGAAGAATAGAAGAAATTTAACTGTCTGCCTTGCGTAATGGTGTGGTGTAAAATAATAAGAAATATGCATATTGGTCTTTGACCATGGTTCCCGACACAGAGCTTCTAAAACCTGTAAAATTTTCTGAGTGATTGGAGCTTCTGACATAGAGCTCCTTAATCTCTTGGAATTTCAGGTGATAGAAGTGCATTTTGTTCTGAGGCAACTCTGTGAGCTTCTGGATGGGGGCTAACCACCAGACAGACCAAGTCATAATTTGAAGCTTGGAACTTTCACCCCCACCTCTCCTTGTTTGGAGAGGAGAGAGGGTTGGAAATGGCATTAATAATCAGTCATGGCCAGGCACAGTGACTAACGCCTGTAATCCCAACACTTTGGGAGGCCAAGGTGGGCGGATCACTCGAGGTCAGGAGTTCTAGACTAGCCTGGCCTAAGTCTCTACTAAACCCTTTCTCTACTAAAAATAGCAAAAAATAGGCCAGGCGTGGCAGCTCAAGCCTGTAATCCCAGCACTTTGGGAGGCCGAGACGGGCGGCCGGAGACGCGGCGGGAGTCACGGAGGTCAGGAGATCCGACGAGCCATCCCTGGCTAACACGCGTTCAACTGTCGCTACTAAAAAACTACAAAAAAAACTAGGCCGGGGCGGGTGGCGGGTGCTGTGCAGTCCAGCTACTCGGGGAGGCGAGGGCAGCGAAAATGCGTCACCCGGGAGGCGGGCCTGCAGTGAGCTGAAGACTCGGCCTGCACTCCAGCCTGGGCAACAGAGCCAGACTCCGTCTCAAAATAAATAAATAAATAAATAAATAAATAAATAAATAAATAAATAGCTGAGTGTGGTGGCTTGAGCCTGTAGTCTCAGTTACTCAGGAGGGTGATGCAGGAGAATCACTTGAACCCGGGAGGTGGAGGTTGCAGTGAGCTGAGATTGTACCACTGCACTCCAGCCTGGGCAACAAGCGAGACTCCGTTTCAAAAGACAAAAACAAACAAACAAAAACTAGCCAATCATCGTAGCAGGTGCCTGTAGTCCCAGCTACTCAGGTGGCTGAGGCACAAGAATCGCTTGAACACAGGAGGCAGATGTTGCAGTGAGCCGAGATTGCGCCACTGCACTCCAGCCTGGGCCACAGAGTGAGACTTTGTTTCAAAGAAAAAAAAAAATCAGTCATGCCTCCACACATCTTGTTATAGAAGTATTCTATGTTAAAAGTATAGTAGGAGAAAACTGTTTAGTTTGTTTTTCCTAGTACACACATGGTGTAACAGAAAAAGCATGGGTTTTGAAAGTAGGGTTTTGATCTGAGTTCAAATGCTGGCTATGCTGCCTAGTTGCTTTGCGATCTTGGACAAGTTACAGAACCTCTCTGAGCCTTTCTCCGAGATGTTAATACCTACTACATAGGGTTATTGTGAAGAGTAAATAAAATGATGTATGTGTACGCCAAACACATGTGAAGTTGTGAAATCTTTTTTTTTTTTTGCCTATTCTAGAACCTAATTTTCCTTTTCTGGTAGCATAATTTGATTTGTTCTTTAGGGAACTGCCCTTCCTCTTCTGCACACTTGAATGCTAAAACTGTCAGTCAAGATTCCTTACTGCTCCAGCCAAGTGGGCATATTATGTAAGTTAGGGTAGCAAGACCCTTGCTGCCTGTAACTCGAATCCTTTTGGGAGTGAAATAGAGATGGAAAATGGTTGGAGCTGATTAATCGCAGGTGTCATTCTGAAAAGACTATCCAATAGTTTTTGCCATCTAGATTTCTGTAGCCACCTGGTTCTTGCCGTTTACTTTTTAAAATTAACTTATTTTAGATACAGGTTTTCACTATGTTGCCCAGGCTAGAGTGTAGTGGCTTTTCACAGATGTGATTATGGAACACTGCAGCCTTGAATTCCTTGCCTCAAGCAGTTTTCCCACCTCAGCCTCCCAAGTAGCTGCAACTACTGACGTGTGTCACTGCACACAGCTTAAACCAATAATTTCATTTACTTAATTTTTTTATTCTTTAAAATTTTTTAACCAATAATTCTTAAAAAATACATTTAACATTGTAATGATTTTAGAAATTCAACATTTCTCTTGAATTTTAGTCAGTTCAAGTCATGTTAGTCTATGGATTTTAGTTAATGATTTTTTCCCTTTCAAGTTTTTTATGCTGAAGTGTTTTAAAATAATTGCAGACATTCTTAACCCTCTTATATTACATAATCAAAATGATTTAATTTATAATTTCTACTCAAATTTCTCCAGTTGGACGAAAAATTACTTATACACGCATTCTGTCCAAACTAGGATCCAATCACAGGTGATACTTCAAATCTTAGCATCCAGTTACTATGTTCCTTAAGCCTCTTTTAATGTAAGAGGTTTTTGTTTTTGTTTTTTTTTAAGATGGAGTCTCACTCTGTCACCAGGCTGGAGTGCAGTGGTGCGATCTTGGCTCACTGCAAGTGATTCTCCTGCCTCCAGCCTCCCAAGTAGCTGGGACTACAGGTGAGCGCCACCACACCCAACTAATTTTTGTATTTTTAGTAGAAATGGGGTTTCACCATGTCGGCCAGGATGGTCTCAATCTCTTGACCTTGTGATCTGCCCCCCTCAGCCTCCCAAAGTGCTGGGATTACAGGCCTGAGCCACCACACCTGGCTTTTTTTTCTTTTTGAGATGGAGTCTCATTCTTTTGCCCAGGCTGTTGTGCAGTAGCGCAGTATTGGCTCACTGCAACCTCCACCTCCTGCGTTCAAGTGATTCTCCTTCCCCAGCCTCCTGCATAGCTGGGATTACAGGCATGCACCACCATGCCCGGAAAATTTTTGCATTTTTAGTAGAGACGGATCTCACCATGTTGGCCAGGCTGGTCTCGAACTCCTGACCTCAACTGATCCACCCTTCCTGGCCTCCCAAAGTGCTGAGATTATGGGCGTGAGCCACTGCACCTGGCCTAGACTTTATTTTTTCGAGCAGTTTTAGGTTCACAGTAAAACTGAGCAGAAAGTATAGAGTTCCCAGGTACTCCCTGCCCCTCCACACACATGGCTTCCCCCATTATCAATATCCCTACCATTGTGATTTGCTTTATTTTTATTGTGTTAAAGCACTTCTAATAGAAAATTTACCATTTTAACCATTTTGAAGTGTATTTTTATTTTCTTTTTTAAAAAATGATACTAGCTTGCTAAAGAACCTGGGCCAGTTTTAGTGTAGAATAAATTTTCCTGTTTGCTTCCTGGAGTTGTAATTTGATTTGTTCTTCTATCCTAGTTCCTGTAAGTAGAAGTTAGAGCTAATAACTTGATTCATTCAAGTCAAACTTTTTTTTTTTTTTGATACCGAGTCTTGCTCTGTCATCCAGGCTGGAGTGCAGTGGTACGATCTCAGCTCACTGCAATCTCCACCTCCTGGGTTCAAGCAATTCTCCTGCCTCAGCCTCCCAAGTAGCTGGGATTACAGGCATTCACCACCATGCCTGGCTAATTTTTGTATTTTTAGTGGAGACAGGGTTTTGCCATGTTGGACAGGCTGGTCTTGAACTCCTGACCTCAGGTGATCCACCTGCCTCAGCCTCTCAAAGTGCTGGGAATACAGGCATGTGTCACTGCACCTGACTGATCTTTAAATTTTTTTTTTTTTTTTGAGACGTTTTTAACCAAAATAGGCTGGGTGTGGTAGTTCATGCCTCTAATCCCAGCACTTTGGAAGACCAGGATGGGCCAATTGCTGGAGCCCAGGAGTTTGGGACCAGCCTGGGCAATATGAGAACTTTTCTCTGCAAAAACCATAAAAATGAGCTGGGCCTGGTGGTGCGGGTCTGTAGTTGGAGATGGGAGGATGGCTTGAGCCTGGGAGGTGCAGGATGCAGTGAGCGGAGATTGCACCACTGCACTCCAGCCTGGGCAACAGAGGGAGACCATTTCTCTAACAAAACAAAAAGAACAAAATACATGATAGGTGATGTTGTGTATGCCCTCCTACCCTCCATCTCTTGTGAAGATACATAACATTGGTTTGTCCCACCATTAGTGAGAGTTAGACTTAGCTCCATCACTGTATTAATGAAGTGGCAGCTTGATTCTTCCACTGTAAAACTACACTTTTCTTCACTTTGCCACCAGTAAGTCATCTGAGTAGAGTTGCTTTGGACAAACAAATGTCCATTTCCCTATCAACCACTTACCAATGGTTAGCACCCATAAATACTCTTTGCATGAATCAATATGATTAGTTGTCAAGAAATGATTATTTTTGTACTACTTTCATTTCGCATACATTTGTTAGCAAGCCACCTTTGATAAAGAACAGTGTTATCTCATCAACTTGGACAATTCGGTTTCAATGAAATACAGTTCCTAAAGGGAAGGTAGGATGAGTGTTTCATTCTTTCTGTTTAATCTGTAGCTATCTCAAATGGTGAAAAAAAAATTTCCTGGCTTTTGGCTATCTGAATGCCATTATGTACTTATGAATTTTCAGAGATTTGTTGTGTTTAATTTAATAGCAATTATGTTTTCAGTTCTCAAAATTTCCCAACTTTGGCTAATAGAAAACCTTTCAAAATAAATCCTATGAACTTCTTACATCACTCCATTGATATTTGAAAGTTTCCTTGATTTTCTGCATAATATGTCTTAAGATCACCTTGTAATCTTCCTGTCATAGAAATGTAATCAACTACTTCTCCATGGATTGATTTTTTTTTTTTTTTTTTTGAGATGGAGTCTTGTTCCTTTGCCCAGGCTGGAGTGCAGAGGTGCGATCTTGGCTCACTGCATCTTCTGCCTCCTGGGTTCTAGCGATTTTTCTGCCTCAGCTTCCAGAGTAGCTGGGATTACAGGCACGTGCCACCATGCCCAGCTAATTTTTGTATTCTTAGTAGAGACGGGTTTCACCATGTTGGCCAGGCTGGTCTCGAACTCTCGACTTCATGATCTGCCCACCTTGGCCTCCCACAGTGCTGGGATTACAGGTGTGAGTCACTGCACCCAGCCCAGGTTGATTCTTTGCAATAAAATAGGATGGGTGCAGTGGCTCACACCTCTAATCCCAGCACTTTAGGAGGCCAAGGTGGGTGGATCACTTGAGGCCAGGAGTTTGAGACCATTGCAAAACCCCATCTCTACTAAAAATATGAAAAAATTATCCAGGCATAGTGATGCGTGCCTCTAGTCCCAGCTACCTGGGAGGCTGTGGCAAGAGAATTGCTTGAACCCGGGAGATGGAAGTCGCAGTGAGTCAAGATCATGCCACTGCATTCCAGCCTGGGCAACAGAGCAAGACTGCGTCTCAAAAATAAATAAATAAATAAATAAAATCCCTGGAAGGGATAGTTCCTATGGTTAGTGTTTTGAGATTAGTTCTAACCCCAGTAAGGATTTTCCTAAATATCTCTTTCCCAATGTCTGTCTGCAATGCTAGCTGGCCTATAATATAGTCTACATTGCCAATGACTCCATCAATGTCCTCTATAAAGAACTACCTGAGGCTGGGGAATTTATAAAGAAAAGAGGTCTAATTGACTCAGTTCTGCAGACTGTACAGTGAGGCATGGCTGGGGAGGCCTCAGGAAATTTACAGTCATGGTGGAAGGGCAAAGGAGAAGCAAGTACATCTTCACATGGTAGCAGGAGAGAGCTAAGGGAGAAGTGCTACACGACTTTTTGTTTGTTTTGCTACATACTTTTATAAAAAATTTTCTTTTAGTGACAGGTTTTTGCCATGTTGCCCAGGCAGGTCTTGAACTCCTGAGCTCAAGTGATCTGCCCTCCTCAGCCTCCCAAAGTGCTGGGATTACAGATGTGAGCCATTGCCCCTGGCTTTGCTACACACTTTTTTCTTTTTTTTTTTTTTGAGACGGAGTCTTACTCTGTCGCCCAGGCTGGAGTGCACTGGCGTGATCTCGGCTCACTGTAAGCTCTGCCTTCCGGGTTCACGCCATTCTCCTGCCTCAGCCTCTCGAGAAGCTGGGACCACAGGTGTCTGCCACCACGCCTGGCTAATTTTTTGTGTGTTTTTAGTAGAGACGGGGTTTCACTGTGTTAGCCAGGATAGTCTCCATCTCCTGACCTCGTGATCTGCCCTCCTCGGCCTCCCAAAGTGCTGCGATTACAGGTGTGAGCCAGCACGCCCAGCCTGCTGCACACCTTTAAACAACTAGATCTTGTGAGAACTCTATCATAAGACAGCACTAGGAGGATGGTGCTTTAGCATTTAGGTTTACCATTAGAAACCATTCCCATGATCCAATCACTTCCCACTAGGCCCCTCCTCCAACACTGAAGATCATAATGCAACATGATATTTAGGTGGCGACACGGAGCCAAACCATATCACCTCCCAATTGCCTTTGCCCCAACTTCCACGGGTTTCGAGAGCACGCTTAGGCTTGAGTTTCTCCACACTCTTTTGCAGATGAAATCATATTCCTTTGGGGAGGGATTGGAACTCTCTGTTCTATAGCCTGCTTCTCCCCGGGTCAAAATCTCCGAGCCAGGTAGATGCGGTGCCTTATGCTTGTAATCCCTGGCCAACATGGTGAAACCCTGTCTCTACCAAAAATACAAAAATTAGCCGGGCATGGTGGCAGGTGCCTGTAATCCGCAATCCCAGATACTCAGAAGGCTGAGTCAGGAGAATCGCTTGAACCCAGGAGGTGGAGGTTGCAGTGAGCTGAGATTATGCCATTGTACTCCAGCCTGGGCCACAAGAGCGAAACTCTGTCACAAAAAAATAATAATAAATACAAAATAAAATCTATGAGCCATGTCTCTGGTGCTGATGGCACAGACAATGGAAAGCTTCTCTGAGTGACATCACCATGTTATTATTTATTTACATTGTATCATCCCCATTTTAGAAGCTGAGGGCTCAGTGGATGAGTGGAGGAGCAGCCCCAGGTCTCTTCAGCTTACCTCTCTGCCTGGGCTCCTTTCCCCCTGAGCCACAACAAGTATAATCTGGACCTCAGTATTCTCAGCAGCACCCCACCCAAGGCAGTATTTCCATCCCAAGGGGAGGGGCTAGGTTAAATTGGTTACTATGGTAAATGTTCTGTGTATTTTATTTTTAAAAAATTTTTTTTTCTTTTTTTTTTGAGATGGAGTCTTGCTCTGTTGCCCAAGCTGGAGTGTGGTGGCACAATCCTGGCTCACTGCAACCGCCACTTCCTGGGTTCAAGCATTCTCCTGCCTCAGCCTCCTGAGTAGCTGGGATTACAGGCGCACGTCACCATGCCTGGCTAATTTTTGTATTTTTAGTAGAGACAGGGTTTCACCATGTTGACCAGGCTGGTTTTGAACTCCTGACTCCAAGTGATCCGCCTGCCTCCGCCTCCCAAAGTGCTGGGATTACAGACATGAGCCATGACACTTGGCCAAAAACAAAAATTTTAGCTAGGCATGGTGGCACAGGCCTGTAGTCCCAGCTATTCAATAGGAGGCTGAGTTGGGAGGATTACTTTAGCCCAGGAGGTTGAGGCTGCAGTGAGCCAAGATTGTGCCACTGCACTCCAACCTGGGTGACAGAGCAAGACCCTGTCTCAAAAAAAGACCAAAAACAGGCTGGGCGTGGTGGCTCATGCCTGTAACCCCAGTACTATGGGAGGCTGAGACGGGTGGATCACCTGAGGTTGGGAGTTCGAAACCAGCCTGACCAACATGGAGAAACCCTGTCTCTACCAAAAATACAAAATTAGCCAGATGTGGTGGCACATATCTGTAATCCCATCTACTTGGGAGCCTGAGGCAGGAGAATCACTTGAATCCAGGAGGCAGAGGTTGCAGTGAGCTGAGATTGCGCCATTGCACTCCAGCCTGGGCAACAAGAGCAAAACTCCGTCTGAAAAAAAAAAAGACCACAAACAAACAAACTCCCCCCAATTTTTAAAAGACTTAAACATACACTAACATACTTTCTAACACCTGACGTCTGCATTCCTAGGATGACCTTAGCCTAGCCCCATCCGCTGGCTTAAAGTGTCTGCCCGAGGAAGCTAAAAAAGCAGCACCTGCAGATAGGTTTCTGACCACCATTTCTTAGAGCATTTACTTAAAAGGGTTTAGAATTGTGGATCCTTCCTCTGTGCCTTTGAAAGATAAATATATATCTCCCATAATTTAGAAGTGTCTTTCTCAAGGACCTGAAAGCTATTCCACTGAAATGTAATCACTGGAAAGGATAGGGCGTTTGTCCCCTACTCTCTGTGGGAGGATAGAATTCTAACTCGTTAATTGCCAATTAATAGACACAGGTGGCCTAATTGGCATTTACACCAACCAACCCTTTGTAATTTTTCCTGACTCTACTCAGCGCCCTCTGTTCTATCCCACAACTCAGTCTTTCTGTCTTTATTTTATTTTATTTTATTATTTTTTTTGAGATGGAGTCTTGCTCTGTCGCCCAGGCTGGAGTACAGTGGTGCGATCTCAGCTCACTGCAAGTTCTACCTCCTGGGTTCACACCATTCTCCTGCCTCAGCCTCCTGAGTAGCTGTGACTACAGTCATCCGCCACCACGCCCAGCTAATTTTTTCTTTTGCATTTTTAGTAGAGACGGGGTTTCACCGTGTTAGCCAGGATGGTCTCAATCTCCTGACCTCGTGATCCACCTGCCTCGGCCTCCCAAAGTGCTGGGATTACAGGCGTGAGCCACCACACCTGACTGATTTTTAATTTTTTAATTTTGTTTTTTTTCTTTGAGACAGAGTTTCACTCTTGTTGCCCAGGCTGGAGTGCAATGGTGCGATCTCAGCTCACTGCAACCTCTGTCTCCCAGGTTCAGGCGATTCTCCTGCCTTAGCCTCCTGAGTAGCTGGGATTATGGGCACCTGCTGCCATACCTGGCTAAATTTTTGTATTTTTAGTAGAGATGGCGTTTCACCATGTTGGCCAGCGTGGTCTGGAACTCCAGACCTCAGGTGATCCACCCACCTTGGTCTCCCCAGATGCTGGGATTATAGGTGTGTGCCACCCCGCCCATCCTAAATTTTTTTTTTAAGCCCACAACTAACATCATATGTCTTTCTCTCTTTATAAGGCCTACTTACCTCTAAAAATGGAAGCCGAGTTCAGTTCATGCTGCACCCTCTTCCCGATTGCAAAGGAATATTACTGATGAATATGTGTCCTTACCCCCGTAACTAGTTTATTTGTTTATCTTTGACAAGCATGTTGACCAGCGTTATGGAATTTCACTCTATTTACACATGACTTAGTGTTCAGCATCAGACTCAGTGGGACCACAATACATTTCTGATCTTCTTTTTCATATAGCTCTTCTCTGGCAAAATTGCCCCCAAAATCCCAGCTGCCTTAGTTTCCTTAAACTTGATCTCTGCTTCCGCACCTCATCAACACTGCTGTGTTCTGCTTGGATTTCCCCACCCTGAGCAGAAGCCTAGAAACTCTACAGGCAGAAAGCCAAAGTGTTTTTAGGCTCATCTTATTTCCTTTTTTCTTCTCTTAGGGAACAGAGTCCTGTACTCCTTGTCCAGTGTCTGAGAATAGGTATTTCATACAAATTTGTCCACTTTTCTCATTCTTTATCACCAGAGGGCAAGTCCAGTACCAACTATTAGAGGGACTTAGGATTTCATTTTTGATAAACATTTAATAATTAATTTAACTGGGTTGGAGTCAAGAAAGCGGAAAAAAATGAAGGTGGACACAATAAGACTTAAAAGGCAAATGGCCGGGCGCGGTGGCTCAAGCCTGTAATCCCAGCACTTTGGGAGGCCGAGACGGGCGGATCACGAGGTCAGGAGATCGAGACCATCCTGGCTAACACAGTGAAACCCCGTCTCTACTAAAAAAAAAACAAAAAACTAGCCGGGCGAGGTGGCGGGCGCCTGTAGTCCCAGCTACTTGGGAGGCTGAGGCAGGAGAATGGCGTAAACCCGAGAGGCGGAGCTTGCAGTGAGCCGAGATCGCGCCACTGCACTCCAGCCTGGGCGACAGAGTGAGACTCCGTCTCAACCAAAAAAAAAAAAAAAAAAAAAAGGCAAATGACGAGGAGAGATCTTTTAAAATACATTTAACAGAAGAATAATGTATGGAATATGCCTGCTCCTTCAAATACATAAGAAAAAAGGAAACAATCCAGTGGTAAAATGGGCAGAGGATAATAAGCAATTCACAAATGGTCAATAAACACAAGAAATATATGGCATAAGGAAATACAAATTAAAATCCAATGAAAAATCATTCATTGACTTGGCAGGATGGCTCATGCTTGTAACCCAGTGCTTTGGGAGGTCAAGGTGGGAGGATCACTTGAATCCAGGAGCTTGAGACCAACCTGGGCAACATAGCAAGATCCCTGTCTCTACAAAAAGCTAAAAAATTAGCTGGGCATGGTGGTGCATGCCTGTAGTCACAGCTACTCCAGAGGCTGAGGCGGGAGGATCACTTAAGTCCAGGAATTTGAGGCTGCAGCAAGTTATGATTGGGCCAGTACACACCAGCCTCAGCGACAGAGCAAGACTCTCTCTCTGTTTTTTAGAAAAATCAAAAAGATTGATAATGTTAAATGTTGGCAAGAATACAGCAAAACAGCTACCTTCATACACTTTGGTTCCAGTGTAAAGAAATCTGTTTGACACGCAATTTGGAGAAATGGGGAAGCTGTGGTGAGTGGGAATTCATGGCGCTGGACCTACAAAAAGCCTGCATTCTGGTCAGTATGGCTACTTTGTTCATGTGCACACTGTCCCTGCTCTGGGGGGGTTAATGACACAGGCTACTATCAACTAGCTGAGTCATTTTGTTTATTTGGCTGTTCAGTGCCTCTTATGTGGTGCATTCTCTCTGGTATGCGTTAACATGTTGTTATGAACTGAATTGTGCCCTGCACCTCCAAGTTCTTATGTTGAAGTCCTAACCCCTCCACATACCTCAGAATGTGACTGTATTTGGAGGCAGGGCCTTTAAGTAGGTGATTAAAGATCCTAATGCAATCTGACTGGTGGCCTTATAAGGAAGAAATGTGGGCACACAGAGATACCAGAGATGTGAGTGCACAGAGAAAAGGCATAGAGTTGAGGATACAGTGAGAAGGCGAAAGCTAAGGAGAGAGGCCTGAGAAGAAACCAAACCTCCTGACACCTTGGCCTTGAACTTCTGGCCTCCAGAACTGTGAAAGAATAAATTTATGTTGTTTAATCCACCCAGTCTATAGTATTTTGTTATGGCAACCTTAGCAAACAAATACACAGGTGATACAAAGATCTTCATACTCATGCCCCTTCCTATATGTTCACTTGGAATTCTTCGTCCTTAGGTCTCCTTATTCCTGATTTTCCAGTCTTTCTCATTCAAGGCCTCTAACCAACCAACCAACTAAGTCACTCACCACTATCCATGATTCTGAATATATCCTAACCTCAGGCTGCTTTTATTCACCAAAATTAGATGGTGCATCTGCCAAAGCTTCCCAGTTAGGAGGATTGCTCCTTAACACCTTGTCTTTCAGGGTCCTCACTATGTCCTATTTTCTGCTTGTGTTTTCTCACCCACCGAGCCAACCTCCTCTGTTAGCTGGCCACAAGAGTATATATGGCAATACATATAAGCTGAGAGGTGCTAAGGTAAGAGCAATGGATGACTGGGGGCTCGTGCCACCTGCAGCTTATGCACTTTAGCTGTATTTGTGCCTGCTCCTGAATGTACTACTTCTACATTGCAACAGATTGCTGCTGGCCCATCCACCTTAAGATGTGGTGAGTCTGAGAAACAAAACTTTTTTTTTTTTTTTTTGAGACAGAATCTCGCTCTGTCACCCAGGCTGGAGTGCAGTGGTGCAATCTCAACTCACTGCAACCTTCACCTCCCGGGTTCAAGTGATTCTCGTGCCTCAGCCTCCTGAGTACCTGGAATTACAGGCATGTGCCACCACGCCCGACTAATTTTTTGTATTTTTAATAGAGATGGGGTTTCACCATGTTGGCCTGGCTGGTCTCGAACTCCTGGCCTCAAGCGATCCACCCACCTGGGCCTCCCAAAGTGCTGGGATTACAGGTTTGACCACCACACCAGCTTAAGAAACAAAATTTATGAAGGATTGTATTGTCCATGTGGTTGATGTCCTAACGTCAGGCACTTCATCTTTGCCATGGTCAGATGCTGATTATTTTATTTTATTTTTTTTTTGAGGTGGAGTCTTGCTCTGTCACCCAGGCTGGAGTGCAGTGGCCGGATCTCAGCTCACTGCAAGCTCCGCCTCCCGGGTTCCCGCCATTCTCCTGCCTCAGCCTCCCAAGTAGCTGGGACTACAGGCGCCCGCCACCTCGCCCGGCTAGTTTTTTCTATTTTTAGTAGAGACGGGGTTTCACTGTGTTCGCCAGGATGGTCTCGATCTCCTGACCTTGTGATCCACCCGTCTCGGCCTCCCAAAGTGCTGGGATTACAGGCTTGAGCCATCGTGCCTGGCCTAGTAAATAGTTTTCAAGTGCAAACATGTGCATACTACATATATTGATTATATAGATTATATATACAGATCAATCTATCAACTGAAGTTACATGTTAATGAAGATTATGAAAAATAATCTAAAATAGCATATGATTTTAATATACACATTTTCATTTGAGCTTAAGTGAATTATTCATTTATTTATTTTTAACTTTTTTAAGAGATGGGGTCTTACTGTGTCACCCAGGCTAGAGTGCAGTGGTGTAATTATAGTTCCCTACAGCCTCAAACTCCTGGGCTCAAGCCATCCTCCCACCTCAGCCTCCCAAATAGCTAGGGTTACAGGCGTGTGTCACCATGTCCATCTTAAATGGATCAGGTATAGAGGTCATATCTATTTTAGCATATTGTTTCAATAGTCTGATTCTGGCACANTTCAAGCAATTCTCATGCCTCAGCCTCCTGTGTAGCTGGAATTACAGGCACATGCCACCACGCCTGGCTAATTTTTGTATTTTTAGTAGAGATGGGGTTTCACCATGTTGGTCAGGCTGGGCTTGAACTCCTGATCTCAAGTGATCCACTTGCCCTGCCTCGACCTCCCAAAGTGTTAGGATTACAGGCATGAGCCACCTCACCTGGCCTGATTTTAAAAAAAATTTGTAATTATCTGCTGCAGATGTCATAGCCTTACTGTGGAACCCTAGGGGTCTAGGTTGTGATTCTCTTATTAGAGCTTGTCAGAAACTCCACATGACGCCTTTTGCCACTGTCTTAGTGTGTTTGTTCTGCTTTAATAAAATATCTGAGATTGGGTAATTTATAAAGAACAGAAATTTATTTCTCACAGTTCTGGAAGCTGTGAGGTCCAAGATCATGGTGCCAGCACGTTTGGTGTCTGGTGAGGGCTGCTGTCTGATTCCAAGATGATGCCTCTCGCTATGTCCTCACATGGTGAAAGGAGGAAAGGCAAAAAGGACTGAATACTGTGAAGCTTCTTTTATAAAGGTCTTAATTCCATTTATGAGGGAGGAGACCTCATGACTTAATAATCTCCTAAAGGCCCCACTATTACCCTGGAGATTAAGTTTTCATGTAAATTTTGGAGGGACACAAACATTCAAACGATAGCAACCACACCGTAGGTTCTGCTGTGTTCTGTGGTTCACACAGTAGGGCTGTTTGCACCCCAGCCTGGAGCTGCTTCTGAGCACTTCACTGATCCTGGACCCACTCGAAGCTGGCAGCCTTTTGTGTCATCCAGTATATGGGTTAGAGTGATATTCCCAAGTAAGGGCTAATACTCTGCCTCCAGAACAAAGACACCTTAGTTGAGGGCGTGGGGAATGAGAGATGCAATATTGTAATTTGTCTTTTACTTTGAAGGGAATGTCCCAGCATTCCCCAAACTACGAGACTACCGATAACTTAACTGTTAGCCGGGTCAGTGGCTCAGGCCTGTAATCCCAGCACATTGGGAGGCAGAGGCGGGTGGATCACCTGAGGTCAGGAGTTCAAGACCAGCCTGGCCAACATGGTGAAACCTGGTCTCTACTAAAAATACAAAAATTAGCTGGGCATGGTGCACTCCTGTAATCCCAGCTACTTGGGAGACTGAGGCAGGAGAATTGCTTGAACCCGGGAGGCAGAGGTTGCAGTGAGCTGAGATGGCACCACTGCACTCCAGCCTGGGCGACAGAGTGAGACTCTGTCTCGAAAAAAACAAAACAAACAGACAAAAAAAAAACTTAACTGTTGTGGTGGACCTTTGAATCTTCATAAAATTATCTCCCACATTTGAAAGCACATATGTCTTTAAGAGACTTTCAATGAATTTGCCAGTTTTACACATCCAGTCTGATTACTTTTCTAACCTCAATACCGGGAACAATGTGATGTTCTGTGGTGTATCCAGATGATCAAAGTCTCTTCAGAATATATATATACACACAAACATATATACACACTACATACACATATATACACATATATATGAATATATATATATATGTGTGTGTGGGTGTGTGTATATATATATGCTAGGCACAGTGGCTCAGGCCTGTAATCCCAGCATTTGGGGAGGCCAAGGTGGGAAGAAATCACCTGAGTCAAGGAGTTTGAGACCAGCCTAGGCAAGAGAACGAGACCCCATCTCTATTTTTTTTTTCTTTAAATAGAGGCCGAGGCAGGGCAGGTGGATCACTTGAGATCAGGAGTTCAAGACCAGCCTGATCAACATGGTGAAACCCTATCTATCTATATATCTGTCAATCAATCAATCAATCAGTCAATCAATTTTGAGACAGGGTCTTGCTCTATTACCCAGGCTAGAGTGCAGTGGCATGATCACAGCTCACAGCAACCTCGATTTCCTGGGCTCAGGTGATTCTCCTACCTCAGCCTCCCAAGTAGCTAGCTATGGACTCCCAAGTAGCCCCTAAGTAGCTGGGCCCATGCCACCATGCCTGGCTAATTTTTATTTTTATTTTTTGTAGTGACAGGGTTTTGCCTTGTTGTCCAGGCTGCCCTTAAATTCCTGGGCTCAAGTGATCCTCCTGCTTCGGCCTCCCAAATTGTTGAGATTACACACATGAGCCGCACACAGCCTCAGCATATATTATGATAGTAGGCATGAAATTAACATAGCTCTGGCCAAGACTATAAATGTTTGCTATTGTCCATTCCAAGTGACAGTTGACTGTTTCTGATCCTCCTTTAGAGATGGAAAAGAATGCATTTACCAGGTTAATGGTCACGTATCACACACACCATGTATTTGAGGTAACGTTAATCTGCTTTAGCAAAGATACTAAATCTGGTACAGCACCTGCAATTGGAGCTACTACTTTTTTGAGTTTGTCATAGCCTACTGGACATCCTCCAGAATCTATCTAGGATTTTGCTGAATCAAAAGAAATTATGATACAGACTATTACCTCTGCATCTTTTTTTTTTTTTTTTTTGAGATGGAGTCTTGCTCTGTTGTCCAGGCTGGAGTGCAGTGGCGCCATCTCGGCTCACTGCAAGCTCCACTTCCCAGGTTCATGCCGTTCTCCTACCTCAGCCTCCGGAGTAGCTGGGACTACAGGCACCCACGACCACACCTGGCTATTTTTTTTTTTTTGCATTTTTAGTAGAGATGGGGTTTCACCGTGTTAGCCAGGATGGTCTCAATCTCCTGACCTTGTGATCCACCCACCTTGGCCTTACCTCTGTATCTTTTAAATCATTAAGACTGCCATTGATCTCTTCCACTACTCCTAAGATGTGATCTTGTTTTCGATTGCTATCTTGCTGAGGTAGGGAGAAGTTTCACAGGCTTCTATTTGGTCTTTCTCATGATGATAGCTTTTACCTCACAGGTCATAGGGCCAATGTGTTAGTTCTCTTAACAATCAAGTAGGCCGGGCGCGGTGGCTCAAGCCTGTAATCCCAGCACTTTGGGAGGCCGAGACGGGCGGATCACGAGGTCAGGAGATCGACAACTGGCTAACATGGTGAAACCCCGTCTCTACTAAAAAAATACAAAAAACTAGCCGGGCGAGGTGGCGGGCGCCTGTAGTCCCAGCTACTCTGGAGGCTGAGGCAGGAGAATGGCGTGAACCCGGGAGGCGGAGCTTGCAGTGAGCTGGCATCGGGCCACTGCACTCCAGCCCGGGCGACAGAGCAAGACTCCGTGTCAAAAAAAAAAAAAAAAAAAATCAAGTAGGTTGATTTTATTCATATATTTGGCAACCGGGGACATAACCACTGGGTGTGTCTGTGCACACAGTGGGTTCCCTGTGACCTGAACCTGGGCCAGGACTCCTTTATGTATGTATGTATGTATGTATGTATGTATGAGATGGAGTCTCATTCTGTCGCCAGACTGGAGTGCAGTGGCATGATCTTGGCTCATTGCAACCTCTGCCTCCCGGGTTCAAGCAGTTCTCCTGCCTCACCCTCCCAAGTAGCTGGGACTACAGGCAGGTGCCACCACATCCAACTGATTTTTGTTTTTTTAGCAGGCAGAGGGTTTCACCGTGTTGGCCAGGATGGTCTTAATCTCCTGACCTCAGGTGATCTATCCATCTCAGCCTCCCAAAGTGCTGGGATTACAGGCGTGAGCCACTGCGCCCAGCCAGGACTCCATTTATTACAGGGTCTCCATATGCCCCAACTCTAATGGGGGGATCCTGAGGATGCTTTGGGTCCCATACTGGTATCAATTTCATTTCAGACCTTGTGTCCAACAGTCCTTGAATTGCTTGGGTAATATTTCTCTTCCCACTGCGTTTGGTTACCCAAACCAATGCTAGTGGACCTTTTTGAGGAAGGACTGGAGGAATCATTGCCAAATACATTTACTAGAGTGTCACGGGGTTCTCCTTCTGGAGATTTGGCTGCTGCTTCAGTCACTGGGTTGCACATCTGAAGACTGGTTGTGATCCAGAAGCTGAGCGATGAATCATGACTCAGCTTCTTGATCATCTAGCCTGGGTTTCTTTAATTGTCTAGGTTGAGTAATATCCTTGTTGGCCATCTCACCTTTAGAAACATCATGAACTATTAGCCATCTCCATCGCTCTCTGCAGGTTAGGCCCCTCTGGCTACTGTTCCAACTTCATAGATCATTATAATTGCAACTACTTGCTTCTGATGGTTATGTGCTGCTATCTGGCCTCTATTATTTTGAGATACTATTATTCCCATTGCTATCAAGGTACCCTGTTCTGAAACCGCAAGGGCAGCTACCACTGAGCTTCTCAGTAATACCAGTGTTACTTTGCTTTTTTTGAGATAGGGGCTCATTCTGTCACCCAGGCTGGAGTGCAGTAGGGCGATCTCAGCTTGCTGCAACCTCTGTAAACCCCCAGGCACAAGTGATCCTCCCATCTCAGCTTCCTGAGTAGTTGGGACCACAGGCACCGACCACCATGCATGGCTATTTTTTCTGTATTTTTAGTAGAGATGGGGTCTCACTGTGTTGCCTAGGCTGGTCTTGAACTCCTGAGCTTAAGTGATCCACCCACCTTGCCCTCCCAAAGGGCTGAGATTACAGCCCTGAGCCACCATGCCCAGCCCTTCCAATGTCAGTTTCATCAGAGCATTCCTTGGAGCTCTTCTGTGGAAAAGTCATTTGGTAAGTTTCCTGGTTTTACATGGTCTATCCATTCTAACTTTCCTCTTCTTTTAGTCTTTTGATCCCTACTTTCCCTACTTTCACCATCTCCTACAGCAGTTCTGATATTTCTTTTTCTTCCTTTTTTTTTTTTTGAGATGGAGTTACACTCTTTTTGCCCAGGCTAGAGTGCAATGGTGCAATCTCGGCTCACTGCAACCTCCGTCCCCCGGGTTCAAGCAATTCTCCTGCCTTAGTCTCTTGAGTAGCTGGGTTACAAGTGCCTGCCACCATGCCCGGCTAATTTTTGTATTTTTAGTAAAGACGGGGTTTAACTCTGTTGGCCAGGCTGGTCTTGAACTCCTGACCTCAGGTGATTCGCCCGCCTCAGCCTCCCAAAGTGCTAGGATTACAGGTGTGAGCCACCGTACCTGGCCTCTTTTTTTTTGTTTGAGACAGAGTCTCACTCTGTTGCCCAGGCTGCAGTGCAGTGGTGCAATCTCGGCTAACTGCAACCTCACCCTCCTGGGTTCAAGCAATTCTCCTGCCTCAGCCTCCCAAGTAGCTGGTAGTTGGGATTACAGATGCGAGCCACCACTCCCCATTAATTTTTGTTGTTGTTGTTGTTTTGAGATGGAGTCTCACTCTTGTTGCCCAGGCTGGAGTGCAATGGCATGATCTCGTCTCACAGCAAGCTCTGCCTCCTGCCTCAGCCTCCCCAGCAGCTGGGATTACAGGTACGCACCACCTCGACTGGCTAATTTTTTGTATTTTTAGTAGAGACAAGGTTTCCCCATGTTGGCCAGGCTGGTCTCAAACTCCTGACCTCAGGTGATCCACCTACCTCAGCCTCCCAAAGTGCTGGGATTAGAGGCATGAGCCACCACACTCGGTCTAATTTTTGTATTTTTAGTAGAGATGGGGTTTCACCATGTTGGCCAGGCTGTTCTCAAACTCCTGACCTCAAGTGATCTGCCCACTTTAGCTTCCCAAAGAGCTGGGATTAGAGATGTGAGCTGCCTGGCCTCATATTTCTATTTATTTATTACAGCCTATCACTTTCTCTAAGCTCATAAGACCCATCCTAGGAATAGGTTAGCACTGTTTCTCAGGGTCCTTGTCAGGGTATTAAATCCTGTGTTCCAAGTTGATAACCTCTCCCTATTTTGGTTGAGAATTGGAATCCTCAGAATCCAGTCCCATTAATATTCTCCCGGTGTTTGTCAGTACATATTGGTTATGTTCTGCAGCTCCTTTAGCTATAGTCCCTTTCCTCCTTTGGCACGTCCTGGTCATTCATGTTGTTATTTTAGTTATTGGTCTAATGATTAGGTTGGGACTTTAGAGTAGATCCAGATGGCGAGGCACCTATCTTTTCTTTTTTTTTTTTGAGACAGGATCTTGCTCTGTCACCCAGGCTGATGTGCAGTGGCGCAATTTTGGCTCACTACAGCCTCGACCTCCCATGTTCAAGTGATTCTCTGGCTTCTGCCTCCTGAGTAGCTGGGATTACAGGTGCGCACCACCACGCCTGGGTAAAGAGGCACTTATCTTGTAAGGCAGGTATTTTTACATCATCTTCAAGCAAGGGGGAATGCTAATCTTTAACGAAGAGGAATAGGCAGTGTGTTGGGTCCTTCTTGCGCTGCTCTGAAGAAATACCTGGTGGGGAGGAGGGACAGCATCAGAAAGAATAGCTAATGGATGCTGGGCTTAATACCTAGGTGATGGGATGATCTGTGCAGCAAACCACCACAGCACACGTTTATCTATGTAACAAATCTGCATATCCAGCACATGTACCCCTGAACTTAAAAAAAAAAAATACCTGACATTGAGTAATTTGTAAGAAAAGATGTTTAATGGCTCAGTTATGTAGTCTGTACAGGAAGCATAGCAGCATCTGTTCCAGGGAGGCCTCAGGAAGCTTCCAATCATAGCATTAGGCAAAGAGGGAGCAGGGACATCACATGGCTAGAATGCGAGCAAGAGAAAGAGGAAGGGGCAGCGAGGTGCACACACTTTTAAATGACCAGCTCCCGTGAGAACTCACTGTCACGAAGACTGCACCCACCAAGCCATGAGGGATCCACCCTCATGATCCAAACACCTCCCAGCAGGCCCCACCTCCAGCATTGGGGATTACAATTCGACATGAGATTTGGGTAGGGACAAATATCTAAACTACATCTGGCCACTTGCGAAGGCCCAGAGGTACAGGAAAAACTGGAAGTTAATGATTTTCCCGTATATCGACCCAGATATTGCCATCCTATGTCTCCCATTTTCTTTTTCTTTCGAGACAGGGTCCCACTCTGTCACCCATGCTGTAGTGCAGTGGTGTGATCGAGGCTCACTGCAGCCTTGACCTCGTGGGCTGAATCAATCCTCCCACCTTAGTCTCCCGGGTAGCTGGAACCACACGTGCATGCCACCATGCCCTGGTAATTTTTTGTAAAGGCAGGGTTTCACCATGTTACTCAGGCTAGTCTTGAACTCCTGGGCTCAAGTGATACTCCAGCCTTGGCCTCCCAAAGTGCTAGGATTACTGGCATAAGCCACCACACCTGGCCTCCCATTTTTACTCTTTGTCAATCAGGACTCTAACCTTGGTAGCTAACCTGCCAGGGCTGAAAATTCAACTTCTCTAGAGCTCTGCAAATTTTATAATTATGTTTTAGGTCTGATCCTCAGGTTTTTCTGCCCTCTGGCTGCAGGAGATGATAGTATCTTTATATACTGCCAAGAAGGTCCTTTGACTTTCACACTTAATCTTTATTGTCTTTCTTCAAAGGATCTATTATCCCCAACAACAAACATCCTATTCCTTCTAAAATGCCTAATACATTGTGCTCCCTCACTCTCCCATGTATTCTTGCCTTGGGTAAAACATCTCCATTAACCACTGGTGAAATTTTTAACAACTGTATGTATTACTATCACATGCTAGGGGCTAACAGTGTTTCACCTATCACTAGTGGTGATATCCTCATTGTCAACAGACTGCTGAGTGACTCCCAAATTTCATTTTAGTGTTTACTTTCTTGGATCACTCCTGGTACCAATTATTGTAAATTGGGTTCTCCAGGAAGCAGAGATTTGAATCCAGAAAGTTTACTGAAGAGTGCTTTTAGGATCACTATCCTTGGGAGAGTGAAAGAAGCAAGACTAGTTAGGTTGCAGGGCATTCACAAAAAAGTCTCAGTCAATTCCATGCAGAGCACTGGACCTAAGATGGCCCTGTAAAATTTTCCCTCACTGGGGCCAGGGTAATGAGGTCTTTATAACCCTGCACTAATCAGTCTCTGAATGTGGGTTACCATGAGCATGACTTTAAATGAGGCAGCTCTTCTCAGCCAAAGTTGTGTGGGGTGCATTTTTTTTTTTTTTTTTTTTTGAGACAGAGTTTCACTACTGTTGCCCAGGTTGGAGTGCAATGGCGCGATCTCGGCTCACTGCAACCTCTGCCTCCCGGGTTCAAGCGATTCTTCTACCTCAGCCTCCCGAGTAGCTGGGATTACAGGCGCCCACCACCACGCCCGGCTAATTTTTTTTGTATGTTTTGTGGAGACAGGTTTTCACCATGTTGGCTATGCTGCTCTCCAGCTCCTGACCTCAGGTGATTGGCCCACCTCGGCCTCCCAAAGTGCTGGGATTATAGGCGTGAGCCACCGCACCCGGCCTAATTTTGCATTTTTTTTGTAGAGACGGGGTTTCTCCATTTTGGTCAGGCTGGTCTCAAACTCCTGATCTCAGGTGATCTGCCTGCCTCGGCCTCCCCAATTGCTGGGATTACAGGTGTGAGCCACCGTGCCTGGCAGGGTTGTGTGGGGTGCTTAACTGCCAGCTGACAGCCCTTAACATTTCCAGCAGCTGGGAGAGTAAGGGTTTCAGTAGTTCAAAAGAGGAGAGATCTGAGGAGCACACCACATACACCACAACATCCCTAAAACACACTTTCTTTTTTTTTTCTCTTCTTCTTTTTTTTTTTTTTTGAGACAGAGTGTCACTCTGTTGCCCAGGTTAAAGTGCAGTAGTGTGATCTCAGCTCACTGCAGCCTCGACCTCCTGGGCTCAACCGATTCTCCCACCTCAGCTTCCCAAGTAGCTGAGACTTCAGGTATGTGTAACCATGCCCAGCTAATTTTTTGTATTTTTGTAGAGTCGGGATCTCACTATATTGCCCAGGCTGACTCCTGTGTCAAGTAATCTGCCTGCCTCAGCTTCCCAAGGTGCTGGGATTACAGGTGTGAGTCACTGTACCTGCCCCTAAAATACACTTTCTAGTGTCTGAATCATTTACAATGGGAAATAATTCATGTGTTTGTGTAAAAAAAATGTTTTTAAGAAAACTCAAGAAGACTTCATCTTCACAATTTTTTTTTTTTTTTTTTTTGATGGAGTTTCGCTCTTGTTGCCCAGACTGGAGTGAAATGGAGTGATCTCGGCTCACTGCAACCTCTGCCTGCTGGGTTCAAGTGATTCTCCTGTCTCCGCCTCCTGAGCAGCTGGGATTACAGGCATGTGCCACCACGCCCAGCTAATTTTGTATTTTTAGTAGAGATGGGGTTTCTCCATGTTGGTCAGGCTAGTCTCGAACTCCCGACCTCAAGTGGTCTGCCCACCTCGGCCTCCCAAAGTGCTGAGATTACAGGCGTGAGCCACCGCGGCTGGCCAGAATTATTATTATTATTATTTAATTAGCTGGATGTGGTAGCACATGCCTGCAGTTCTAGCTCTTTGGGATGCTAAGGCAGGAGAATCACTTGAGGCCAGGAGGTTAAGGCTGCAGTGAGCTGTGATCACACCACTGCACTCTAGCCCGGGTGACAGAACATGACCCTGTCTCAAAAAATAAATAAAAGTAAAAAGAGAGAAAACTAGAATGGTAACTCCAAACCTTGGATTCACACAGCAGCAAATCACGCTTTGCTGACCTGGCACAGGATTCACTTGTCCATGTGCCCACACTTAACTGTGTATACTGACATTTCATTATTTTTGGGCAAAGGAGACTTTTCAATCTAACACTATCTTGGAAACTGAAGAAAACATCTGGGATTCACTCCTATAGGAGAACCAAAGCAAAACTTATAAACACCATCTGTCAATTTTTCCTTCCAAAGGAGCCTTTCCAAATTTCTGGGAGTTTCCTTTGCCAACTCCTTGTCACAGCAGCTCCAGAAGCAAGGGAAGCCACCGAAGTTTCCCATGATGTTCTGGGCTAGGAGGCTGGTGTTCTAGGGCTTCCTGCTGCACAGGTGCACATCCTCAGAGGATGCCTCTACACTCCTTCCATAGGTGCCAGTCTCTTCCTCCTCAAACAAGAAAGCCAAGTATGGATATGTCCTTTATACTCTGTACAAAAGTGCCTGGCTCAGGGACCAGGGAGGACTGAAATCCAGCTGCACGCACCTTGCCAATCTGTATACCCTGGCACTGCATCCTCTTAGGGAGGGTGCCTTTTCCTATTATGCACAAAGGTACAGTTCAGCCTAATGGCAGGCCTTGTCCTTGAGCTCACTGATATGATTTAACTCTATTGTAATTGTGTGTCTTACAAGTTTGTCTTTCTCCTGAGAGTTTTGATGGCTGAAGCCTGGTCTTGTTTAACCTTTGTTCCCATTGCAGCACAGAGCTTGGTGTATAGTAGACCTAAGTCTATTAATTAGCTGAATGAATTACTATGCACAGAGGTCTTCTGGCCCACTGCCAGGACAGTCTACTAACCCCATTTTTAAAAGCTTAATAAAATTATCTTTTACTATATTACAGGATAACTCTTTGCTGTGCTTCCTGCTGTGTGTGTGTGTTTTTTTTTCTCTCTAAATTTTCTATTGCTTTTCATATCTGGCTCTCCAACTCTCTCATTAATTCTTTTTTTTTTTTTTTGAGTCTCACTCTGTTGCCCAGGCTGGAGTTCAGTGGCATGACCTCAGCTCACTGCAACCTCTGTCTCTTGGGTTCAAGCAATTCTCCTGCCTCAGCCTCCCACGTAGCTGGGACTACAGGCATGTGCCACCACGCCCAGGTAATTTTTTTTGTATTTTTGGCAGAGATGGGGTTTCACCATGTTGGCCAGGCTGGTCTCAAACTCCTGACCTCAGGTGATCCACCTATCTCGGCCTCCCAAAGTGCTAGGATTATAGGCGTGAGCCACCACACCTGGCCCCTTTCATTAAGTCTCTGAACTACCAAATCACTTTTTAGAGGCTGGTCATTGCATCTTTGTTCTCGGACTCTTCTCTGCTCTTCCTCTGAAAACTACATTTCCCAGCTTCTTTGACAACCACATACCAGCCATATTCAGCCAATGGGAGGCACTGGAAGAAGACTGGAAGTGAGAGGAAGGAAGAAGCTAGGGTAGTTCTTCCTCTTTTGGCTATGGAGCTGCATCTCTTCTACGTGGTTTCCACTTCCCCTTCTTCTTCTTCTTTTTTTTTTTTTTTTTTTTTTTTTTTTTTTGAGAAGGAGTCTCGCTCTGTCACCCAGGCTGGAGTGCAGTAGTGTGATCTCGGCTTACTGCAACCTCCATCTCCTGAGTTCAAGCTTTTCTCCTGCCTCAGCCTCCTCAGTAGCTGGGATTAGAGGCGCATGCCACAAGGTCTGGCTAATTTTTTTTTTTTTTGTATTTTTGGTAGAGACAGGTTTCACCATGTTGGCCAGGCTGGTCTCGAACTCCTGACCTCAAGTGATCTGCCCACCTCGGCCTCCCAAAGTCAGCCTCCCAAAGTGCTGGAATTACACGCGTGAGCCACCGTGCCTGACCTCCCTTCCTTCTTTAGTCCCAAGTTCTGCTGCCCACCCCACTCCAGCCAAGTCCTATTTCCTCCACAGCAACAAATAATAGTTTAGTGTGTGTCCTTTCAGTTTTTCATCCATGCTTATATATATGTGTATATATACACATACATACATATATATACACACACACATACAGACTGTCTCTACACGCATTTTTTTTTTGCAAAAATAAATACAATATGCATTATTCTGCAACTTGCTTTTTACTCCACAGTATACTGCTGTAACTGTGATAGTTACTGCCAAATTGCTCCACGAAAAGATTCTATCAATTTATACTGTTGTCAGCAGTGTATGAGAATGCCTATTTTGCTAGACAAGGTGGCTTATGCGTAATCCCAGCATTTTGGGAGGTCAAGGTGGGAGGATTGCTTGAGACCAGGAGTTTGAGACCAACGTGTGCACCATAGAGAGACTGTTTCTTTTAAAAAAAAAAAAAAAAAAAGAAAAAAGTTTATTTATCCATCTATGCACCATTGGATATACTTTCTTTTTTTTGAGTCTTGCTCTGTGGCTCAGGCTGGTGTGCAGTGGCCTGATCTCGGCTCACTGCAAGCTCAGCCTCCTGGGTTCACGCCATTCTCCTGCCTCAGCCTCCTAAGTAGCTGGGACCACAGGCGCCTGCCACCACGCCAGCTAATTTTTTGTAGAGACGGGATTTCACTGTGTTAGCCAGGATGGTCTCGACCTCCTGACCTCACGATCTGCCCGCCTCGGCCTCCCAAAGTGCTGGGATTACAGGCATGAGCCACCGTGCTCGGCTCCTAAATAATTTTTTTTTTTTTTTTTTGAGACAGAGTCTCGCTCTGTCGCCCAGGCTGGAGTGCAGTGGGGCGATCTCTGCTCACTGCAAGCTCCGTCGCCTTCCGGGTACACGCCATTCTCCTGCCTCAGCCTCCCGAGAAGCTGGGACTACAGGCGCCTGCCACCACGCCCGGCTACGTTTTTTTTTGTATTTTTAGGAGAGATGGGGTTTCACCGTTTTTGCCGGGATGGTCTCGATC
>NW_016810459.1:453449-462858 GCF_001698545.2 Rhinopithecus bieti
CCTCGTGATCCACCCGCCTCGGCCTCCCAAAGTGCTGGGATTACAGGCGTGAGCCACCGCGCCCAGCCCTAAATAATTTTTTTAAATCAATTAAGATGTGAGGCTGAGCATGGTAGCTGATGCATGCAACTCCAGCACTTTGGGAGGCCAAGGCAGCAGGATAGCTTGGGGCCAAGAGTTTGAGACCAGCCTGGTCAATATAGCGAGATCCTGACTCTACAAAAAAAGGAAAAAAAAAAAAAAGAAAAAATGGCGGGGTGCCATGGCTCATGCCTATAATCCTAGCACTTTGGTAAGCCAAGGCTAGCAGATTGCTTGAGCTCAGGAGTTCGAGACCAGCCTGGGCAACATGGTGAAACCCTGTCTCTACCAAAAATACACATAATTAGTCAGGCGTGGTCGTGTGTGCTTGTGGTCCCAGCTACTCTGGAGGTGGAAGTGGGAGGATCTCTTGAGCCTGGGAGGCAGAGGTTGCAGTGAGCTGAGATCATGCCAATGCACTCCAGCCTGGGTGGCAGAAGATTGAGACCCTGTCTCAAAAAAGAAAAACAACAAACAAACAAACAAACAACAAAAAACCCCACAAGCTGGGTGCAGTGACTCATACCTATAATCCCAGCACTTCAGGAGGTGTGGCAGGTGGATCACTTGAGGCCAGGAGTTCGAGACCAGTCCAGCCAACATGGAGAAATCCCGTCTCTACCCAAAATATAAAAATATAGCTGTGTGTGGTGGCGCATGCCTGTAATCCCAGCTACTTGGAAGCCTGAGGCAGAATCGTTTGAACCCGGGAGGCGGAGGTTGCAGGGAGCTGAGATTGTGCCACTGCACTCCAGCCTGGATGACAGAACAAGACTCCATTTCAAAAGAAAACAACACAAGCAAACAAAGCTTAAATAAAATAAAATAAAATAAAAATTAGCCAGGTATGGTGGCATGCACCTGCAGTCCCAGCTACTTGGGAGGCTGAGGCAGGACGATCCCTTAAGTTCAGAAGTTTGCGCTGCAATGATCTATGATTGCACTACTGCACTCCAGCCTGGGTGACAGAACAAGGCCCTGTTGCCCAGGATGGACTCAAACTCCTGGCCTCAAGGGATCCTCCTGCCTCGGCCTCCCAAAGTGCTGAGATTATAAGCATTAAGCCACTGCATCAGACCCAGCATTGGATATACTTGATCCTTTTAGCTTTTGCCAATTTGTTAGGTAAAAATTAGAGCCTTGTTTCATTTTTAAAAATTATCGGCCTGGTGTGATGGCTCACGCCTGTAATCCTAGCACTTTAGGAGGCCGAGGTAGGGAGGATCATGAGGTTAGGAGTTTGAGACCTGCCTGAACAACATGGTGAAACCCCGTCTCTACCAAAAATGCAAAAATTAGCCGGGTGTGGTGGCACATGCCCATAATCCCAGCTACTCAGGAGGCTGAGGCAGGAGAACTGCTTGAACCCAGGAGGCAGAGGTTGCAGTGAGCTGAGATCGTGCCTTTGCACTCTAGCCTGGGCGACAAAGTGAGACTCCATCTCAAAAAAAAAAAAAAAAAAAAAAAATTATCGGTGATATTGACCATTTTCTCATATGTTCACTAGCTATTTGTGTTTCTTCTTTGGCTAATTTCCTCTTGCAAGCTATACACACTTTTTTTTTCTTAATTGAATCATTCAATTTTTCATACCGATTTGTAGAATTCTTTGTATATAGGGAAAATTAACTTTTTCTGTTATATAGGTTACAAATACTTTCTTCCAGTTTATCTTTTCATTTTGTATATGGGGTCTTTTGCCATCATCAAATCTGTCAACTATTTCCTTCATGGCTTCTGCATTTGGTGTTATAATTAGACAAGTTCTTTCCATCCCATAATTCAGAAAATATTCTTCTATATTCTCTTTTAATATTTTAGTATAAATTTTTGTGTTTGTGTATTCATCCGTTGGAATGGAAAATTATCTATATCATGGTCATCAGGATAATTGCATCTTTATATGATGGTCATCACATCGTTCTTAGAATTGAGAGAAGCCTCAGAGGTTACCCAGAGATCTGAGTCCTTTGTTGTAACTGTGAGTTTCTGGGGAAGGGCAAAAGGTTTCAATCTGACCTTTAAGGTTCTAAGGATTCATCCTAACTTTTCTCTTGATTTTCCCAGGAGAAAAGATGCCTTTGCCAAGGATGCCAGTGACTTTTCTTACAGACTTAAAACTGTTAAACCCAAGCCAAGCCTCTTCCTTCCTGGTTTCTCCAAACTTATCTCCTTCTGCTCTTCTACATATACCCTTTGCTCTACTTACTGATCCTGAACATTCCTGGAAATTTCTTGCATCCATGACTTTGCCCAGACTACTTTGGGCACCCTTCATTCTATCTGGCCTTTAAGGTCTAACTTAAATCTTCAATTTTCCATGAAGTCTCCCAATTTCTCAAGTGTACCTGAATTCCCTCTCCTCTCTACTCCTCAGGCATAGATTGTGCTACTTAGGGGACTCAGTTTATTTTATTTTTTTGAGACAGACTCTGTTGCCCAGGCTGGAATGCAGCGGTGTGATCTCTGCTCACTGCAACCTCTACCTCCTGGGTTCAAGTGATTCTCCTGCCTCAGCCTCCCAAGTAGCTGGTACTACAGGTGTGTGCTACCACGCCCGGCTAATTTTTTGTATTTTTAGTAGAGACAGGGGTTTCACCGTGTTAGCCAGGATGGTCTTGATCTCCTGACCTCGTGATCTGCCCGCCTCAGCCTCCCAAAGTGCTGGGATTACAGGCTTGATCCACCACGCCCGGCCAGACTCAGTTTATTTTCTGTCAGGTGCCATAATTATCTGGACACCTATCTGCTTCCCTCACTGGGCTGCCTTGGGAGCATCTTTGCAGACTTGCAGTACCTGGCACATGGTGGGACTTAGTCAGTACTGGACGGCTAAATGAATGAAATATTGTAGAGGTGGTTGTCTGTTTTTTCTGTCTCTGTTCTTAGACATCGCAAATGCCTAGTGTATAAAGGGAGGGAGAAAGAAGATGGAAAGAGGAAGGGTGCAGGTTGGTGCCCCTTTTTTTCTGTATTGCTGTTAATAGGCCAGCAAGTATGCTGGCCACTGTCTACATGCACTGAGAGGGAAAGACATAGGGTAGGGGAAACATAGGACTGGCATCCTATTCAGCCTCTTCTGGCCCCAGGTGAGTCAACACTGGGATTCACACCTAGAAACTGACAAGTATGAATCACTTCTAGGAAGGTGAAGAAGTATTTGTTTTTCTAGGGAAATGCCCCCACTTCCTTTCCATTTCTTTCTTTCTTTCTTTTCTTTTTTTTTTTTTTTTTTTGAGATGGAGTTTTGCTCTTGTTGCCCAGGCTGGAGTGCAATGGTGTGATCTCAGCTCACTGCAACCTCTGCCTCCGGGTTCAAGCAATTCTCCTGCCTCAGCCTCCCAAGTAGCAGGGATTACAGGCATGCGCCACCATGCCCCGCTAATTTTTTTGTATTTTTAGTAGAGACAGAATTTCCCCAGATTAGCCAGGCTGGTCTTGTGGACTCCTGACCTTGTGATCCACCCACGTCAGCTTCCCAAAGTGCTGGAATTACAGGCATGAGCCATTGTGCCCACCCTTGACCATGTATATTTTCTATGTCCTTTTCCTTGCTTTATACTTCTTAGGACATCTTCATAATCTATTATCTTCCTCTAGAATGTAAGTTCTATGACAGCCCAGATTTTTTTTGTTGTGAGACGGAGTCTCACTCTGTTGCCCAGGCTGGAGTGCAGTGGCACGATCTCAGCTCACTGCAACCTCCACCTCCTGGGTTCAAACAATTCTCTTGCCTCAGCCTCCCAAGTAGCTGAGATTACAGGCACCTGCCACTACACCAGCTAATGTTTGTATTCTTAGTAAACACAGGTTTTCACCATGTTGGCCAGGCTGGTCTTGAACTCCTCACCTCAGGTGATCCACCTGCCTCGGCCTCCCAAAGTACTGGGATTATAGGAGTGAGTCACTGTGCCCGGCCTACATGGGTCTGTTTTGTATACTGCTATATCCCCAGTGCTTAGGACAGTGCCTGGTATACTCAATAATATTTGTTAAGTAAATGAATGAAAAGTCTATTTATTCAAGGAGTACCAATACACTACATATGTGTACTTCTTACCTCTTTCCTGATTTCCAAGCCCACATTCCCTCTTTAAGATTTTGCCATCATCTTAATCTCGGCTTGCCTAGCTGAATTCATTATTATCTCTCTTAGCACTTCAGTAAACTTTAAGTCTTGTTTCTTCTAATGAGAGATCCCAAACATAACTTGTTCTTTTTCACTGTTTTTCCTCCTATATAGTAGGTCTCTAAATCTAGTTGAGTCTATCTCCTAAATCTTGCTCCAGACTCCATCATCCCCTGCTTCTGCTTTAGTTCAGGTATGAATCTTTTACTTGATGCAGAAATCTACCATGCAGTCTCCAATCTATTTTATTCATTGCTACCATTTTGATTCTCACGCTGAAGAGCTTTGCTCAGCTCACTGCTCTCTCAACAAACGTGTGGCTGCCATTTACCTGTTGAACTAAGTAGGCAAAGAATCCGGAATTGGTGACTTACTGTTCTCTGCTCACTTTGACCCCCCTTTCTGAAATGCACACCTTTTCACTGTGAGTTAAAACTGCTGTATCCTTCAGAGAACAAATATTATCTTCTCTCTACTTAAGTTCCGAAGAAAAAATAGGGCTAGAGAAGTAGACATGGTAGTGTATACACACTTTATGCACCCAGAAAGTATAGAAATGTAAATCTTTCTTAGTGAGAAGTAATTTTTTTTAAAAACAATAAATGGACCTGTTATACCATTATCTCTCTCTCTCTTTTTTTTAAAAATTTTTTGAGAAAGAGTCTTGCTTTGTTACCTAGGCTGGAGTGCAGTGGTACAATCATATTCACTGCAGCCTTGAACTCCTGAAATCCAGTGATCCTCTTGCTGGTGTCTCCTGAGTTAGGGAGCACTATAGGAGAGCAGCACCACCTAGGGCTAATTAAAAAAAAATTTTTTTTTTGTAGAGACGAGGCCTCCCTATATTGCCCAGGCTGGTCTCAAACTTCTGGCTTCAAGCAATTCTCCTATCTTGGTCTCCCAACCCGCTGGGATTACAGGCCTGAGCCATCACACCCATCCTACTCTCTGACTTTTAGTAGAGTAAACTTTTTTTTTTGAGACGGAGTCTCACTCTGTCATCCAGGCTAGAGTGCAAGGGAGTGATCTCGGCTCACTGCAACCTCTGCCTCCTGGGTTCAAGCCATTCTCCTGCCTCAGCCTGATCTCAGCTCACTGCAACCTCCGCCTCCCGGGTTCAAGCCATTCTCCTGCCTTAGCCTGCTGAGTAGCTGGGATTACAAGCACCCGCCACCAGGCCCGGCTACTTTTTTTTGTATTTTTAGTAGAGATGGGGTTTCACTATGTTGGCCAGGCTGGTCTCGAACTCCTGACCTCGTGATCCACCTGCCTCGGCCTCCCAAAGTGCTGGATTACAGGCGTGAGCCACCACATCCGACATTATTTTTTTTTAATTTTAATTTTATTTTTTTGAGACAGAGTCTTGCTCTGTTGCCCAGGCTAAAGTGCAGTGGCATGATCATTGCTCACAGCTGCTTTAACCTCCCAGGCTGAGGCCATTTTCTCACCTCAGCCTCCTAACTAGCTGGGACCACAGATGTGTGCAACCATATCTGGATAATTTTTTACAATTTTAATTATTTTATTTTTAGACAGGGTCTCATTTTGCAGAGCCTAATAGCTGGCACTACAGTCGTGCACCACCATGCCCAACTTTTTTTTTTTGGTTAGAGATGACGATTTACCACGTTGCCCAGGATGGTCTCAAACTCCTGAGCTCAAGCGATCTGACCATCTTGGCCTCCCAAAATGCTGAGATTACAGGCGAGAGCCATCATGCCTAGTCATTTTATTTTACTTTATTGAGACAAGATCTTGCTCTGTCACCCATGTTTGGAGTACACTGGCACAATCCTGGCTCACTGTAGCCTCGACCTCTCAGGCGCAAGTGATCTCCTACCTCAGCCTCCTGAATAGTTGGAACCACAGGCACGTGCCACCATGTCCAGATAATTTTTTGAGTTTTTGTAGAGACAAGGTCTCACTATGTTGCCCAGGCTCACCTAATTTTTACCAAACTTTTGTAGAGATGGGGTCTCATTATGTTGCTTAGATTGATCTTGAACTCCCGGACTCAAGATTCATCATATTCAATTAATAATTCTCTGTCTCCTAATTCCAGCAGACATAGAAAGACACATAAGGCCAGCGCCATGGCTCACTCCCATAATCCCAGCAATTTGGGAGACTGCGAGGCTTGAGCCCAGAAGTTTACGATCAGCCTGGGTAACATGATGAGACCCCATCTCTCCATATATATACAATAATAAAAATTATCCAGGCATGGTGGCATGCACCTGTAGTCCAAGCTACTCAGAAGGCTGAGGTGGGAGGATCACTTGAGCCCGACAGGTGGAGGTTGCAGAGCGCCAATATCGCGCCACTGCACTCCAGCCTAGGCGACAGAGCGAGACCTTGTCTCAAAAAAACAAAAAACACCACGAACAGAAACAACAACAACCCCCCCCCCCCCAACAGAAGGTAGTGAAGGCTTGGGATTGGATTACCTGGTTTAAACCCATAGAATGTAAGAACTGAAGGAAGAGTCAGAGGTCAACTTTCTTTTTTTCCTTTTGATACAGAGTCGCGCTCCGTTGCCCTCCTGGAGTGCAGTGGCGCGATCACAGCTACCGCAGCCTCGACCTCCCAGGCTCAAGCGATCCTCCTGCCTTGGCCTCTTAAAGTGCTGGAATTACAGGCGTGAGCCACTGCGCCCGGCCTAGAGGTCACCTTTTAACTTATTCCTCAATACATGGGAAAAGTGAGGCCCAGAAGAGGTATGAATTGTATCCGGTCGCTGACCCCGAACAGAAGCTAGACGTCTTAATTCCCAAGTAGGACTCGCTGCTAACTCTTTGGGCATCCCTTCGCGATTCAAGGCTCTTGGGTTTCCCGCTTTGGCCGCCTCGCCAAACCCAAGTCTTACACTCTTGGTGACCCCCTCCTTTCCTCCTTCCCCTTAGGTCAGCAAGGTTTACTCATTCCAATTGCAATGCTCCAGGTTGCCGAGTAGCTCCTCGCTAGAAGGGAGATTAGCTACGTCACCGTCGGTTCCTCCCATTGGTCCGGGCGTGTGGAGCGCGGCGCCATGACGTCAGACGCCCAAAGGGGTGGGGCGGTGAGGGGAAGGAGGAGGGAAGTAGGACTTCAACATGGCGGCTGCGGCACTGGCGGTGGCTACGGTGACGGCCTGGCCCGGAGCGGGCAGAGTTGGAGGTGGTGGCGTTCGCTCTCCCTAGGGGCCGTCGGGAGCTCAGCGGGGACCGAGCCTCGGAGGCCGGCCGGTGCCAGCACCTTTCGGCTTCTGGGACGGCGGCAGCAGCGGCGTTCAGGTGAGGGGGGGCCTCCCTTTGGGGAGGGGAAGAGGGGCGGAGTTGGGGGAGGGGGGCCGGTACTGGGAGACTAGGAAACGGGCTGGGGGGCCGAGCAAGGTGAAAGGCGCCGGAGCTAGTAGGTGGGAGGGAAAAGTGGCCGGAGAGCTGCGATTTGGGGAGGATTCTGGGAGAAGGGTCGGAGTGAGGGGACCGGAGTTGAAGGGGCGGAGGGTAAACGGGATGCGGGAAAATGAGTTCGGATTAAGGAGACTAATACCCTACTGGAAGACAGGCATAGTAGACTTATGTCGGGCTGGATTGAGAGCTCGGTGGGAACTAGAGGATGTTAGGGAGGGGGACCCAGGTTTTAGTAAAGAAGGTGAGTGGTGGGGAGTTTAGGGTGAGCTGGGGACGTGCGGTGTAGATTGAGTTCTCCCTGAGGCAGTGAGATTGGGGAGAAAGGGTGGAGACTAGACCAGAGTTGAGTGATTTTTGGGGATATCTTTGGCTTTGTCTGGTCTTCTCCAGGTATGTTTATCCGCCTTTTTTGTTTCTTGGGTGGAGGCTTACCTATACAGTCCACCTGGGCCTCAGGAACCGCCCTAGTCTTTCTTGTGGAACGTCAGGTTCATTTATTTGAGCTATATCAGTGATCTTTGACTTTTGTTGCCAAATGTGTTTCCAGACTAGCTGGTTGGGCATAAAAATAGGTTTTATGTTAAACTGAAATAAAATATTGATACTTTTTAGTCACCATGCAGTGTTGCGAAACCAGATTTGGTAATTTGGTAGTATTATATATATTCTATTCTAACTTTACTCGTTAGTGCTTTGTCTTTTCAGTTATTAGCATTTGAGAATTTGATTAGATATGGTGGATGTTTTCTTTTAATTTTGTCAGATTTGATGGTGGGGAAAAAGAAGATACTTAGTCTTTAGTGATAGTTCTTTCTAGTTAATGTCCCAACCTAGTTAAACTAAAAGTTTCCGTATTGGCCGGGCGCTGTGGCTCACGCCTGAAATCCCAGCACTTTGGGAGGCCTAGGCGGGCGGATCACGAGGTCAGGAGTTCAAGACCAGCCTGACCAACATGATGAAACTCCGTCTCTCCTAAAAACACAAAAAGCCAGCCGGGCGTGGTGGCAGGCGCCTGTAATCCCAGCTACTCTGGTGGCCGAGGCAGGAGAATGGCTTGAACCTGGGAGGCGGAGGTTGCAGTGAGTGGAGATCGTGTCATTTGCACTCCAGCCTGGACGACAACGTGAGACTCCGACTCAAAAAAAAGTTTCGTATTATGGCAAAGAATGTGAAATGTCTCAAGTCTTAAAATAATTACATTGTCCGCATTAACTTACTATAAGTGATATTTTATTAGTTAAATTTTTGTTTCTAGTTCTATTAATTCATTGTGTTTATTGAATACCTACTGTGTGTTGCATTAATAACAATCATTATTATTATGGAGATGTGAAACTTAATGTTTCTTTAGTCAGTGACCATCGCTGTCATTGCACAGCAGATAACTTTGCTAACCTGCTAGGACCTCATTGGAAAAAAAACTTTTTTGTTTGTTTCTTTTTATTTTTTTCCAGAGGGAGTCTCGGTCTGTTGCCCAGGCTGGAGTGCAGTGGCGCCATCTTGGCTCACTGCAACCTCCGCCTCCTGGATTCAAGTGACTGTCTTGCTTCAGCCTCCCGAGTAGCTGAGATTATAGACACTTGTCACTACGGCTGGCTAATTTTTGTATTTTAGTTGAGACGGGCTTCCACCATGTTGGTCAGGCTGGTCTCGAACTTCTGACCTCAAATGATCCTCTGGCCTTGGCCTCCCAAAGTGCTGGGATTACAGGCGCCCGGCCTGTGTGACTTTTTTTTTTTTAAAGAAGGCAAAGGAGGCCGGGCGCGGTGGCTCAAGCCTGTAATCCCAGCACTTTGGGAGGCCGAGA
>NW_016810459.1:462949-490819 GCF_001698545.2 Rhinopithecus bieti
AAAAAAAAAAAAAAAAAAAAAGAAGGCAAAGAAAAAAAATTAAACTCTGTAAATATAAAAACTTCTTCAATTTCTCTTTCGTTTAGTGTTTAAGACTGATTTCCTAATCATGGCATTTCTTCTGTGTATCTGAAAGATCTTTTCACTTTGATTTTGAAGAAGACAGTAACAGTATTCTGAAAAGATAACAGTAGATCTGTAGACAAGTCTCATCAATGATTGCTAGTGTATTTTTTAATGAAAAAAAATTTTTTTGTAGAGTTGGGGTCTCCTTATGTTGCCCAGTCTGATTTTGAACTCCTGAGCTCAAGTGATCCTCCCACCGCAGCCTCCCAAACTGCTGGGAGGCATGAGCTGCTAGTGCACGTATTTTTGACTGGCAAATGTCACATTATCTTGCGTATCTTTTAACTATGGTATTTAAGGATCCCTGACGTTTATGTATGTATGTATGTATGTATTTATTTATTTTTTGGACCGAGCCTTGCACTTTTGCCCAGGCTGGAGTGCTGTGGCGTGATCTCAGCTCACTGCAACCTCTATTTCCCAGGTTCAAGCGATTCTCCTGCCTCTGCCTCCCAAGTAGCTGGGATTACAGGCAGCCACCACCACGCCCAGCTAATTTTTATAGTTTTAGTAGCGATGGGGTTTCACAACATTGCCCAGGCTGGTCTCGAACTCCTGACCTCAAATGACCTACCCGCTTTGGCCTCCCAAAGTGCTGTGATTACAGGTGTGAGCCACCACGCCCAGCTGGATCCCTGACGTTTAATTCAGCGACCAAAATTTTTACCAAATATTTTCAGCATTATAATTGAAATATCATTAGCCCTGAGTGTAAATGCCAATGTCACAAGTTTTTCCTGTTCTTTAATTATTTTATTGAATGTATTGAGATTTTCAAATGTAGATTAAGAGTAATCTTTTTTCTTACAGATTCATTAAAATATTTATTAATCATTAATCAGGTGGTTTTTTTTTAGACAGTCTTTCTCAAGAAATGCAAAAGATAATACAGAGTGCCTTAACACATTAAATAAACTTTTTTTCTAACAATTTAAAAAAAAACAACCTCGAACTGAAAAGAAGCTTAGAAATCACCTGGGTTTAGTTTCCCACACAGAATGGGAATCCCTGCTTCTATACCAAAACAAATGAAAATCCATCCTCTTTTCCAGATTTCTAAGGAAATAATAGGATTTTTCAGAATTTATTTTTTCTGTTTTGAAACGGATCTTCTTCGCTCTTGTTGTCCAAGTTGGAGTGCAATGGCGCCATCTTAGCTCGCTGCAACCGCCACCTCTCAAGTTCAAGTGATTCTCCTGCCCCAGCCTCCTGAGTAGCTAGAATTACAGGCATGTGCCACCATGCCCGGCTAATTTTGTGTTTTTAGTAGAGACAGGGTTTCTCCATGTTGGTCAGGCTGGTCTTGGATTCCCCAACTCAGGTGATCCACCCGCTTCGGCCTCCCAGAGTGCTGGGATTACAGGTGTGAGATACCACTCCCGGCCCAGAATTTCTTATGGGAAAAGTATGTTCAATTAGAAAAAAGAAGCAAGCAGAGTAGTGCTCTTCCAACCTGTAACATACAGTGTCCTGTAACATTAGAAAATAACTTGAAGGTAACAGTAATATTTTCCTATGAATTGAGAGTAACAATTTTAGCTTTTGGAAATTTTAGTTGGAAGTAGCAAGATTCACAGAGGAAAGGATGCTGACTCTAGGTATATACTAATGAGCCAGGATTGTTAAACACTTGTTTTCCTTTTTTTTTTTTAGACAGAGTCTCGCTCTGTCGCCAGGCTGGAGTGCAGTGGCACAATCTCGGCTCACTGCAACCTCCACCTCCCGGGTTCAAGCGATTCTCCAGCCTCAGCCTCCCAAGTAGCTGGGACTATAGACGGTGCGCCACCGCATCCGGCTAATTTTTGTATTTTTAGTAGAGACAGGGTTTCACCACGTTGGCCAGGATGGTCTTGATCTCTTGATCTCGTGATCCACCCGCCTTGGCCTCCCAAAGTGCTCGGATTACAGGCATGAGCCACCGCGCCCAGCCAGTCCTTTTTTTTGAGATGAAGTCTCACTGTTACCCCCAGATTGGAGTGCAATGGCGCGATCTCGGCTCACTGCAACCTCCACCTTCCGAGTTCAAGTGATTCTCCTGCATCAGCCTCCCTAGTAGCTGGGATTACAGGTGCCTGCCACCATGCCTGGCTAATTTTTGTATTTTAGTAGAGATGGGGTTTCACCATGTTGGCCAGGCTGGTCTCGAACTCCTGACCTCAGGTGATCTGCCCACCTCGGCCTCCCAAAGTGCTGGGATTACAGGCGTGAGCCACCACACCCGGCCCTGTTAAATACTTGGCCAGGCGCAGTGGCTCATGCCTGTAGTTCCAGCACTTTGGAAATGCCAGGCGGGTGGATTGCTTGAGCCCAGAAATTCAAGACCAGCCTGGACAACACAGTGAGACCCATCTCTACAAAAATTACAGAAATATTAGCTGGGTTTGGTGGTTCATGCCTATAGTCCCCTACACGGGATGTTGAGGTGGGAGGATCACGTGAGCTCAGGAGCTTGAGGCTGCAGTGAGCCGAGATCATGCCCCTGCACTCCAGCCTGGGCAACAGAGCAAAACCCTACCTCAAAAGAAATAATCTTGGGCGGGCACTGTGAGTCATCCCTGTCATCCTGGCACTTCGGGAGGCCCAGGCGGGTGGATCACCTGAGGTTAGAATTTCGAGACCAGCCTGGCCAACATGGTGAAACCCCATCTCTACTAAAAATACAAAATTAGCTGGGTGTGGTGGCGGTGGCTGTAATCCCAGCTACTCGGGAGGCTAAGGCAGGAGAATCACTTGAACCTGGGAGGCAGAGGTTGCAGTGAGCCGAGATCATGCCACTGCACTCTAGCCTGGGCGACAGAATGAGTCTCTGTCTCAAAAAAAAAAACAAAACAAAAACAGAAACACAGTTCTCACACTTGAATTAGGTAGGTAGGTAGGTTGTGATGTGCGTGTTTTTTATGTACCAAGGAAACTGAGGATCACAGAGGTTGTGTAACTTAATAACTAAAGTTACAGCTAGGTAGAGTGAATTTGAACTGAAATCTGTCCAATCTCAATGCCTATGCTGCATTCTTTTATGCCATTTTGCCCCTCTTAGGTGGCCACTGGACCTTTCCAATTCCTACAAGGTATAAGCACTAGTTTTAAAGTAATACTAGTGTGAACTGCTTGTTTTCATTGAAATAATAGTGTAACTGGTATGATAAATGGTTCATTAAAATTTTAGTCACATTATGTCATCAGTATTCTAAGAGGAAATGAATACCTGATTATTTTGTACTTCACAAAATAAACTGGATAAACTGGATAAATGGCTGAAAGTTTCTTTTTTATATTGCTGAGTCAGATTGGATCTGGTTCATTAAGGGCCAAAATTTATATTTGGCAGTAATCCTCATGTGTTCTCAGAATGCTTGATTGGTCATTATCAGTTGCTTAATGCTTACCAAACACTTCCAGTGTTTGAGTCACTGAATTGGCTCATGGTAATTGTAAATCTTGTGGTTACTGAGTCAAGAGCCAGCAGTGTGTGTTTTGGCTGCTTCACTTCCTCCCCAACACTTGATATTGTCAGACTTTAAATTAATTTTTTTTTTCTAATCTGGTGGGTTTGAAATTGTTTGAAATGGTGTTTTTTATCAGCATTTCCTGAACCTGGTCATCTTTTCATATATATTCATTAGTCATTTGTGCTTCTGCGAAGTATATATTCAATTTTGTTGCCTATATAATTTTTTTGGTTGTTTCTCTTTTTCTGATTCATTTTTAAGAGTTCTTTATATATTCTGGATACTAATTATTTGTTAATTTATAGGTTACAAATATCCTTTCCCAATTTATGACTTGACTTTTCATCTCTTCATAGTCTTCTGGTGAGAAAAGCTCATAATTTTAATGAACTGAATTTTTCAGTCTTTCGTGGTTTGTGTGTTTTTTTTTTGTTTTTTTTTTTGAGATGGAGTTTTGCTCTTATTGCTCATGCTAGAGTGCAATGGCATGGTCTTGGCTCACTGCAGCCTCCGCCTCTCGGGTTCAAGCAATTTTCCTGTCTCAGCCTCCCGAATAGCTGGGATTACAGGCGCCCACCACCACGCCCAGCTAATTTCTGTATTTTTGGTAGAAACGGGGTTTCATTATATTGGTCAGGCTGGTCTTGAACTCCTGACCTCAGGTGATCCACCCGCCATGGCTTCCCAAAGTGCTGGGATTACAGGTGTGAGCCACTGCGCCCGGCCGGTTTGTGCTTGTATCAAATTTGGGAAATCCTTCTTTGCTGCCAGGCATGCTGTTTTAATAAATACAGTAGTATACCTATCTGTAATGTGGTATCTCATCTGACGTTTAGTTGCAATGTCTGCTTGATGACAAAGGCAGACTTTTTAAAAGTTGCTTTCTTGTTATCTTTGAAGTTATAGGGCCACAGGGTTTTAAAAGGAGGCTGGATTGTGCTTTACATGTCGGTTTCGTACATTGTTGAAAACTGAGACACCAACAGATTTATGAATGAGATGTGCATCTTATTAAATGTTAATGTGATTTGATAATGAGACTTTTCTCGTGTGGACAGTATTATATACAATTGATAGTGTGTCGCTCAGTCTAAGCTGTTAGCACTTTCACTAAAATATATTCAAATTTTTTTTGATGTCTAGTTTTTACAGTATTGGGCTTTATCAAGAATAGTTGTGGATTGTGGAAGAGCTGATATGGAAACATCTTAGAAGAACGTATTTTGCTTTTCTCTTTTTTTTTAAACTCTGTTCAGTTCCTTGGACTTGTGTGTCTCCTATCTTATCAAGAATAATTGTGGATTGTGGAAGAGTTGATATGGAAACATCTTAGAAGAATGTTTTTTGCTTTTTTTTTTTTTTAAAAAAAGAAACTGTCCAATTCCTTGGACTTGTGTGTCTCCTACTTACCATTAAACCCTTATGACTTAAGTTATATGTATAAATACATATATACATCTTGGTGGCATTGATTTTTCTATGTTGTGTATTAAAGCTGCTAAAAACCATGTTTTCTTTTTTCCGTGAGAAGATTAGTGATTACTTTGACTTTAGGAATTGTTCTTCTAAGGAGTCGAATATTTGATCTGGGCAAAGATCACACTGAAATATAAAACATCTCCTGAGTAATCTGGGTTCACTGAAAAAAAAAAAAAGAAATATAAAACAACCACCAGATTAAAAATACACTACAAATACTGTTTAGTGATATATAGTATGCCTTTGACATTTATGAAAGGCATGCTCTTAGATCATTGGGAATCCTTAGTTATGTAAATACCACAGTTTAAAGTGTCCCTCATGAAATACAGAGAAGTGTAACAGGAAATTTTTAGTTACCATTAGATTTGATGGGTAAATAGAAGAGAGCAACAAAGTTAAACGATTTGAATGCTAGCTAATCTTAGTCTTTAGCTTTTTTTTTTTTTTTTTTTTTTTAAAGAAATGGGATCTTGCCCTGTTAACCCAGGTTGGTCTTAAATGCCTGGGCTCAAGTGATTCTTGAGCTTTGGCCTCTCCAAGTGCTGGGATTACAGACATGAACCACCATGCCTGGCACTTTCAGCTACCTTTTAACTCCCTGCCTTCTTTGTTGTTACTACCACTGGCCTATTCCCAACCTCCTTTAATAACCTATTGAAAACTCAAGATTAGGCCATTTTGGGCCGGGTGTGGTGGCTCACACCTGTAATCCCAGCACTTTGGGAGGCTGAGGCATGCGGACCACCTGAGGTCAGGAGTTTGAGACCAGCCTGGCCAACATGGTGAAACCCTGTCTCTACTTAAAATACAAAAACTAGCTAAGCATGGTGGTGGATTCCTGTAATCCCAGCTACTCAGGAGGCTGAGGCAGGAGAATTGCTTGAAGCCGAGAGGTGAGCCAAGATCACACCATTGCACTCCAGCCTGGGCGACAAGAGAGAAACTCCATCTCAAAAAAAGAAAAAATAATAAAAAAGATTAGGCTGGCTTTGCCTGTCTTTTGCTTTATCTCATCATCATGGTCTTGGTCCCAGGTGGGGTTTGCAGCCTTATTGGTAAGAATGGAATCTTCCTAATCCTAAAATCTTTCTATAGTTTGGGAGTGTTAACATTTCCTTCAGTAGTTTCACAGGGAAGGATATGGGCAGTAACTTCCCCATTTCTTTCTTCTAGTAGATCATTATGTATATATTTTTATTTTATTTTAAAGACAGAGTCTCGCTCTGTCGCCTAGCTTGGAGTGTGGCGTAATCTTGACTCATTGCAACCTCCGCCTCCAGGGTTCAAGTGATTCTCTTGGCCGATCATTGTGTCTTATAGCACACCTTATGAGAGAAGTGATCTGGCTTCATGGGTGGAATTCAGGGTCAAATGGTCAGCCAAATTAAAAATTACTGTTGGAGCAGACTTTAGGGGTAGTTTGTGAACTTTCAAAATTGGAAATATTTAATTATTATTATTATTTTTTGAGATGGAATTTTGCTCTTGTTGCCCAGGCTGGAGTGCAATGGCGCAATCTTGGCTCACCGCACCCTCCGCCTCCTGGGTTCAAGCAGTTCTCCTGCCTCAGCCTCCTGAGTAGCTGGGATTACAGGCATGCTCCACCATGCCCGGCTAATTTTGTGTTTTTAATAGACATGGGGCTTCTCCGTGTTGGTCTGGCTGGACTTGAATTCCCGACCTCAGATGATCCACCCACCTCAGCTCCCAAAGTGCTGGGATTACAGACATGAACCACTGTGCCTGGCCAGAAATATTTCATTTTTTCATCAAAGGTTTACTGTATTTCTGAGATATTCTAGCAAAAGGAAACAAACTTAACAACTTTTGTTTTCTGAAAATACTTTCGCAAAAATAGGAGGGAGAGGATCAGGAAAAATTACTAACGGGTACTAGGCTTAATACCTGGGTGACGAAATAATCTGTACAAGAAACCCCATGACACAAGTTTACCTATGTAACAAACCTTCACATGTACACCTGAACTTAAAAGTTAAAAAAACTTTATATTAAAATCTTAAACAAAAATCATGGAAGGTGTTTAATTGTTTATGTCCTGTCTTATCCGTTTTCTTGAAGAAGAAATATTAGCTAGTTCTTTTTTTTTTTTTTTTTTTTTTTNATCAGGAAAAATTACTAACGGGTACTAGGCTTAATACCTGGGTGACGAAATAATCTGTACAAGAAACCCCCATGACACAAGTTTACCTATGTAACAAACCTTCACATGTACACCTGAACTTAAAAGTTAAAAAAACTTTATATTAAAATCTTAAACAAAAATCATGGTAGGTGTTTAATTTTTTTTTTCCTTTTTTTTCCGTTTTTTTGAAAAAAAAAAATTAGCTAGTTTTTTTTTTTTTTTTTTTTTTTTTTTTGAGACGGAGTCTTGCTCTGTCTCCCAGGCTGGAGTGCAGTGGCCGGATCTTAGCTCACTGCAAGCTCCGCCTCCCGGGTTTACGCCATTCTCCTGCCTCAGCCTCCCGAGTAGCTGGGACTACAGGCGCCGGCCACCTCACCCGGCTAGTTTTTTGTATTTTTAGTAGAGACGGGGTTTCACCGTGTTAGCCAGGATGGTCTCGATCTCCTGACCTCGTGATCCACCCGTCTCGGCCTCCCAAAGTGCTGGGATTACAGGCGTGAGCCACCGCGCCCGGCCTATTAGCTAGTTCTTGTAATTTATTTGTTTGTTTATTTTTTGAGACGGAGTCTTGCTCTGTCACCCAGGCTGAAGTACAGTGGTGCGGTCTCGGCTCACTGCAACCTCTGCCTCCCGGGTTCAAGTGATTCTCCTGCCTCAGCCTCCTGAGTAGCTGGGATTACAGGCCCTCACCACCAAGCCTGGCTAATTTTTTGTATTTTTAGTGGAGATGGGGTTTCACCTTGTTGGCCAGGCTGATCTCGAACTCCTCAGGGGATCCACCTTCCTCATCCTCCCGAAGCGCTGGGATTACAGACTTGAGCCACCATGCCCCGCAGTTCTTGTAATTTAATAGTGAATCTTTTTTCCTTTCTGTCTTTTCTTTTCTTTTCTTTTTTTTTTGAGACAGGGTCTTGCTCTGTTGCCCAGGCTAGAATGCAGTGATGCAGTCACAGTTCACTGCACCCTTGACTTCCCCGGTTCAGGTGATTCTCCTACCTTAGTCTCCTGAGTAGTTGGGACTGCGGCCTCATGCCACCATGCCCAGCTCTTTTTTTTTTTTTTTTTTTTTCGTAGAGATGGGGTTTCGTCATGTTGCACAGGCTGGTCTCCAACTCCTAAGTTCAAGTGATCCACCTGCCTCAGCCTCCCAAAGTGTTGGGATTACAGGCGTGAGTCACAGTGCCCAGCCTGCTTTGGATATATTATTGGCATTATATTTAGTGGAAGAATATATGTATTAGGGTAATGGAGATTTATTTCATTTAGTAGTATAAGAAATTATGTTTAGGTGCAGTTCTAATTTGAGACATTCTATATCTGCCCTGTCTGATATGTCTCCAACATTGACAATGGAGATATAAAATATTTCAATCAGTGTAGAAAGTTCTGTTGGACAGCACTGTTTTACATCAGTGATTCTCAAAGTTTTAGTGTGTGTATGGATAACCTGGATGTATTATTAAAATGTAAATTCTGAGTCAGTAGCTCTGGTGTGGGCTTGAGAGTATATTTATTTATTATTCTCAGTATGTTCACTGGTCTGAAATTTCTGGCCTCAAGCAGTCCTCCCACCGTGGCCTCCTAAAGCACCAGGATTGTGGGTGTGATTCACTGTGCCTGGCCTGTGTAAACTTTTAAAATAGTGTCTTTAGCCATGAGAGATTATATTGTAATGGCAGAACTCTGGACAGTGAGTTGAAAGATCGAAAGTTGTAGTTTACTTTTTCCACCATCTTGAAGCCTTTAGAGGCTTGTTGGGAATAGGACTTCTAAAAGGCAAATGTGTCTGCAATGCTGTGGTCCAAGGCCATTTTTTGTTTGCTAAAAGTGGGGTCTCCAGAATCAAAGAGAGCGCATAACTGTTTTTAAATTGAAGGTGTTTATGCCTGAGATGAAACTGAATTCTATTGGGCAAGGGATTTGTGCTTATGTATACAAAGCAAAGAACAACACAGTGACTCCTGGTGGCAAACCAAACAAAACCAGAGTAATCTGTGGAAAGGTAATTTGCACCCATGGAAACAGACATGGTCCGTGCCAAATTCCAAAGGAATCTTCCTGCTAAGACCATTGGACACAGAATTCACATGATGTTGTACCCCTCAAGGATTTAAACTAATGAAAAGTAAAAGTGGATTTGCGAACAAAAAAAGTCCTAGTTCAGCTTTCCTATTTAAAACCAACCTCTCTCAGCCTTGGACTTTTGTTTTATTTTAAGTTTTTTTAATTAAAAAAGTTTTTTTTAGTGACGGGGTTTTGCTGTGTTGCCCAGGTTAGTCTCTAATTCCTGACCTCAAGTGATCCTCCCACCATGGCCTCCTAAAGTGCTGGGATTACAGGCATGAGCCATGTTCCCCGGCCTGTATAAACTTTTTAAATAGTGCGTTTTGCTATGAGAGCTTGTATTGTAATGGCAGAACTGTGGACAATGAGTTGAAAGATCTAAAGTTCAGGCCAGGCATGGTGGCTCACGCATGTAATCCCAGCACTTTGAAGGCTGAGGCGGGCAGATCATGAGGTCAGGAGTGTGAGACCAGCCTGACCAACATGGTGAAACCCCGTCTCTACTAAAAATACAAAAATTAGCCAGGTGTGGTGGCACATGCCTGTAATCCCAGTTACTCAGGAGGCTGAGACAGGAGGATCACTCGAACCCAGGAGGTGGAGGTTGCAGTGAGCTAAGGTCGTGCCACCGCGCTCCAGCCTGGGTGACAGAGTAAGACTCTTTGTCTCAAAAAAAAAAAAATAATAATAATAAAATAAAAATATTGTGTAGGGGAAACTCTCAGACCACATTCTTCCTCCACTCTCACACCACCACAACAATAATCAACATAGAACACATCTGTGACCAAAAGTGTGGGGGTTTTTCCCCTGTGCACCAAGCAGTGGACACCAGCTGGGTGTTCTCCAATTCAATTCAGGTTGGGGGCTCAGTCTTCAAGACTGCCCGCACACCCCTGGACACCGGTTTCCTGTCTGGGGCCCTGTATCTTATGACCCACTGTCTTCATGTTGGTGTTCCACAATCTACTCTTTGGGTTTAGTTAATTTGCTGGAGCATCTCACAGAACTCAGGGAAACACTGAAATTTATTTGTTTATTCTGAAGGATCTTACAAAGGATATCGATGAAGCAAGAGCAAGAGCAATAGAGCAAGGTATGGGGGAAGAGGTGTGGAGCTTCTCTACCCTTCTTGGGTGCCACCATCCAGGAACCTCCAGGTGTTCAGCTCTCCAGAAGCTCTCTGAACCCAATCCTCTTGGGCTTTTGTGGAAGCTTCATGATGTCAGCATGCCTTCTCTCAGGGTATAGGGCAGTCCCCTCGCTGGGGTGGGTGTTAAGACCCACAGTGAGAAAGGTGGGGAAAGATTATAGTTCTTTCTTGAGGCAGGTGAAAGTAGGGCAGAGGAAGAGGTTTTGTTTCGTGAGACCTGCCCCTGAGACCTAACACACCCAATACTCTTATCAGAAGACTGTAACTAGGGCTGTGGGAATTATGAACCAGGAACAGTGGATGAAAACCAATATATGTCATAACACTACAAATATATTTTACTGATGTATGCAATTAGAGTACTGAGTTCTAAAGTCACTTCAAATAATTATATCCTCTGGTCATTTTACTAATTTTATGTACAGTTAGCTTTATTTGTTTCATTTTTTATTCATTTTGAGGGCTAAAAATTATATTGCTAAGAATATGTAATAGCTATTTTGAGAAGTTAGAATACAGAGATGTATAAAAAGAAAATAAAAATTTTCTTTAAGCCACCATTGGAAATATCCACTGTTAGAATATTTGTATAAAATATTTGTGGAGCTCACATTTATTGAAAACATGCCATGTGTTCAGATTGTTCTAAGCACTTTGTATGCATTATCTCATTTGATCCTTACAATAACTTTATGAGATAGTTGCTATTATGCCTATTTTATTTTTCTTTTTTAAGCCAGTCAAATTTAGCAGTGGGGGATTGTATACTAATGTTAGTAACACTGCTGTGAATAAGTTCTGATGAGCCACTACCAGTGGACCAGCCTATTATTCGCATTTTATTGATTAAAACTCAGATGTTAATTTGTGCAAGGGATATGTAACCTAGTAAGTTGCAGAACTGAGACTTGACCCCTGACATTTCTTACTCAAACTTACTTTATTCATCCCTGTATATTTTTATCTTTTTTTCTGTGCGTATACATACACAGATTTTTTTTTTTCTTTTGTCTTTTCACTAGTAGATTCAGAAGAGAACAGAGGTCTTTTAAAATGTATTTCATACATTCAGGTAAATTTTTTTTTTTCCTCTAACAGTGTCTCATAAGAAGTTTTGATTTCGTTGAAGTCCCCTTTAGTTTTCCTTTATGGTTTGTGCTTTTGTTGTTATATCTAAGAATTTTGCTTAATCTAAGGTCAGGAAGATGTTCTCTTTTGAAGTTTTACACTTTTAGGTTTGACTTTTTTGTCTATGATTAGTTTTGACTTAATTATGTATGATGTCATGTGAACGGAAGATTTTTTTTGTTTGCACATAGGTATCTATTTTAGCACTTTTTGTTGAAAAGTTTACCCTTTCTAAAATATTTCTTCCATATTTATATTTGGACCTGTTCTATTCTATTGATGTATTTGTCTATCTTTATGCCAATATCACACTATCTTGATAATCATAGCTGTATAATAAATTTTGAAATCAGAAAAGAAAGTTTCTCAAAGTTGTAAGATTGTAGGTCCTTTGGATTTCTATACAAATTTTTGCTATGTGTGTTTTTGTTTGTTTGTTTGTTTGTTTTTTTGAGATAGAGTCTCACTATGTTGCCTAGGCTGGCCTGTCCAACTTTTGGGCTCAAGTGATCCTTCCACCTCAGTCTCCTGAGTAGCTGCAACTACACAAACATGCTACCATGTCTGGCTCCATGTGATTTTTGAAATTAGTTTGCCAAGTTTCTATAAAAAGCTGCTGGCTTTTTATTTATTTATTAATTATTATTTTGAGACCAGGTCTTGCTCTGACCCCTAGGCTGTAGTGCAGTGGTGTGGTCATGGCTCACTGCAGTCTCGACCTCTCAGGCTGAAGTTTATCCTCCTACCTCAGCCTCTTGAGTAGCTGGGACCATAAGTGTGCGCCAATAAGCTTGGCTAATTAAAAAAAAATTTTTTTTTGGAGACGGAATTTCACTCTTATTGCCCAGGCTGGAGTGCAATGGCGCGATCTCAGCTCACTGCAATCTCTGCCTCCGGGGTTCAAGCGATTCTCCTGCCTCAGCCTCCCGAGTAGCTGGAATTACAGGTGTGCACCACCACGCCCAGCTAATTTTTTGTATTTTTAGTAGAGATAAGGTTTTGCTGTGTTGACCAGGCTGGTCCTGAACTCCTGACCTCAGGTGATCTGCCCTACTCAGCCTCCCAAAGTGCTGGGATTACAGGCGTGAGCCATGGCACCTGACCTAAAAAAATTTTTTTAATATAGATGGGGTCTTACTATGTTGCCCCGGCTTATCTTGAACTTTTGGCCTCAAGTGATCCTCCTGTCTCAGCCTCCCAAAGCACTGGGATTACAAGCGTGAGCCATCATACCCAGCTTCACTGATTCTTCAGCTTGATTGAGTCTGCTGTTGAAGTTTTCTATTGAATTATTTGGTTCACTCATTATATTCTTCAACTCTAAGATTTGGTTTTTATTATTTGTTTCTTTGTTTTCATTTTGTTCATGTATTGGCTCTCTAATATTGTTTTGTGTGTGTGTGTGTGTGTGTGTGTTTAATTGAGACGGAGTCTCACTCTGTCACCCAGGCTGGAGAGCAGTGACAATCTCGGCTCACTGCAACCTCCACCTCCTGGGTTCAAGTGATTCTCCTGCCTCAGCCTCCTGAGTAGCTGGGACTACAGGTGTGTGCCACCACACCCGGCTAATTTTTATATTTTTAGTAGAGATGGGGTTTCACTATGTTGGCCAGGCTGGCCTTGAACTCTTGACCTTGTGATCCACCTGCCTTGGCCTCCCAAAGTGCTGGAATTACAGTCGTGAGCCACTGTGCCTGGCTGGTTATTTGTGTTTTATTGTAGTTCACGGACCTTCTTTAAGAGGATTATTTATTTATTTATTTTAATTTTTATTAAAATTTTTATTTTCTTTTATAGAGACGGGTTTCACTATGTTGTGCTGGTCTCGAACTGACTGGGCTCAAGCAGTCTGTCTGCCTTGGCCTCTGAAAGTCCTGGGTTTACAAGTGAGAGCCACTGCACCTGGCCAAGAGGATTATTCTGAATTCTTTGTCAGTCAGTTCTATAGATCTCCATTTCTTTAGGGTTGTTTTTTGGCATTTTATTCATTTTCTTTTATGGTATCATGTTTCCTTGGTTCTTCTTTTTTTTTTTTTTTTTTTTTTTCTTTTGAGACAGAGTTTTGCTCTGTTGCCTAGGCTGGAGTGCAGTGGCACGATCTCAGCTCACTGTAGTCTCTGCCTCCTGGGTTCAAACAATTGTCCTGCCTCAGCCTCCCCAGTAGCTGGGGTTACAAGCATGTGCTACCATGCCTGGCTAATTTTTGTAGTTTTAGTAGAGATGGGGTTTCACCATGTTGGCCAGGCTGGTCTTGAACTCCTGACCACAGGTGATCCACCTGCCTCAGCCTCCCAAAATACTGGGATTACAGGCGTGAGCCGCCACAGCTGGCCTCCTTGATTCTTTTTTCTTTTTTTTTTTTTTGGGATGGGGTCTCGCCCTGTCGCCCAGGCTGGAGTACAGTGACATGATCTTGGCTCACTGCAAGCTCCGCCTTCCGGGTTCACGCCATTCTCCTGCCTCGGACTACAGGCGCCCGCCACCACGCCTGGCTCAGTTTTTGTATGTTTTAGTAGAGAGGGGGTTTCGCCATGTTAGCCAGGATGGTCTCAATCTCCTGACCTCGTGATCTGCCTGCCTCGGCCTCCCAAAGTGCTGGGATTACAGGCATGAGCCACCGCGCCTGGCCCCTCCTTGATTCTTAATGATCTTTTTGTCCTTGTGTTGGTTTCTGTGCATTTGAGGAAGTAGTCACCTCTTTTAGTCTTTACCAGTTCATTTCTGTGAGGAAAGACCTTCAGCAGTCAGCCTAGCCTGGGGTTCTGGATGGGTCAGCTGGTAGTACCTGTGGGCAAGCAGGGCTTGCTGCTGGAATCTCTGGTTGAACTTGGTAGCTGCCCATACTCTGAGGTTAGGTGGGGCTTGTCTCTGGGGTCTGAGGCCAGTGCAGGTCTGTTGGCTGGGCTCTCAGGTTAGGAGGGACAGCTGGCTGGGCTCCATGTTTAGGCCAGGCTGCTCTGTGATTGAGGAGGGCTGCAGGCTGCACTCTGGAATTTCCCCGGTCAGGATGGGTAGGACTATAGGCTGCATTCTGCAATCAGGTGGGGTTGTATGTTGTGTTTTGCTGTTGAATGGAGACATTGGCTGAATTTTTTGCCTGGATAGGGCTGCTGGCCCTGCTCCAAGTTTAGATGGGTTCTGTGGCTGGGCTGTCTGGTTGGACTATCTGGTCCTTTGGAGTTGGAGATACAGCTATACGATTAGGTGAGGCCATAGGCTGTGCTCAGCTGAGGTCAGACTGGACCACTGGCACAGGAGTCAACCCAGGGACAACTGTGGACTGTGCTTGTTGGATAGATATGCTGTAGATGGGCAGAGCTGCTGGTTGGGCTCTCTGGTTGGGTGAGGCCACTGGCAGGGATGTGGTCTCGTTGTCATGATTCGCATTGTCATGATTCGCATACTGGTTGGTGTGAGCCCCACCCCCTTCTTTGTTCCTAGCTGACTCCAGTGGTGTGGCCCTCCCATTTCTTCCCTGTGAGGCACGACAGACGTGGATCTCCTGGGAAGCACCCGGGAAAGTTGGGGAAGCCCGTCTGCCTCGGGCTCTCATTTTCCCACTGCAGAAACTGTAGGCCCAGGGGATCACTCTCTGGCCCCATGTGGGCCTGGTGAGGGGCGATGCAGTCAAAAAGTCAAGTCACTTTTACCCTTCTAATGTGGCTTTTGGTATTTGTGCTCCAAGGGAGTGCTTAAGCACTAGGCTCTGGAATTTTCTTTTTTTTTTTTTTTTTTTGAGGCGGAGTCTAGCTCTGTCGCCCAGGCTGGAGTGAGTGGCGCAAGCTCCGCCTCCCAGGTTCCCGCCATTCTCCTGCCTCAGCCTCCCGAGTAGCTGGGACTACAGGTGCCTGCCACCACGCCCGGCTAATTTTTTGTATTTTAGTAGAGACGGGGTTTCACCGTGTTAGCCAGGATGGTCTTGATCTCCTGACCTCGTGATCCGCCCACCTCAGCCTCCCAAAGTGCTGGGATTACAGGCGTGAGCCACCGCGCCCGGCCTAGGCTCTGGAATTTTCACAAAGGTATTCTTGTCTGTGGATAATTACTAATGGGCATTTCTGTGATAGTAACTAGAACCTGGACCTCCTATTCCACCATCATGTTCTTGGACTTGTTTTTATTATTTATTTATTTATTTATTTATTTATTTATTTATTTGAGATGGAGTCTCGCTCTGTCGCCCAGGCTGGAGTGCAGTGGCGCGATTTCGGCTCACTGCAACCTCTGCCTCCCGGGTTCAAGCAATTCTCCTGCCTCAGCCTCCCGAGTAGCCGGGACTACGGGGGCACACCACCACGCCTGGCTAAGTTTTTGGGTTTTTAGTAGAGACAGGGTTTCACTGTGTTAGCCAGGATGGTCTCAAACTCCTGACCTCGTGATCCGCCTGGCTTGGCCTCCCACAGTGCTGGGATTACACGCGTGAACCACCGTGCCCAGCCTATTATTTATTTTTAATTTTAATTTTTTTGAGACCCTATTTCTGTTTTGGAATAATTTTATATTTACAGAACATTTTCAGAGATAATACGGAGTACAGAGAGTTCCTGGCTATCCCTAACTCAGTTTTCCCTAATGTTAACTGTCTTACATTACCATGGTATATTTGTCAAAACTGAAAAACCTACCTTGGTACATTAGTATCAGCTAAACTCTGGACTGTATTTAGATTTCCCGTTTTTCTTTTTTTCTTTTTTTTCCCTCTCTTTCTTTTTTTGAGACAGGGTCTCTTTGTGTCTCTCCAGGCTGGAGTACAGTGTTGTGATCACGTCTTACTGCAACCTCGATCACCCCTGGCTCAGGTGATCCTCCTGCCTCAGCCTCCCTAATAGCTGGGACTGCAGGCACGTGCCACCATGGCCTGACTTATTTTATTTTATTTTATTTTTTGTAGAGACTGGGTTTCACCATTAATGCCCTGGCTGGTCTGGAGCTCCTGGGCTGAAGAGATCTGATCCTTCTGCCTTGGCCTTGCAAAGTACTGAGATTACAGGTGTGAACCACCACAGCCAACACAGGTTTTCTACAATTTTTTTTTTTTTTGATTTCAGGATCCAATCTAGGATAACTAAATTGTGTTTAGTTGTTATGTCTTCTTAGTTTCTTCTGATCTGTGATGGTTTCTTAGTCCTTCCCCTGCCCCCCGGTAATTTATTTGACAGCTTTGGGGAAAACTGGTCAGGTATTTTGTAGAAGGGTCCCCAATTTGGTTTTGTCTGTTATTTTCCTTATAATTAGACTGGGCTTGTGGATTTTTGGAAAAATACACAGGTAAAGTACCTGTCTCAATTATATGAAATCAGTATGGACTTAAGTATTTAGTTTATATTTTGGATTAAAGTCCCACATTGATTTATTTTATTGCTCAAGTTGTTTTATCTTTGGCCATTGAGAGCGCTTTCAGATTGGCCTTGGCCTTAGAATCTGTCATTTCTCCAGAGAATAGGGCTTGTTTCTCTGTCAATCTGATCTTCATTCCTTTGTAGCGACTTCATTTGTGGTGTCTTGATAACTTTTAGAAACCACCCTCTTAGGAGGGGGTTGGTTAGTGCTATTACGATTTTATTTTTTAAGAGATTACGATTGGAATGGATAGATGTTTAGTTTGCTAACCTGATCTAATACTATTAATTTTTGCCAAACAGAATTTGTAGCATCTAGAGCTGTATGCTTTACAGTTTTTCATTGTATGATGTTTAACATATAGAAAAAATATGAATGTAAAACATCTAAGTTATGAGGCATAATGATAAACATTTGCAAGCTTATTGTCTTGAAAACTAGAGCATTACCAGTACATTACTGTTTATTTATTTGTCTGTTTCTGTCCTATCCTATCCTTTTACTACTCTACAGGGTTAGCTGTTCTCCTGAATTTTGGGTTTATCACTTCCTTCCTTTTATAAACCACATTATATATATTCCTAAATAATATACTGTTTATTTTTGCTTAATTGTGAACTTTATGAAAATGTTGGCTGGGCGCGGTGGCTCATGCCCGTAATCCCAGCACTTTGGGAGGTCGAGACTGGCGGATCACGAGGTCAGGAGATCGAGACCATCCTGGCTAACATGGTGAAACTCCGTCTCTACTAAAATACAAAAAAAAAAATTAGCCGGGCGTGGTGACATGTGCCTCTGTGGTCCCAGCTACTCGGGAAAGAAAACATAGAGACAGAAAGAGAATAAGAAGCCAAAAAGAGGAAGAGGCGGGCATATATAGACGTGAGCTGAGATCCGCCACTGCACTCCAGCCTGGCGAACACAGCGAGACTTCGTCTCAAAAAAAAAAAAAAAAAAAGTTAAACTGTGGATAGGCTTTTGTGATTTTTTTTTTTTTTTTTTTTATTTGAGAATGGAGTTCGCTCTTGTTGCCCAGGCTGGAGTGTGATGGCGTGATCTTGGCTCATCGCAATCTTCGCCTCCCGGGTTCAAGTGATTCTCCTGCCTCAGCCTCCTGAGTGAGTAGCTGGGATTACAGGCTTGCGCCACCATGCCTGGCTAATTTTTTGTATTTTTAGTAGAGATGGGGTTTCTCCATGTTGGTCAGGCTGGTCTCGAACTCCTGACGTCAGGTGATCCACCAGTCTTGGCCTCCCAAAGTGCTGGGATTACCGGTGTGAGCCACGGCACCCAGCCTTGTTTTAGTTCTTTATTTTAGAAAGTTCCAAACTCATGAAAGTAGATTCAGCTGGGCATGGTGGCTCATGCCTGTAATCCCTGTTCTTTGGGAGGGCTAGGTAGCCAGATCACCTGAAGGTCAGTAAGTTCAAGACCAGCCTGGCCAACATGGTGAAACCCCATCTCTACTAAAAATACAAAAATTAACGGGTGTGGTGGTGTGCACCTGTAATTCCAGCTACTTGGGATACTGAGGCAGGAGAATCACTTGAACCCCGGAGGCAGAGGTTGCAGTGAGCTGAGATCGTGCCACTGCAGTCCAGCCTGGGTGGCAGACTGAGACTCTGTCACAACAACAACAACAAAAATGTAGATATGTCCTGCTTTATCAAAACTCTTATTTTTTTCTACTCACACACCACCACAGCAATTACCAACACAGAAAAAGAATTCTGTGGCCAAGTGTGTGGGCAATTTTCCCCACACACCAGTTAGCTGACACCAGTTGGGTGTTCTGCAGTTCAATGCCGACGCTACCTACCTGGAGATAGTGTCAGATCCCACTGGTTGAATGCGCAGTCTCCAAGATTGCCCCCTAGCACTCATCAGTCAGAAGTCTGGGCCTCAAGTACTTCTGACCACCAGCTTCACTCGTGTTGGAGTTCCCTTGATCCTCTCTTTGGGTTTGTTTAATTTGCTAGAGTGTTTCACAGAACTCAGAGAAACTCTTTTATTTTTACTGATTTATTCTAAAGACTATTGCAAAGTATACAGTGAAGAGATTTGTCTGGCAAGGTATGGGGGAAGGTGCACTGACTTTCTATGTCCTCTCTGGGGCGTCACCATCCACGAACCTCCATCCAGGTGTTCAACTAGCCGGAAGCTCTCCAAATCCAGTCCTCTTAAGTTTTTATGGAAGCTTCATGATGTCAGCATTCCTTCTCCCAGAGTACAGAGTGGGACTCTCCCTCTCCCCCCTTTTTTTTTTTGAGACACTTTCACTCTGTTGCCCAGCTGGACTACGGTGGCATCATCTTGGGTCACTGCAACCTCCACCTCCGAGTAGCTGGGATTATAGGCATGCACCACCACACCCAGCTAATTTTTGTATTTTTAGTAGAGATGGGGTTTCACCATGTTGGTAAGGCTGGTCTCAAACTCCTGACCTCAAGTGATCCTCCCGCCTCAGCCTCCCAAAATGCTGGGATTATAGGAGTTAGCCACCCTGCCCTGCCTGGAGAGGGGCTTAGGACCTACAATGAGAAAGGGGTATTGGAAGAGATAGAGTTCTACCTTAGGACAGTTGTGGCCTTTGAGGCCTGACATACCTAATATTATAACAAAAGACTCTAACAAGGGCTGTGGGTGTTACGGGCCAGGAACTGTAGTCAAAAACCTGTGTGTGTGTGTGTGTGTGTCGATGTCCGTATATGTGTATATCATAACACCATACAGCCCCAATAACTGTCAATCTAATTTTATATACATACCCTCTGCCCAGTTATTTTAGAGCAAATCCCAGTCATATCATTTAATCTGTCAAGTTATTTTTGTATATCTCTGAAAGATCACATAAATTACTATAATAGCATTATCCTACCTATAGAAAATGAACTTATTCTCTAACATATTATCAAATATTCATGTTTTCTTAATTGTTTTATTGTTTTTTCCTCATGTATTTGGATTGGGACTCAAATAGGGTCTGTAAGTTGTGATTGCTTGAGATGTGTTCGTTAAGATCTTTTTCATTCTGTAGGTTCTCTTTTCATCTTGCTCTTTTTGTGTTGAAGGAAACTGAATCACTTTTTCTGAAAGTTTGCTACAGTTAGGATTTTGCGGTTTAATTTGCTACTACTAGGATTTGGGTACGTACGGATAAAACATAAATAATCAGCTGGGTGTGGTGGTGCATTCCTGTAGTCCCAGATACTTGGGAGGCTGAGGCAGGAGGATCTTTTGGGCTCAGGAGTTTGAGGCTACAGTGAGCTATGTTCATGCCACTTCACTCCAACCTGGGCAACAGAGCAAGACCCTGTCTCTAAAAACAAGGATTAACAAAAATTAAATATGCTTTTATTTCTGGTTCTTTTTTGTCTTTTTTCTGTCAGTTTTTGATATCAGTATTATGCTGATCTCATATGAGAACTTGAAATTCAGCAACATTCATTCAGCAGGACTTACTGAGCACTACTGTGTCCAGGCACTATGCTTGGTGTAATGGTGAATGAGACAGAAGTGGTATTTGTCCTCGTAGTGCTTAAAGGCTAGTGGGGAAGACAGACAATAAACAAATCCTGAATAAATTGATAAGCTGCAAGTATATATTTGTTCCCGTTTTATGTGTTGGAATAGGTTAAATAAAATAGGAATAATCTGTTTCTTAAATATTTAATAGAACTTTAAAAACATCTGTTCTGGTATTTATTTTAGCATACACATATTTCATAAGCATGTGAAATTATTTAAGAACCCTTTTTCTCTCCCCATAAATCTCTGACACCGTGTGAAGTTGTTCCATCCTTACATTGTTTTTCCTTTAGGCCTACAATGTTCCCCTGGGGATTTGAGTTTTCAAGTTTTGTGAACAAGACTCTATTACTTACTTCTGTGGGAAAAATCATTCAGGTTTCACATGATGGAAACAGAATGATACAATCCACTGAGTTTGAAGACTCCAAGAAGAACAAAAAGTTATGTTTGCGATTACTTATTTCAGGTTAAATTAATAGCTTCTAGTCTGGTAACTTCTTTTTGTTTTAAAATTAACCAGTTAGAGACTGGGCATGGTGGTTCATGCCTGCAATCCCAGCATTTTAGGAGGCCACAGCAGGCGGATCACTTGAGGTCAGGAGTTTGAGACCAGCCTGGGCAACATGGTGAAACCCTGTCTGTACTAAAAATACAAAAATTAGCTGGGTGTGATGACACACACCTGTAATCCCAGCTACTCGGGAGGCTGAGGCACAAGAATCTCACTGCTACACTCCAGAGTGCAGAGGACAGAGCAAGACTCTGTCTCAAGACAGCAACAACAAAAAACTAACCCGTTAGTATTGTATTAGTTACTTGTAGTGTAAAATAGTGTCAAATAGTAAGGATTTTCTTCTTAAAAAAAAAAAAAGGGTGTGAATGGTACATATTTGCTGAGTCAAGTATACTTGTCTTTCTGAGTTAAGTATACACAGTCCACACCCAATTTTTTTTTTTTTTTTTAGAAGAAAACCCGTTTGTTTTATGTGCCCTCGGAATTAAGATGAAGTCTTGTGCTATCTTTTTTATATGTTTAAGACTAGAAAACCAGTGAAATTCATAGTTAGAAAATAATCTATCTCTAGTCCTTTAATTCTGGAAAGAATTCCAGAGATCATTTATTCCAGTAGTCTCATTTTATGGAAGAAGCCCTAAAAGTTCTTTTGTTTATTTCAGAGGTTTTTACTGGTTCTACAAGTCTTTTAATTGTCCAGGGTGCTCTTGTCTTTCTTGCCTTCTGGTATGAATTGTGATATGATTTTTGGAGTTGGGAAGGAAATATTTTTGGTTCAATAACTTCTTGACATTATTTTTTTGCCAACCAGTGTTTATTCAGTTGCAAGAATTAAATTGATAGGTTCGTGGTCAGATTTCCTCTTGAGGACACTGCACTTTTACCGAACTCTCTGAATAAAATACTTTAAGTAAATTGTAATGAATTGGTTAAGATGCTGACTTGAAATTTCTGATTGGCTAATGCTTTTATTTTTTATTTTTATTTTTTTGAGACAAAGTCTCACTCTGTTACCCAGAGTGAGAGTGCAGGCTGGAGTGCAGTGGTGCCATCACTATTCACTGCAGCTTCGACCTCCCCAGGCTCAGGTGGTCCCCCGCCTCACCCTCCTGAGTAGCTGAGACTACAGGTGTGTGCCACCACACATGGCCAGTTTTTGTATTTTTTGTAGAGACAGGTTGTCACTATGTTGCTCAGGCTAGTCTTGAACTCCTGGGCTCAAGTGATCCTCCAGTCTCCCAAAGTGCTGGGATTACAGGCCTGAGCAGCCACACCCAGCCCTGACTAATGCTTTGATGTCATGACTCCCATTCTGATTTTTAACTGATCGTTACTTTCCTGTACTTCCATTATGGTAGTCTTGTAAGACTTATAATTTCAGTTTTTTTGGTAACTATCAGAGATTATTGTTTTAGCTTTTTCATTTTAAAGATATTGTTTCATCTAGTTGTATTCTCAAATTACGTATTGGGTAGAATTATTAGTTATACAATTATCTATTAAATTTTCAGGAAGTTTGAAGGGAGAGAGTAAGTGAAAAGCCACCCCTGCTAAAGATTAGACACTGTACTGGATGGTTGGAGGATTAAGAGGAGACCAGAGCTGAGGAAAATCTTTGTCTGGATTTTATTGACCCATTTTGGAATTAGCTGCAGTTCTTAAGAAATCAGATTGGGTCGGCAGGACACAGTGGCTCATGTCTGTAATCGCAGCACTTTGGGAGGCTGAGGCGGGAGGATCACGAGGTCAAGAGATTGAGACCAGCCTGGCCAATATGGTGAAACCCCGTCTCTACTAAAAGTACAAAAATTAGCCAGGTGTGGCGGCGGGCGCCTGTAGTCCCAGCTACTCAGGAGGCTGACACAGGAGAATCGCTTGAACCCGGGAGGCAGAGGTTGCAGTGAGCCAAGATCGCGCCACTGCACTCCAGCCTGGCGACAGAGTGAGACTCCATCTCAAAGAAAAAAAAAATCAGTTTGGGTCAATAATTTGCTTTTACAATACTATTTTATCTCTGTATGTACTTATTTGTCACTTTGTAATTTTTTAGGGAGTTGCTTTTCAACTGTAATCTGTTTTTTATTAAACTATGTGAAATGAACTTTGTATTCAGTCACTAGTTGTGTTTCTCCCTTCCAAGTACTAACCAGGCTTAACGCTGCTTCTGAGATCAGACAAGATCAGGAGCGTTCAGGGCGGTTTGGTTGTAGACACTAGTTGCTTTGCTTATAAGCCTTAAGTATACCTTACAATTAATAACTGGTAAAACTTCATTTGAAAATTAAGACTAAGCCTGAGCAACACGGCAAAATCCCATCTCTACAAAAAATTAGCTGAGCGTGGTGTTGGGTGGTCCCAGCTACTCTGGAGGCTGAAGTGGATGATCGCTTGAGCGCAGGAGGTTGAGGCTGCAGTGGGTCAAGATTGTGCCACTGCATTCCAGTCTGGGTGACAGAGTGAGACCTTGTCTCAAAAAAAAAGAAAAGAAAAAATTAAGACTAAATCCATTTAGTGAGAAAACATGTATTACAGCATCTTGACTTAAAAAAAAAAAAAAACCCTTCATTTTCTGAGTTTTTCATAAGCCAAGTATTTTCTTAGATTTGAAGTCTTAGAATTAGGTTATTTTGGCTCACTAGCTGTATGTGTAGAGTGAAAATAGTATTTCTACATTTGGTCAGTTGCATAATGTTACTATACCTTTGATCCATCTGGAATTTATTTTGGTATGCAGTGTGAAGCAAGCATCGGATTTTACTTTTTTCTAGATGACTACCCAGTTGTCCCATGACTTGATTTTTAAAGACAGCTTTATTATATACCAAATGTTTGTATTTTGGGTATTTTTAGGGATTTCTACTTTGTTCCATTAATCTGTATCTGTACCAATACAACACAGTTTTCAGTGTTGTATCTTCTAATATTTTAATATCTGATAGGCTAGTCTCCATTTTCTTTGGAGGTTTTTTCTTTTTTTTTTTTCTGCGTTTGCTTAATTGTTGTTTCTTTTTTTTGAGAGGAAATTTTGTTCTTGTTGCCCAGGCTGGAGTGCAATGGCGTGAGCTCAACTCACTGCAACCTCTGCCTCCCAGGTTCAAGTGATTCTCCTGCCTCAGCCTCTGGAGTAGGTTGGGATTACAGGCTCCTGCCACAGCTGATTTTCGTATTTTTAGTAGAGGCGGGGTTTCACCATGTTGGCCAGGCTGGTCTCAAACTCGTGACCTCAAGTGATCTACTCACCTCGGCCTCCCAAAGTGCTGGGATTACAGGCATGGGTCACCGCGCCTGGCTGCTTGTTATTTTTACATGAACTTTAGAATCAGCTTGTCTAGTTAAAAAAAAAAAAAAAAGGAAAACATAGTATTTCAGTTTTCATTTGGATCATGGCAAATTTGTATAGCAACTTAGAATTGATCTTAATAATGTTGAATGTCCTGCTCAAGAGTATTGTATGTTTTTCTAGTTGTCTAAGTTTTCTTTTGTTTCTTTCAGTACAGCTTTAGTTTTCTCTCTTTATGTCTTCAGTTTATTCCCAGTTCTTTTTTTTTTTTTTTTTTTTTGAGACGGAGTCTCGCTCTGTCACCCAGGCTGGAGTGCAGTGGCACAATCTCGGCTCACTGCAAGCTCCGCCACCTCCCGGGTTCACGCCATTCTCCTGCCTCAGCCTCCCTAGAAGCTGGGACTACAGGCGCCTGCCACCACGCCCGGCTAATTTTTTTGTATTTTTAGTAGAGATGGGGTTTCACCATGTTCGCCAGGATGGTCTTGATCTCCTGACCTCGTGATCCGCCCACCTCGGCCTCCCAAAGTGCTGGGATTACAGGCGTGAGCCACCGCGCCCGGCCTATTCCCAGTTCTTAACTGCTGTGGTATATTGGTATGTTGTGTGTTTCTCTTATATTTCTTTTTCTTTCTTTGTTTTTTTTTTTAAAGAGATGGGATCTTGCAATGTTGCCCAGGCTGACCTCGAACTCCTGGGCTTAAGCAGTTCTCTTGTTTCAGCACATTATATTTATTATCTGGCCATGTATATATGAAGGCTGTTTCAAAGTATTAGTTTGTTTCAGAATATTAATTTTGTATCCAGAAACTTTATAGCATTCTCTTGTCAGTTTTTGGGTTTTCCTGGGAAAGTTTCTTATCTGAGTTTTTATACTTTTTATTTCTCCCATCTAATATGAAATAACAATACTAAGCAGTTGTGATAATGGACATCTTTGTCTTGTTGCTGTCCTTCATGGGAATACTTGCGTAGTCTCTCCACTAGTCAGCATGTTCTGGTATTTGATATATTATTTTTTTTTTTTTTAAACTCATGTAAAGGAGACAGCCATATGATTTTTCTTCTTTGAGCATTTAATGCATGCTGAATTATATCAACAGAATTGTTAGTGTTGGTTTTGGACTGTATTTATGCAAAAAATCTCATTTGGACATGGTTTATTCCTAAAATGTACTGGTAATTTTGGTTGTCACTTTTTTTTTTTAAATCGAGGATTTTCTTATCTGTATTTATATATGAGATTTTTCTGAATTTTTTGGCACCAATATTATACTCATTTTGTAAATACAAATTAGATGCTTTTTCTATATTTTGGATCCATTAAAATCCCTTTGGAGGCCTGGCATGGTAGCTCATGCCTGTAATGAGGCAGGCAGATCACCTGAGGTCAGGAGTTCGAGACCAGCCTAGCCACCATGGTGAAACCCTGTCTCTACTAAAAATAAAAAAATTAGCTGAGTGTGGTGGTGGGCAGCTGTTATCCCAGCTACTCGGGAGGCTGAAGCGGGAGAATTGTTTGAGCCTGGATGGTGGAGGTTATAGTGAGCCAAGATCGTGCTGGTTATTGACTCAGCTACTTACTTCTTTTTTTTTTTTTTTTTTTTTTTTTTTTGAGGCGGAGTCTCACTCTGTCGCCCAGGCTGGAGTGCAGTGGCCGCATCTCAGCTCACTGCAAGCTCCGCCTCCTGGGTTTACGCCATTCTCCTGCCTCAGCCTCCCGAGTAGCTGGGACTACAGGTGCCCACCACCTCGCCCGGCTAGTTTTTTGTATTTTTTTTAGTAGAGACGGGGTTTCACCGTGTTAGCCAGGATGGTCTCGATCTCCTGACCTCGTGATCCGCCCGTCTCGGCCTCCCAAAGTGCTGGGATTACAGGCTTGAGCCACCGCGCCCGGCCACTTACTTCTATTTTTATTTTTTGAGGTGGAGTCTCACTTTGTTACTTAGGCTGGAGTGCGGTGGCGTGATCTCAGCTCTCCGCAGCCTCCACTTCCTGGGTTCAAGCTATTCTCCTGCCTCAGTCTCCCATGTAGCTGAGATTACAGGCATGCGCCATGACACCTGGCTAATATTTTTTGTATTTTTAGTAGAGACGGAGTTTCACCATGTTGGCCAGCCTGTTCTCAAACACCTGACCTCAGGTGATCTGCCTGCCTTGGCCTCCCAAAGTGTTGGGATTACAGGCGTGAGCCACCACGTCCGGCCTGACTCAGCTACTTCTGATTTTGGAAATTTATCATGGTTTTCTTTGTGTCCTAATATTTACACAAGTTTTGTAAGATGTTCTTTGGGTATTTAAAAAGGTGTATTCTGCTTTCAAGATGCTTTTGATCTAACAATATAAATTAAATCTAGATTAGAACTAAATTAGATTTGTTATCTATTTCTGCCTAGTTTTTGTCTTATCAGTGGTAATGCTGTGTTATTTGGGGCAATTCAAATACTGTTAGCTCTTCATGGTTTGCACTCTTTATTATTAATAAAGTAAAACACCTGTTACACCTCCATGAAGTCTGTAACCTAGACTCATTTGTATGCTTACTGGTCTAGAAACTACTGATTTATTCGGTGTTTTTTCTCTCTCTGAAGTCGTTATCTTTCATTAGTTATATTTTGTGTGTTTTTTCCAACGCTTTGTTGAATTACATATTATTGTATTTCTTTTTAGTCCTCTTTTTTTTTTTTTTTTTTTTTTTTTTGGCGGGGGTCTCGCTCTGTCGCCTGGGCTGGAGTGCAGTGGCCAGATCTCAGCTCACTGCAAGCTTCGCCTCCCGGGTTTACGCCATTCTCCTGCCTCAGCCTCCCGAGTAGCTGGGACTACAGGCGCCAGCCACCTCGCCCGGCTAGCTTTTTGTATTTTTTAGTAGAGACGGGGTTTCACTGTGTTAGCCAGGATGGTCTCGATCTCCTGACCTCGTGATCCGCCCGTCTCGGCCTCCCAAAGTGCTGGGATTACAGGCTTGAGCCACCACGCCCGGCCTTAGTCCTCTTATAGGTACTTGTTGCTTACCAAATTTTTCCCCCAATTACAAAGTATGTGTGTGTTAATTGTAGATAAATGTATTCATATGTGCTCAGTACAGGAAACCGGGAAAACAAATAGCACAAAAGGAAAAACCAAAAGACTAGATTTCTGATCTTGTTTCTATAGGCTAGTGACTCAAATTTTCTTTTTTCGTTTGCAGTAAAACAGGGGTGCTTAGGAAAAATATGAACCGGTATTTTATTCCAGCTGAATTGAAAGAAATTGATGCATAAAGAAAAGCTTACTGGAGCTATTGATATGTTCCTCAGTATGAATCAGGGTACTGTGACCTCTTTTGTTGGCCTTCCATTTTCAGCCAAGTACGCCGATGTGCAGCAGACAGTAAAAAGGGGGCTTAGTTTTGCAAATGCAGAGCTTGTAGACAGTGATAGATCCTGAAAATAGTGTCTCTGGCTAATTCTCAGACTTAATCTGACTGAAAGCAAGGCCTCACAAATTGAATTCAGTCTTCACAGTTACATTCTTTTTTTTTTTTTTTTTTTTTTTTTTTGAGACGGAGTCTCGCTCTGTGTTGCCTGGGCTGCAGTGCAGTGGCCGGATCTCAGCTCACTGCAAGCTCCACCTGCTGGGTTTATGCCATTCTCCTGCCTCAGCCTCCCGAGTAGCTGGGAC
>NW_016810459.1:492004-495650 GCF_001698545.2 Rhinopithecus bieti
ATTTTTTGTATTTTTAGTAGAGACGGGGTTTCACCGTGGTCTCGATCTCCTGACCTTGTGATCCGCCCGCCTCGGCCTCCCAAAGTGCTGGGATTACAGGCGTGAGCCACTGCGCCCGGCCACTAACTTTTAGTTTTGTCAATATAGACATTGTTATTTATCTTGAATACTCAATATTTAATTTGGAAACATTAATATTTTTCCTTCATTTTATTCTCTCATTATAGATTTATGGTCTGTGCAGAGTTGGCTGATTATTCAGTCTACTACCTTTATTTTACTGATGAGGGAGCTGAGGCTCCAAAATGCCTTTGAGACCCCAGAGAGAAGACAGAAAACTTCTTTCTCATGAATATAGTACAGCCTAATATTGACATGTTACTAGCAGTTATACACATAAATGTTGCTATGAGTTGTATGGGTGTTAATTTTTCTTCAGGCTTGAAATGTGATGATTCCCAAAGCCATCTTTTAATGTAAATTAGATAATTTCCTGGATTAATTTGTATCTTGGGAAATTACTGATTGCAGCTATTTTAGAAGTGTGACTGTGATAGCTTACTGAGATTCTGAGTTGCTATTTTGTTTTGGGAAGCGTTTTTTAGAGAGTATTATAATAATTTGACAGATACGCAAAAGGAAAGAAAGTGAAAATGAGAACATTAATACAGTTGCCCTTGGGCTTTCTCCTTCCCTTCTCAGACGGCCTGGTCCTTCCCAAGGTGTTTTTTATTATTACTTTTTAAAAATTTCCTGATCTCCTATCTCTACCTCCTTCAAGTTTTCCTTTTCCTATTTCTTTCCATTCCTTCACCCATCTCCTCTTCTTTCATCCTGGCTCCTCCTTCTCTCCCTGCATTTCTCTTGTTACCTGTTTCTCCATCTCTTTTTATTCTTATATTTATTCTTTGTTCTTTTTTGTGATGTCTTTAATCAGTAATTCAGATTTTAAGTTACCGGGTTTTCTTCCTGTAGCATTTGAACTGAAGTGATACTGAGCTGGAAAAATAGAACATCACTAATAAGTTGTTGGTTTTGGGATTTTTAAGATTTATTAGTGTAAAAGTTCTTGATTTAAGAATGTGTGTTCCAATCCATACCACCAACTAAAAAAGAAAAGAATATGTTTTATTGTTATTTTTGATGAAACTTTCCCTTTAATAGAAGCATATATTTATTTTAGTGGAAATTTATGATTGCTTATAACATTTTTTCCCTGTCATTAATTATAGTTTTACATTAGTGGCAAATATTTCTTTCAGTCTTGTTTTGGGCATATTTTTTACATAAGGTAATTTAATTTAATTTATTAGAACATTTTAGAATTTATAATTATTGGCCAGGAGTGGTGGCTTATGCCTGTAATCCTAGCACTTTGGGAGGCCAAGGCAGGAGGATAGCTTGAGCTCTGAAGTTCGAATCAAGCCTGGTCAGCATAGTGAGACCTCATTTCTATTAAAACACACACACACACACACACACACACACACACACACTTATAGTTATTTTCTATTATATGCTTTTAAAAAATTAAATACTCTTTTTAGTTCCATGTTTACTCCTATGTTATATGCTTTTAATAAACACTCTTAGTGCTATCACAACATTATCTTCTGGATTTTCCATTATTTAATCATTATTCCATAATTGAGTATTTCGATAATAGGAGAGTATTGTAAAATAAATGGGTTTAGGAAAAATACAACCCTCCTAGCTTAAATCAGGAGGAACTGGATACCCTGAACAGACCAATAACAAGCAGCAAGATTGAAATGGTAATTTAAAAATTACCAACAAAAGAAGTCTAGGACCAGACGGATTCACAGCAGAATTCTACCAGACATTCAAAGAAGAATTGGTACCAATCCTTTTGAAACTATTCCACAAGATAAAGAAGGAACCCTTCCTAATTCATTGTATGAAGCTAACATCATCATAGCAAAACCAGGAAAGGACATAACCAAAAAAGAAAACTACAGGCCGATACCCCTGATGAACATAGATGCTAAAATCCTTAACAAAATGCTAGCTAACCGAATCCAACAACATATCAAAAAGACAATCCACCATGATCAAGTGGGTTTCATACCAGGGATGCAGGGATGGTTTAACATATACAAGTCAATAAATGTGATACACCACATAAACAGAATTAAAACAAAATCACATGATCATCTCAATAGATGCAGAAAAAGCATTTGACAAAATCCAGCATCTCTTTATGATTAGAACTCTCAGCAAAATCGGCGTACGAGGGACATACCTCGATGTAATGAAAGCCATCTCTGGGCCAGGTGCAGTGGCTCACTCCTGTAATCCCAGCACTTTGGGAGGCTGAGGCGAGTGGATTACCTGAGGTCACGAGTTTGAGACCAGCCTGGCCAACATGGTGAAACCCCGTCTCTACTAAAAATACAAAAATTAGCTCGGCATGGTGGCAGGCGCCTATAATCCCAGCTACTCAGGGAGGCTGAGACAGGAGAATTGCTTGAACACGGGAGGTGGAAGTTGCAGTGAGCCGAGATTGCGCCATTGCACTCCAGCCTGGGCGACAGAGCGAGACTCTGTCTCAAAACAAAACAAAACAAAAAAACTCAACCATCTATGACACACCTACAACCAACATAATACTGAATGGGGAAAAGTTGAAAGCATGCCCTCTGAGAACTAGAACAAGACAAGGATGCCCCACTCTCACCACTCCTCTTCAACATAGTACTGGAAGTCCTAACCAGAGCAATCAGACAAGGGAAAGAAATAAAGGGCATCCAGATTGGTAAAGAGGAAGTGAAACTGTCACTGTTTGCTGACATTATGATCGTTTACCTTGAAAACCCTAAAGACTCCTCCAGAAAGCTCCTAGAACTGATAAAAGAATTCAGCAGTTTCTGGATACAAGATTACACAAATCAGTAGCTCTTCTATACACCAACAGCGACCAAGCAGAGAATCAAATAAAAAACTCAACCTCTTTTAGAATAGCTGCAAAAAAATTAAAATACTTAGGAATATACCTAACCAAGGAGTGAAAAGACCTCTACAAGGAAAACTATAAAAGACTGCTGAAAGAAATCATAGACGACACAAACAAATGGCAGCATATCCCATGCTTATGGATGGGTAGAATCAATATTGTGAAAATGACCATACTGCCAAAAGCAATCTACCAATTCAGTGTAGTCCCCATCAAAATACCACCATCATTCTTTACAGAATTAGAAAAAACAATTCTAAAATTCATACGAAACAAAAAAAGAGCCTGCATAGCCAAAACAAGACTAAGCAAAGGGAACAAATCTGGAGGCATCACACCACATGATTTCAGACTATACTATAAGACCATAGTCACCAAAACAGCTTGGTACTGGTATAAAAATAGGCACACAGACCAATGGAACAGAATTGAGAACCCAGAAATAAACCCAAATACTTAACAGCCAGCTGATCTTTGACAAAGCAAACAAAAACAAAGTGGGGCAAGGATACCCTTTACAACAACGGTGCTGGGATAATTGGCTAGCCATATGTAGGAGAATGAAACTGGATCCTCATCTCTCACCTTATACAAGATAGATACATCTCTCACCTTATAGAAGATACAAGATAGATACAGATTTCTTTTTTTTTTTTTTTTTTTTTTTTTTTT
>NW_016810459.1:496876-500177 GCF_001698545.2 Rhinopithecus bieti
AAAAAAGAACTAAAAGTAGAACTATCATTTGATCCAGCAATCCCACTATTGAGTATCTACCCAGAGGAAAAGAAGTCATTTGAAAAAGACATTTGCACACGCATGTTTATAGCAGCACAATTCACAAGTGCAAAATCGTGGAACCAACCCAAATGCCCATCAATCAACGAGTGGATAAACTGATGTGTGTATATATGATAGTATATGTGTATATATGTGTGTGTGTCTATGTACATACACATATATATGTGTATATATCTATCTGTATCTGTATCTATATATATATATATATGATGTATATGATGGAATACTGCTCAGCCATAAAAAGGAATGAATTAGCATTTGCAGTGACTTGGATGAGATTGGAGACTATTCTAAGTAAAGTAACTCAGGAATGGAAAACCAAACATGTGTCCTTACTGATATGTGGGAGCTAAGCTATGAGGACGCAGAGGCATAAGAATGATACAGTGAACTTTGGGGACCTGGGGGGAAGGGTGGGAGGGGGGCGAGGGATAAAAGACTACAAATATGGTGCAGCGTATACTGCTTGGGCGATGGGTGCACCAAAATCTCACAAATCACCACTAAAGAACTTATGTAACCGAATACCACCTGTACCCCAACAACTTATGGAAAAATAAATAATTAAGAAAACAATGGGTTTAAATAAGTAAAGTATAGGAAGTTCTTGTTGAAACGTGTACATATATATATGTACACACACACATACATACACGTATGTACATATATATAAAAGATGTTCTGGGGGAAGAAAACTGACCCTAAGTAGATATTAAAATGCCTTTGAGCTTTGAGAGACTGAAGTTTTGCTGCATAGTAGACCTTAGAAAAATCTTCATGTGCCCAAATATAGATTTCTCATATTCTTAAGGACTGTGGAAAATACAATAATATATATAATACTGGAAAAAAATCTGTTTTATCAGCTCTATTGAGGCATGATTTTAAAATTTTTACATTATTTACTAATAAAGAGAACTGTGTTTTATTTTTCATTTACTATTCCTTGTGGTCTTCTGTCTAGTTGTTCACTGCCTCATTGCCTCTCTGATTTTCAAATTCAGAAGTTGTTGACACCCATCTTTCTGGCCCTCTCATCTGGAGCACCTCTGCTGCCAATTTTTTTCTGCCATTTTTTTCTTGCAATTTAATTTTAAAAACAATTTACTGAGGTGAAATTCACATAGCGTGAAATTAACCATTTTAAAATGATCAATTTAGTGGCATTTAGTACTCTCATAGTGTTGTGCAATCACCACATCTAGTTCTGAAACCTTTCCATCACTCCAAAGGAGACCCTTACCAATTACACAGTTTCTCTTTACCAGACCCTGGCAACTGCCAGTCTGCTTTCAGTCTCTGTGGATTTTCCCTTTCTGGACACCTCATATGAATGGCATCACACAATATTTGTGAACTTTTGTATCTTCTTTTTTTTTATTTTTAATTTTTTTTAGAACTGGGGTCTCACTCTGTTGCCCAGGCTATAGTGCAGTGGTGTGATCATAGCTCACTGCAGCCTTGACCACCTGGACCCAAGTGAACCTGATTAGCTGGGACTACAGGCATGCACCACCATGCCATACTAATTTTTTTTTTTTTAATTTAAGACTGGTTGTCTTGCCCAAGCTGGAGTGCAGTGGCTTAATCGTGGCTCACTGCAACCTTTGCCTGCTGGGCTCAAGCCATCCTCCAACCTCAGCCTCCCAAGTAGCTGGGACTACAGGTGCATACCACTGTGCTCAGCTAATTTTTGTATGTTTAGTAGAGACGGTTTTGCTATGTTACCCAGACTGGTCTCAAACTCCTGAGCTCTACTTAATTTTGAAATATAGAATATATTATTGTTAACTGTAGTCACCTTACTGTACAATAGAACACCAGAACTTAGTCTTCCTGTCTGATGGTAACTTTAATCATTCATCAACTTCTCCCCACTTCACTGCCTGCCCTCCCCTTTACTATCCTCCCCACCTCCCCAGCCTCTGGTTATCACTATTATACTTTCTACTTTTTTGGGAGGGGTGTTTGCTATTTATTTATGGCCAATATTTAACATCTGTAATTCTCTGCAGTCAGAAGTTCTTTGAGAGGATGCCATCAGCCTTAGTCAGTCAAAGAATGGAGTCATCTGATTTACCATCCTGTGAATGTCCCTAGGCAGATAGCATAGGTGGTGGTTGTTACTGTTTTGAGACAGAATCTCTTGCCCAAGCTGGAGTGCAGTGGCGTGATCTCGGCTCACTGCAGCCTCTGCCTCCTGGGCTCAAGTGATTCTCCTGCCTCAGCCTCCTGAGTAGTTGGGACTACGGGCATGTGCCACCATGCCCTGCTAATTTTTGTATTTTTGTAGTTACTGAGTTTTGCCATATTGGCCAGGCTGATCTCGAATTCCTGACCTCAGGTGATCTGCCTTCTTCGGCTTCTCAAAGTGCTGAGATTACAGCCGTGAGCCACCGGGCCTGGCTGGTGGTGGTGGTGGTTTTAATTTTTGTTTTTCAACTTCTATTTTAGATTCAGGGGGCACATGTGCAGTTTGTTGCCTGAGTATATTGTGTGATGCTTAGGTTTGGAACAAATGATCCCGTCACCCAGGTACTGAACATACTACCCAATAGTTTTTCAACCCTTGTCCCCCTCTCTCCTTCCCCGCTTTAGTAGTCGCCAGTTTCTATTGTTGCCATCTTTATTACCACATGTGTTGTTTAGCTCCCACTTACAAATGAGAACATGCAGTATTTGTTCCTGCGTTAATTCACTTAAGAAGTATAGGTTTTAAATTTGCCATCTGCCAGTGACCTTGTCATCTTCAGCCACAGTCATGTGGATTGATACGTGGTCCTTAGACTGATGATGTGGTTGCTGACAGAGAATTCCTGAGGTACCTACAGTTCTGTGAACTTGTCACTCTGCTTGTCGATGCCAGACCTGCTGCAGCCATGAGGCATACAAGCCTCTGCTTTTATGAGATAAACTTTTTAAAATTCTGTATGGGTAAGATCATACAATATTTGTCTTTCTGTGTCTGGCTTGTTTCAGTTAACACAAAGTCCTGCAGGTTCATTCACATTGTCATAAATGACAGGATTTCGTTCTTTTTCTTTTTTTTTTTTTGAGGCAGTCTTGCTGAGTTGCCTGGGCTGGAGTGCAGTGGCACCGTCTCGGCTCACTGCAACCTCCGTCTCCCAGCCTCAAGTGATTCTCATGCTGGATTTCCTTCTTTTTTTTTTATGGTGAACAGTTGAGCCTTTTTTTTTTTTTTTTTTTCCCCCCGAGG
>NW_016810459.1:502958-505733 GCF_001698545.2 Rhinopithecus bieti
TGCCCTTCCCAGCCCTTCCCCTTCCCCTTCCCCTTCCCCTTCCCCTTCCCCTTCCCCTTCCCTTCACAGGGTCTTGTGCTGTTGCACAGGCTGCAATTCAGTGGCACCTTCTTAGCTCACTGCAGCCTCAAGTCCTAAGCTTAAGTGATCATCTCACGTTAGCCTCCCAAGTAGCTAGGACTATAGGCATGCGCCACCACGCCCAGCAAATTTTTGATTTTCATTAATTATTTTTTGTGTGTGAGACAGGGTCTTGCTCTGTTGCCCAGGCTGTACTGCAGTGGCTCACTGCAACCTCAGTCTCCCTATGAGATCTCACTATGTTGCTGATCTCAAATTTCTGGGCTCAAGTGATCCTCCCACCTCTGCCTCCCAAAGCACTGGGATTACAGGCATGAGCCATAGTGCCTGGATCTTTTTTTGGACTTTAGGAGTAAGAAGTGAGGATTCTGTCAGCCCTGAAACCTTAGGTCTTCTGGTTTCTTTTTTGTACTCTCAATTTTCTTCGTACTACCTTCAAGGTATAATGTGCCTAAGAAATATTTCCTTGTTTTTCAGGTTCTAAATGGCTTCTAAGAAGTTGGGTGCAGATTTTCATGGTAAGTGGACTGTTAGAATCATGGTTTAAGTTATGATTTGATCAGAGGATTTGGAATCACTCAGCATAGTTTTAAGTACAGTTGCCCCTTTTTGTCTCTTTTAATGAACAGCTTGACAAAAATAAAGTTGTACAACAATGTGTCATGTATATCCAAAAGGTCTTCAGAGAACTAAAAGTATTTCTTCAAATGGGTAGTTTAACTTTAGAGTGTCTCTGGTTATTGTACTTGAAACTACTAGTGATAGATTAGGAGTCTGCCTGTTCTGTTTCTTTAGCAGCATCGAAGGTATAGTTACCTTTCCCTTTCCTGTTCCTTAGTCATAGCTCTTCTCCATATGTGTGTGTGAAAAATTCTAACCCTTTGGTTAATGCTTTATAATGTTTTAGTTTAGTTCCCTGTGCCCCATCAAAGGAAGTAATTTACTACAAATCAATCACTGTATTACAGAGGTATCAATACTGATATTTATAATTTTGAATTTGAAATTAATAGTTTCTCTGTCTTTTTTTCCTATGATACAACCTTCCAAAATGGAATACAATAATAAACTATTATCTGCCTTTGGAGGGGAATGGAAGGAGGTATCTAAGAAGTTAAAATTATACCCTTTTTTCATACAGTAGAAGATAAGAATTAAAACCAGAAGTAGTCAAATAACACAATTACTTTAAAAGAGGTTTTAAAGCCAATTTGCCATGTTAAAAATTATATCAGCCAGGCACGGTGGCATGTGTCTGCAATCCCAGCTACTTGGGGGCTTAAGGTGGGAGGATTGCTTGATCCCAGAAGTTTGAAGTTGCAGTGAGCTGTGATCATGTCACTGCACTCCAGCCTGGACGACAGAGTGAGACCCGGACTCAAACAAAAAAATACATATGTATATCACATCATTATAAGAATGATTTACTAGACTGCCTGGGGATGTGTTGGTATGCTCTTCTGAGCTGCGAGTGGTTGGTTGTTAAGATCCCTCAGCTGAGTCAGAGTGGTGTAGCAGTGACTATGATTTTACTTGCTTATATATTTTATACAACAGCCTTTAAATTTTGATTTGTCAGTGTGCATATACTTACATAGATAACTTGGCTGAGTTTTAAAAAATCCTTTTGAAGTTATTCAAACTCTGGAATTAGCGTTCTTTAAAGAAGTCAGGCATCTTATATTTCAGGTAAGCTATTTCCTATTATTTATGGATTATTACAGTTCTTCTTAAAAGTATTCAAATGATAATAGAAAGGCAGATCTGGGCAGGGCACAGTGGCTCACCCCTGTAATCCCAACAGGAGATTAGGAGGTTGAGGCGAGAGGATCGCTTAAGGCCAGGAGTTCAAGACCAGCCTGGGCAACATAGTGAGACACTGTCTCTACAAAAAAATTTAAAAATTAGCTGGGTATGCTGTTATCTGCCTGTAGTCTCAGCTACTTTGGAGACTGAGAGGTGGGAGAAGTGCTGAGCCCGGAGGTCAAGGCTACAGTGAGCCATGATCACGCCACTGCACTCCAGCCTGAATCACATGAGAGCCTGTCTCAAACAAACAAACAAACAAACAAAAGATTCTTGCCACTGAGCTTAAGAAAAGAAAAAGGGGGAAAAAGGCAGATCTGAATTGCCTCTAGATCACCTTTTCAAGGGAGAAAAGAGAGGACAGAGCCAGGGCAGAGGAAAAGCTTGAGGAGAGAAAACAGCAAAAATGAAAAATTTGCCCGTATTTCAAAAGATAGACTTTCTGTTTTGAATCTTTGGAACATCTGTTTTGATCAGACTGAAAATAGTTGTACCCCATGTTTTGTGTTTCAAGTGAACATTCCAGAGAGAAGATTATAATTTTGAAGGTGTCTGTTCAGTAAAGACTGGTATTTCCCCATCTCCTTAAATCCCTAACCAGGCCGGGTGCAGTGGCTCACACCTATAATCCCAGCACTTTGGGAGGCCGAAGCGGGTGGATCACCTGAGGTCAGGAGTTCAAAACCAGCCTGACCAACATGGAGAAACCCCATCTCTACTAAAAATATAAAATTAGCCGGGGCTAGTGGCGCATGTCTGTAATCCCAGCTACTCAGGAGGTTGAGGCAGGAGAATCGCTTGAACCTGGGAGGCAGAGGTTATGGTGAACTGAGATGGTGTCATTGCACTCCAGCCTGGGCAACAAGAGCGAAACTCGGTCTAAAAAAA
>NW_016810459.1:505869-515729 GCF_001698545.2 Rhinopithecus bieti
AAAAAAAAAAAAAAAAAAAAAAAACAACAACAACAACAATTCCTAACCAAAGTGTTATTTTTTTAATTTAATTTAATTTTTTTTGAAAGAGAGTCTTGCTTTGTTGCTCAGGTTGGAGTGCAGTGGCACGATCTCAGCTCACTGCAGGCTCTGCCTCCTGGGTTCACGCCATTCTCCTGCCTCAGCCTCCCAAGTAGCTGGGACTACAGGCACCCACCACCATGCCCGGCTAATTTTTTTGTATTTTTTAGTACAGACGGGGTTTCACTGTGTTAGCCAGGATGATCTCGATCTTCTGACCTCGTGATCCACCTGCCTCAGCCTCCCAAAGTGCTGGGATTACAGGCGCGAGCCACTGCGCCCGGCCCAAAGTGTTACTGTTTAAATGAAACTTTCTACCTGAGTAAAATTTAGGAGAAAAATTTTCTTTCTCCCTTAGGCTGCTTCTCTCTTAACAGGGCTTTTATTGCTGAGTTCCTGGTTGAATTTCACAGGCTTTAGTTGTTTTTTGTTTGTTTGTTTGTTTTTTGGGGGGGAGCAAAACAATAAACACCTTTATTACATGGGTGAAGACAAAAATGAGGATTTATTTGCCTTTCCGGGCCTTGATTTTCCTGATAGAACTCCAGCTCCTTGCCTTCTAGCACATAGCTATCTGCCTGGCCACACTGTCCCAGCCTTGAAGCGATGCACGCAAGAAGCTTGCCCTGCTGGAACTGCTCCTCCAAGAGACTGCTGATTTTGGCATTCTTTTTCCTTTCATCGATTTCTTCTGAAATTTTTTAGATCATTTTTTGTTTAAAATCTCTTCTTCCTCAGGAGTCAGCTTGGCTCCTTTCTTGCGGTCCAGGGGCAGTGCATAGTGGGACTCGTACAACTGTCCATACGGTGTGCTGTCGATGAGTATGGTGTGCTGTTGATGAGCATGATACACTTCTTCACCAGGGTCTTGATACGGACCAGCTCATTATTGGACGCATTGTAGACAACATCGATGATCCTTATTTTGTGAGTACAACACTCTGAGCCCCAGGAGAAATTCCCAATGTCCAGCCTCAGGGCACAGTATTTCTAGTTACCTCCTCGAACATGGACTGTGTGGATGTGGCGGGGGCCAATCTTGGTGTTGGCAGCTGGGCACCCCACCTCATACTTCCGCTTCTTGTGGTAGGGCTTTCTCTTGCCCCTGTCTTGCGGTGCTTGTGTCAGTTCTCCCGAGAGAGGTCCATTGCTCGGTGCTGGCTGGAAAGAGCTAGTTGGGTTTTTAGAGTAAAGTATCCTATTTTTAGATATCAGGTAGTTTAAGTAATAGAAATGAAAGGGGATAGATGGATAATATTTAATAGGCAATTGTGTAGGCATGTGAGTATAGAAAATAAGTTTCTGCTCTCTCAAGGCTAAAATTAGAAAGCCAGGAACTAAGGCTGCTCCTTCCACTTCTCAGGAAGCTGCTTAGCCTTTCTTCACTAAATGTTTCTATGTCTGTGATCCATTATTATTCTTCAGTTCGTAGACTTGCTTTCTTGGCCTAATAGTGTAGAGTACACAGGGCTATAAATGGCCACCCCAGTTAAGGTGCTGCTTGCTACTTGATCTTTCAGTGTCAGTGGCTAGCATCATAGAGATAGAGATTTTATATCTTTCGGTCAGGGTAAACTGATGGCATAGCCTTCTTAGCTTATGAGCCTGTGGATTGATTCCTCCAAAGTTAGGTGTCTGACTGGTCCATTGGGAGGTTAATGGATGTGGGTATAGCTTTTCTGTGGCACTTGGGGTGTAGACAAGAAGGTAATAACTGCTGTCATGACTGGATATTAAAATGTATTTTTTTTTTTTAATATTTGGGACTGAGTAGGTCTGGTGCTGTGCTGTCTTTGATTAGCACTTGATTTACCTCTGAGTTTGTTATTTTCAACTAAAGTTGAACAACTTCACTGTTACTAGTAACCATATATCCCTAAATAACAGAATAAGGGAAACAAACAGTTATTTCTCAGACTTCTAGAAATATTATCCATTTCTTATAAAAACTGCATACCATTGGCTTAGTTTGGATAAGGACTTTCTTGGAGCCTCGTGCTTTAACATCTCAATCCTCTTTAACTGATTCTTGTTTTCATCTAGGAGAAACGTTATTTATCTGGAAAATGTGTTGAGACTCTAATTTATGAAAAAATAGACCCTGTGATAAGATTTGATAAAACTAGCCCCCCTCCTTAAATCAGTTTATTGAAGTATAATTGATATATAAAAAGCTGTACATAATTACATATTTAATGTATACATCTTGATGAGTTTGGGGATAAGTATACACTCATGAAACCATTATCATCATTAAGGCATTAACATTCATTACCTCCCAAAGTTTCCTCCACTCTATTACACAATAGTGTGTGTGTGTGTGTGTGTGTGTGTGTGTGTGTGTGGTGGGCTGGAGGGATTGCCTGAGACCAGGAGTTTGAGACCAGCCTGGGCAACACAGCAAGACCCCCTGTTTCTTGTTTTTTTTTTGTTTGTTTGAGATGGAGTCCCGCTCTGTCACCTATGCTGGAGTGCAGTGGTGCCATCTCTGCTCACTGCAACCTCTGCCTCCTCAAGCAATTGCTCAAGCAATTCTCCTGTCTCAGCCCCCTGGGTAGCTGGGATTACAGGTGAGCACCACCATGCCTGGCTAATTTTTGTATTTTTAGTAGAGATAGGGTTTCGCCATGTTGGCCAGGTTGCTTTTGAACTCCCGACCTCAGATGATCCACCTGCCTTTGCCTCCCAAAGTTCTGGGATTACAAGCATGAGCCACCGTGCCTGGCCTTGTTTCTACAAAAGAATTAAAAATTAGCCAGGTGTGGTGGAGCTTCTCTGTAGTCCTAGCATCTCAGGAGCCTGGGACAGGAGGATTGCTTAAGCCCAGGAGTTCAACGTTATAGTGAGCTATGATCACATATACATTAGGTTGTTTGGTATTGTTCCAGATATCTCAACACTGTTCAGTTTTTTTCCTTTTTCTCTGTTTGTATTTCAGTTTAGCTAATTTCTTTTCACCTAACTTCAAGTCCCGAGTCTTTCTTATGCTGATTATTGTCTTCGCATTAGCATAGCCTGGCTTATGAACCATCAAAATTTTTCTTTTCTGATAATGCATTTTTCACTTGTGGCATTTCCATTTGTTTCTTTATATTTCCATCTCTCTGCTGAAGTTCCCATCTGCTCACACATGTTTATTTTTTCCATTAGACCCTTTAACATATTTATTATTATTATTATTATTTTTTGAGACGGAGTCTCGCTCTGTTGCCCAGGCTGGAGTGCTGTGGCCGGATCTCAGCTCACTGCAAGCCTCGCCTCCCGGGTTCACGCCATTCTCCTGCCTCAGCCTCCCGAGTACCTGGGACTACAGGCTCCCGCCACCTCGCCCGGCTAATTTTTTTGTATTTTTTTAGTAGAGACAGGGTTTCACCGTGTTAGCCAGGATGGTCTTGATCTCCTGACCTCGTGATCTGCCCGTCTCGGCCTCCCAAAGTATTATTGTTATTTTAAAGCTCCCTGTCTGATATTTACAATATCTTGGCTGTCCCTGAATTTGAGTCTGATGACTGGTTCCTCTCTTAATTCTGGATCACATTTTCTTGCTTCTTTCTGTGTCTTACAATTTTTAATTGAATGCCAGACAATGTATATTAAAAAGCTGATTTTGTAGATGATGTGGCTTGTTTTGTTGTTAGGATATGAGTAACATTTTCTTGTGATTTCACATCTTACAACAGGTATCTATGTAATTTTGTATATTTGTGATTTTGCAAGTGTTACTTGGCCTGTGGCTTTAAGATAGTTTTGTTTGTTTGTTTTATTTATTTATTTATTTTAAACCCCTTGCTGCAGTAGACACTGATGACTTTAAGATGGTGATAACTGGTCATGGAATTGCAGATTTTCACTTAATTTTAAGTTTGATCTTACTCTTTTTAAAAAAAACCTCAATTTGAATCTCCTCAGAATAAAACCTGAACTAAATATAATGTAGTTGCTCTCCTCTATTGAGAATTTCTCCCCCTACCTGGAATTGTACCTTTTTTTAGAAAAACGGGCAGGTTACAGAATCATAGGCATATCAGCAATTTAGAAAGAAACAAATGAAATCTTCCCAGAGTTCATCCTGAGTTGTTACATATTCAGCCACTAACTGTCTTCCACCAAAGTGGTGTGCAGAACCTAACTTCAAGGAACTTCCACAACCACAGCCATTAGGCATGCACTTAGTGGCTGTTTAAAAAATTGAACTTAGGAGAATGGACTCAAATATTTTAGGAAGATTTTCAGTAATGAGGACTGAAACTAAAAGGTAATTTGAGGTTGAGGCAGAAAATTTTTAACTATAATATTTTAAATTCTTGATACATTGGATAAAAATGGACAGTTCCACTTTGGGAGGCTGAGGTGGGAGGATCACCTGAGTCTGGGAATTTGAGACCAGCCTGGGCAACAAAGTGAGCCCTCAGCTCTACAAAAAAAAATTAAAAAATTAGCTGGGCATGGTGGTGCATGCCTGTAGTCCCAGCTACTCAGGAGGCTGAGGTGGGAGGATCACTTGAGTTCAGGAGAATTAGGCTGCAGTGAGAGGTGATGACATCACTGCACTCCAGCCTGGGTGACAGAGCAAGACCCTTTCTTAAAAAAGAAACCAGGCACGGTGGCTCATGCCTGTAATCCCAGCACTTTGGGAGGCTGAGGCGGATGAATCACGAGGTCAGGAGATCGAGACCATCCTACCTAACACCGTGAAACCCCGTCTCTACTAAACATACAAAAAATTAGCCAGGTGTGGTGGCGGGCACCTGTAGTCCCAGCTATTCAGGAGGCTGAGGCAGGAGAATGGTGTGAACCTGGGAGGCGGAGCTGGCAGTGAGCCAAGATCGCACCACTGCACTCCAGCCTGGGCGACAGAGCGAGACTTCATCTCAAAAGAAAAATAAAAGAAACTTCCTGAGACATAATTGGTTATATTTGGAAGAAACATATTTCTAATTTTCACAGCACCATCATTAATAGTAGTTAACGGTAGTCTCTATCCATTATTACAAATACTGCTTTCTTTGTTCCTTTTTTTTTTTTTTGGAGATGGAGTCTCAGTCGCCCAGGCTGGAGTGCAGTGGCGCGATTTTGGCTCACTGCAGCCTCCACCTTCTGGGTTCAAGCGATTCTCTTGCCTCAGTTTCCCGAGTAGCTGGGATTACAGGTGTGCACCACCAGGACTAGCTAAGTTTTTTTGTATTTTTAGTAGAGACGGAGGTTTCACCATGTTGGCCAGGCTGGTCTTGAAATCCTGACCTCAAGTGATCCATCTGCCTTGGCCTCCCAAAGTGCTGGGATTACAGGTGTGAGCCACTTTGCCTGGCCATGTTCCCATCTCTTTAAATGCCTTTTTGCCCTTTATCCTACTTCCTCCTTCCAGTAATTACCGAACTATTTGTTCATTCTCTCTTAATAAAGCTTTTAAAGTACTAAGACCCTGGAGGGTTGGGGGATGTGCTAAATAAATCACAATGGCATTGGCTTTGTTAGTGAAAGGAAGCTGGTTTTTAAACCAGATACCTGCAATTGGTGCTAGGGAAGGGAAACAGCAGCCCTTTAAAGGTATTCTACCTCATCTTTTCTGTCCCTAAGCCAGGACCTAGTTTGATTTATAGAATATAAGTTTATCAGTGTATATCACATTATAATAGTTTGCTATCTGAAAGGTAGGCAAGGAAATCACTTTTTTTTTTTTTACAGGATTTTATTTCACTAATATCTTTTATTCATTTATTATTTTTTTTGAGATGGAGTCTTGCTCTGTCGCCCAGGCTGCAGTGCAGTGATGTGATCTAGGCTCACTGCAACCTCTGCATCCCAGGTTCAAGCGATTCTCCTGCCTCAGCCTTCCGAGTAGCTGGGACTACAGGAACGTGCCACCACGCCCAGCTAATTTTTGTATTTTTGGTAGAGATGGAGTTTCACCATGTTGGTCAGGCTGGTCTCGAACTCTTGATCTCATGATCTGCCTGCCTCAGCCTTCCAAAGTGCTGGGATTACAGGCGTGAGCCACTGTACCTGGCCTGACATGGAGTCTTGCTCTGTCGCCAGGCGGGAGCGCAGTGGAGCCATCTCAGCTCACGGCAACCTTCGACTCCCAGGTTCAAGTGATTCTCCTGCCTCAGCCTCCTGAGTAACTGGGATTACAGGAATGTGCCACCACGCCAGGCTAATTTTTGTATTTTTAGTAGAGATGGGGTTTCACCATGTTGGCCAGGATGGTCTCAATCTCCTGACCTCGTGATCTGCCTGCCTCAGCCTCCCAGAATGCTGGGATTACAGGTATAAGCCACCATGCTTGGCCCCTAATTTTTGTATTTTTAGTAGAGACAGGGTTTTACCATGTTGGCCAGGCTGGTCTCCAACTCCTGACCTCAGGTGATCCACCCATCTCTGCCTCCCAAAGTGCTAGGATTACAGGCGTGAACCACCACGCCGGGCCTCATATCTTTAGCACAGTACTTTTTTTGGTAGTTTTTCTCCCTCAACTCCTTGTTACCAATCTACAATAGAACTGGTTATTTAAGAAAATTTAGTCGTCGTTATTATTATTGAAATGGAGTCTTGCCCCGTTGCCCAGGCTGGAGTGCAGTGGTGTGATCTCAGCTCACTGCAACTTCTGCCTTCCAGGTTAAAGCAGTTCTCCTGCTTCAGCCTCCTGAGTAGCTGGGATTACATGGGCACGCCACCATGCCCAGCTAATTTTTTGTATTTTTAGTAGAGATGGGGTTTCACCATGCTGGCCAGGCTGGTCTCAAACTCCTGACCTCGTGATCTGCCTGCCTTGGCCTCCCAAATTGCTGGGATTACAGGCGTGAGCTACCGCACCCGGCCAAATATAGTTATTAATGTGGATAGATTTTATCATTTTTGTGTATCATCTATGCTTATTAGTGTTAAGACTTAATTGTGTGCTTATTAACTTGACTGTAAATCTTTCCAGTGATTCTTAGTGCCAGAGTTTCAGCTTTGTTTCCAGTTAATCAGGATACTAGCCAAAGTTAGAATCTTTCAATAACATTTGAGTCCCTATTTTCAAAGAAAACAGACAAAAATTCTTTAAAATTAGAAAGAACTTTTGTTCTAATCTTCTAAAATATGAGCATTTTATAAGTGCCATAGAGTGTAAGTGTTGTAATCAACACTTAGTTTTGTTGGTAAGCTGTGGTGGCTCCCAGCACTTTTTTGGTGGTGCTAGTGCGGGGGATGACATCTGTCTGGTACATTTTTGTAACTTTGTTCAGATCTCAGACACATGCTTGTATCATGTATGAGTAATCTGTTAAAAACATTTGCATGACTAGCCTTGTCATTTTTGGGCAAATAATTTTCAATTTTCATATTAAATATAAGTTGGAACTGGGTGTGATAGTTCATGCCTGTAATCCCAGCAGTTTGAGAGGCTGAGGCGGGAAGAATGCTTGAGCCCAGGAGTTGGAGACCAGCCTGGGCGACATAATGAGACCCTGTCTTAGCTACTCAGGAGGCTGAGGTGGGAGGATTACTTGGGTCCCAGAGGGCAAGGATGCAGTGAGCCATGATAGCACCACTGTACTCCAGCCTGGGCAAATGTCTCTTAAAAAAATTATATATATATATATATATGTATGTTGGGGTAGGGGTTGTCTTTATTTTATTTTATTTTTTTTTGAGACGGAGTTTCGCTCTTGTTGCCCAGGCTAGAGTGCACTGGCGCATTCTCGGCTCACTGCAACTTCCGCCTCCCAGGTTCAAGCAATTCTTCTGCCTCAACCGTCCAAGAAGCTGGGATTACAGGCATGCACCACCACGTCTGGCTAAGTTTTTGTATTTTTAGTAGAGATGCGGTTTCACCATGTTGGCCAGGCTGGTCTCGAACTCCTGACCTCCACCTGCCTCGGCCTCCCAAAGTGCTGAGATTAGAGGTGTGAGCCACCGGGCCCGGCCAAGGCATGTCTTTATTATTAATTCTTCATTCATTGAACAAATTTCATCAGCCATATATTATACTGAGTTTGGGTGATATAGATATGAAACATTTCTCCCCTGTTAAGGGACACTCAAATTCTTGCGCAAACTCTCTGCAGGAAGGTTACGAAAACAAACTATTAACAGTACATAGAAGTAAGTCCTAAGGTGGTAGTATTAACTGGGTATTCTGAGGTTGACAAAGGAGTTGTTCTTGAGGCTCACTGCACCCTCTGCCTCCTAGGTTCAAGCAATTCTCCTGCCTCAGCCTCCCAAGTAGCTGGGACTACAGGCGTGTGCCACTATGCCTGGCGCATTTTTGTATTTTTAGTAGAGATCGGGTTTCACCACGTTGGCCAGGCTAGTCTCAAACTCCTGACCTCAGGTGATCCATCTGCCTCGGCCTTCCAAAGTGGTGAGATTTGGCTTGGGCCACTGCACCCGGCCTCTTGAGTTCATTCTTAAAGGGCTAAATAATAATTACTCAAGTAAATAAGGTTAGGGATGTGATAGGCATTGCCAGCCATGAAAATAGCACATCTAAAATTATGACCACACTTGGAAAATTTCCTAGGGTGTTAATAAATATGGTGATTTCCAAGAGTGTTAAATTACTAAATTGAACACAGTTGTGAATTTAATTTGTTAGCTAAGTGAGCGATAGTTCAAATGTTGTAGTTCTGGGCGGAAGTTAGATGGGAAAGAGATGGGAAAGACACCCCCATTCCCACAAGGCTTGGGAGTAGGGGCATTCTTCCTGATGGAGAGTTTCAGGTGTATCTGCAGAATACCTATCCCAGGAAATGGGAATGATGACAAGATTACAAATATTTTCTGACCTTGATAATTCTTGAGATCTACACAGTTCTTCTAAGGAAAGAAGTCATCTTCGTGGAAGAGGTGTAATTGTCTTATTCTGTGTCTGTGAGCATCCAAGAAAATAGTGTGAGGCTGAGAGGTAAACCTTCCTTTACCAGCTGCCAATATTGAAAAGCAGAATTTATTTTATCAATTGTATTTCATTGTCCACGATGGTTCTGCCAGTAAATTAGCCTCCCAGAGCTGCGCCAGAAAAGAAAACATGGCCCCGTTTGGAGTATATAGCTATCGAGTCATATACAAGAGGCGTTTTCCTTTTATCTGATCCTGTGAATAGATGGTCATGTTCTGGTCTTTCCATGTTGTTCAGTTATGATGGGCAAAGAACCTTTAGGAGATTAAAGCAGCTCCATTGTGTATGACTTGTGTTCCTGATAATCTTATTCAGAATCCCATGATTTTGTCTGGTTTTCCCTTTTTCATGTAAGTGTTGTGCTGCTTAAGTATTTCCATCTTGTTCTAGAATGTAGTGTTTTTTAAGCTAGAGTACTTCTTTTTTTTTTTTTTTTTTTGAGATGGAGTCTCACTCTGTTGCTCAGGCTGGAATGCAGTGGTGCATTCCACTCGGCTCACTGCAACCTCCGTCTCCTGGGTTCAAGCAATTCTCCTGCCTTAGCCTCCTGAGTAGCTGGGTTTACAGGCACACGCCACCATGCCCGGCCAGTTTTTGTATTTTTAGTAGAGACGGGGTTTCACCATGTTGATCAGGCTGGGAGTAATTCTTTGTATTAATTAAAATGATATTTTCTAAAGTAGAAAATCCTAATCAAGGAGATTCTTTTCTGGGGAGTCTCATCCGTTCAGCAGTGTTTATTAAATGTTGATGTGTGCCAGACCATGCTGAAGGTTTTGAAAATACATCATTGGCCAGGCGCGGTGGCTCAAGCCTGTAATCCCAGCACTTTGGGAGGCCGAGGCGGGCGGATCACGAGGTCAGGAGATCGAGACCATCCTGGCTAACACGGTGA
>NW_016810459.1:517347-524378 GCF_001698545.2 Rhinopithecus bieti
AAAAAAAAAAAAAAAAATTTAAAGATCCAAAAGGTTATAGAATAAGGGTATAAAGAAAAATGTTTTGGTACCGTTGTATGATGTGTTTGTGTTTTAGGCTTAGTTCAGAAGAGTAAAAAAGTTTTAAAAATTTAATGTTTATAAAGTTAAAAAAAGTCACAGTAAGCTCGAGTTAATTTATTATTGAGAGAAAAATTGTTTTTTACAAATTTAGTATAGTCTAAGTGTACAGTGTTTATAAAGTCTATAGTACTACTGTACAGTAATGTCCTAGGCCTTCACATTTACCCACCATTCACTTACTCACCCAGAGCAACTTCCAGTCCTGCAAGCTCCATTTATGGTAAGTGCCCTATGCAGGTGGACCATTTTAAATCTTTTTTTTTTTCTTTTTTTCTTTTTTTGAGATGGAGTTTCATTCTTGTTGCCCAGGCTGGAGTGCAATGGTGCGATCTTGGTTCACTGCAACCTCCGCCTCCACCTCCACCTCCACCTCCACCTCCTGGGTTCAAGGGATTCTCCTGCCTCAGCCTCCTGAGTAGCTGGGATTACAGGTGTGCACCACCATGCCTGGCTAATTTTGTATTTTTAGTAGAGACAGGGTTTCACCATGTTAGTCAGGCTGATCTTGAACTCCTGACCTCAGTTGATCCACCCACCTTGACCTCACAAAATGCTGGGATTACAGGCGTGAGCCACTGCACCCAGCCTATTTTTAATCTTTTATTCCATATTTTTACTGTACCTTTTCTATGTTTAGGTAGGTTTAGATACATAAATACTTGCCATTGTGCAACAGTTGCCTACAGTATTCAGTACAGTAACATGCTATACAGGTTTGTAGCCTCGGAGCAATACTGTACCGTAGCAATACCATATAGCCTAGGTGTATAGCAGGCTGTACCATCTAGGTTTGTGTAAGTACACTTCTGCCCTCACCGATGAAATCACCTAACATGCATTTTTTAGAGTGTATCCTTGTCATTATGACTGTATTCTCTTATTATTGTTTCTTATGGCTCCTATATTGCTGCCTGGCTCACATTGTTATACACACATACAGATTTTGTTTACTCTGTTAGATTGTATATTCCTGGGGCTCTGTGCCTCACACAGAACAAATTCCCATTTCCCATTTAACTAGTTTTTTCACCTCTTTTCCTTTCTCTGTTAATGTCCTCATTCTCTTTTCAGTCACTCAAGTTAGATTTGCTGTGTCTCACATTGCAGTTCAGCCTGACCTCATTTTCATGTGGGCTGTTGCAGTAGCCTCTTTAATTGGCCCTTCTGCTTGCAGTGTTTTCCTTCTATTTTTTTACATTGTTTCTAGAAGTTTAAGATCTGGCATGATCTTAAAGTTTTAAATTGTCACATCCCTTTTCATAATTGTTCAAAAGGGTTCAGTGACTGACCAGTCCTTACTGAGTCTAGTCTAGACATAAGGTTATGGCAAAGCAATTGAGCTCATCACCTCCATGTTCCCTCCAAACCATGTTACTAGTAGTCTGTTAGACCTTGTATGTTATCTCTCTGTATGCTGCTTCTGCTCATGAGCTGTTATCTCTACCTGGAATATTCTTTTCTCACTATACCGAAAACTCCGTTTAAATCTATTCTAGATTGCACATAAATGTTATCTCCTCGAGGGCTTCTTTCTCAATCCTCCCATCTTTAAGGCTCAGTTATATAGAAATGTACTGAATTACTCCTTGAAAGCAACAAATAGCCCTGTGTTACTTACTGCAGTACACATTTACTGAATGCCTGCTTTTGAGAGGTGGTCTATTGGGCACTCAAGGTAGAGATAAATGCCTTAATCACTGTCCTCAAGGTACTTATAGTTGAGAGAAGTTACCTAGAGAAACAGAAGAATATGGTACTTACTGTAACTCTTCTTCCTGTGACTTAAGAAGATTTTAAAATGCAACTTTCAGAAGTTTTGTTTTCTGGAATTCACTAAGGCATCACCATTTTACTCTAAAAGGTATTACTTTTTTTAATCTTCCAAAGTGTATATGCAGTAAGTAATCATAACGAGGGAACTTCAGTTACTTTTGGGAGGAAAAAAAATCTTTATTCACATACCATGAAATTTACCTTTTTAAAAAAAAATACTTTTTTTTGCTTATTTGTAGACACAGTCTCACTCTGTCACCCAGGGTGGAGTCTAGTGGCACAGTCGTGGCTTACTGCAGCCTTGACCTCCCTGAGCTTGGTGATCCTCCATCCTCAGCCTCCTGAGTAGCTGGGACTATTGGCATGCACCATCATGCCTGGCTAATTTTTGTATTTTTTGTAGAGACGGAGTTTCATCATGTTGCCCAGGCTGGTCTTGAGCTCCTGGCCTCAAGTGATCTGCCCACCTCAGCCTCCCAAAGTGCTGGGATTACAGGTGTGAGCCACCATGCCTGGCCAAAATTCACCTTTTTAAGGTATACATACAGTTCAGTGATTTATAGGTGAATAATATTTCATTGTTTGGATATAACACACTTTGTTCATCTGTTCATTAGTTGATGGACATTGTGGTAGTTTCCACTTTTTGCCTCTTATGAATAATGATGCTCTGAACATCTGTAAACAGATTTTTGTGTGGACACATGTTTTCAGTTTTCTTGGGTATAATATATAGGAGTGGAATTGCTGGGTCATGGTAACTCTTATGTTTAACATTTTAAAGAACACTAGAGTATTTTTCCAAAATGGCTGCACAATTTTACAATCCCAGCAGCACAAGAGGGTACCAATTTCTTCACTTCCTTGCCAACTCTTATTAACTCGTTTTCATTATATACATTCTTGTGGGTGAGAAGTTGTCTCTCATTGTGGTTTTGATTTGCATTTCTTTCATGACTAATGATGTCAAGCATCTTATATTAAGCATCTTTAATACTGAATTAATGTTCCTTTTGTGTATGGAGACTTTATTGGACCAGAAGAGAGATAGACTTACTTTATAATGTTTTTCCTTGTTTTATTTGAGAATTTTTTTATTGGTAAGAACAAATAGTCATTAAATACTTACTTGTGTACAGGATACTCTTAGCGATATGATTTAAAAACACGTGTCTTGTTTCTCATTATTCACTGCTTTATTGATGCATTCAGAAAACTTGTTTTGATTCCCAAATTGTTGTCGATTTAGGCTTTGCTGGGAATTTCCCATTTGTTTGGTCAGTCTGAAGCACTAATAAATGCATGGTATTGGGCACACTGTGCTCATAGCACCCACTGATCACAAAAGGAGATCAGGGCTAACAGCTGCATTCCAGTGTGGGCCAGGTGAAATATTTTTGTTCTCTAATGCACAAAGCAACCTTTTTTTTTGAGATGGAGTCTTGTTCTTTTGCCCAGGCTGGAGTGCAGTGGCGCCATCTTGACTCACTGCAACCTCCACCTCCCAGCTTCAAGAGATTCTCCTGCCTCAGCCTCCTGAGTAGCTGGGACTACTGGTGTGTGCCACCATGCCTGGCTAATTTTTGTGTTTTTAGTAGAGACAGGGTTTCGCCATGTTGACTAGGCTGGTCTCAAACTCCTCACCTCAAGTGATCCGCCCACCTTGGCCTCCCAAAGGAGACCAAGCCTGTCTGGGTTACAAAGCAGCTTTAAACTTTGCCTGGAGTCTCCATGGGGAATTAGGTTGTAGTGTTGTATCTGGTCCCCTCCGTACCCAAAGAGAACAGTCAGACCTAGAGCTCTAGACAGATGACTTGAAAGTTCCTCTGTCATATTTGCCTTTGCATGACAATACAAACTCAACTTTTCAGCTAAAATTTCTTTAAAGTGAACCAGTAAAATATACACAGCCCGGCCGGGTGCAGTGGCTCACTCCCGTAATCCCAGCACTTTGGGAGGCCGAGGCAGGCGGATCACAAGGTCAGGAGATCGAGACCACGGTGAAACCTCGTCTCTACTAAAAAAATACAAAAAAAATTAGCCGGGCGCGGTGGCGGGCGCCTGTAGTCCCAGCTACTCGGGAGGCTGAGGCAGGAGAATGGCGTGAACCCGGGAGGCGGAGCTTGCAGTGAGCCGAGATTGCGCCACTGCACTCTAGCCTGGGGGACAGAGCGAGACTCCGTCTCAAAACAAAACAAAACAAAAAAATATACACAGCCCTTGCTTCTAGGGTCCAGAAAGCTTCTGTTGAATGTGGCTCACGTGAGGTAGCCCTTAGTGTCATGGTTTAGAACATCCTCTGGTGTCACTCATACATGTGCTGGAGAATTGACCTGTAATAGCTGTATAATCTTGGACATTTTTTTTTAACTTCTCCAAACCTCCATAGCTTTTAAGGTTGTTAGAAGAGTTAAAGAATGTATTTATAATGCTTACTCTGGTTCCTGGAACTCCATAAATGCTAGATGATATTATTTATTATTATACTGCAAACCCACATTCTTTTCTACTTTAATATTTCTGCCACCCCCAACCCCCTCCCTCCCTGCACCGCACCCTTTTTTTCTGTATTCCAAGTATTCTGCATTACTTTGGTAACGAAAAACGAAAGTTCAATAAGTGTTTGCTAGAAAAGGAAATAAATTTCCAATTGTTTTTTGAATAAAACTTCAAAGAACAATGTTTATAGGCAATGGGAAGTTAGTTATAGCCTGCATTTTTATTGGGGGAAAACAATTGCAAAATTGGATTTTCTCCACAGTTAGAAAAGCAGAGTCATTGCCACTGCTCTTTTCTCAGTGTTCCATTAGTGGTAGAAAGGAAGCCCAGTGATTCCCTGCCATGTGTCTGTCTGAGGCACAGCAACTGGTTTAGGATTTAAAGTAACCTCTTGACATGTACCTTTCTAGGCTTGTCTTCTGTTGTTTGAATTGAAAGGCTTGAGGATGACCAGAGGCTCTGTCCTATTTTTCTTCTTCTCTAAAATTCCGGTGTTAGCATGTTAGACCTCTCTTTTCCCCCCTTTTTACCTTTAGTGTGTCTCTAACCTTGGACATTCACACAGACTTTGTTTAGCTCTAGTGCTTTGGGGTGAAAGCCAAAGATTTTTGTTTTTTCCTGTCCTGTGTGAATGTTGCTTTATATAATAGGTCTATTTCTTTTAAGTGTGCAAAATAAATTTTTGTAAATTGAGCTATACTTAAGATATCGTTAAAGAACCATGAAGTGGCGCTTTGTGTAATTTGCCCTGTAAAAATCTTAATCTGAATATGCCTGGATTTCTTATAAGTTTTTCTGCATTTTAACTACAACCTGTTCATCATAATCTAATAGATAGTGGTTTAAGAGCATAGAATCTGTAGTCAGACTGCCTGGGTACAAATCCAGGCTCTTCCATTTAGCTACCAGCTTTATGCTTGGTTGTAGACCCTGTTAAGTGGAATAACAGTAGTTACTTTAAAGGGTTATTGAGAAAATCTAGAGAGTTAATACATAAAAAGTGTTTAGAATCATGCATGGCACCTTACAGGTATTTCTTAAATGTTTGGGGCTGTCATTACCTAGCATGGGATTTGTTTAGGACATTGTGCTAGATAATAGAGATCCAAGGAGGGTCTGTAGCAGGTTGCTGTCCACAAGAGGCTTGTGATACTTTGGAGGAAGTTAGAGATTAAAGACGAAAACTACATGTGGTCACCTGCGCTCAGCATCAAATGACTGATAGAGACAAATGCTGTAAGAGTTACAAAGAAGGAGTGGGTCATCAGGAAAGCTTCACAGAGGAAGTAACTGAGCTCTGCTTGAGCCACCAGTGAAGAATTCTAGGAAAGGAAATGGCCTGAGGAGAGAGAAGGGAAGTAGCAAGGTACATTTGGCCTGGTATGTAGGGTTAGAGGTTGTAGGAGTTCTTTCTAGATAATTTCTACAAGTAACCCAGGAACAGAGTTTGGTTAAATCTTATAAGGACATTGGAAGCCTTACTCTTTTTAAGTGGGGATCATCCCACACGCCTTAAATGCTGCCTTGCCCAGTTCTCCTCTTGCACCAGGAGTGAGGAAGGAGTGAATTGGGTGGGGGGGAAGGACGGCCACCTGGGTTCACACCCCCTTCCTCTGCTATATCTTTGCAGTATGACTTCTCTTTGGAAAAGAAAACCATTGAGTGGGCTGAAGAGATTAAGAAAATCGAAGAAGCCGAGCGGGAAGCAGAGTGCAAAATTGCGGAAGCAGAAGCTAAAGTGAATTCTAAGAGTGGCCCAGAGGGCGATAGCAAAATGAGCTTCTCCAAGACTCACAGTACAGCCACAATGCCACCTCCTATTAACCCCATCCTCGCCAGCTTGCAGCACAACAGCATCCTCACACCAACTCGGGTCAGCAGTAGTGCCACGAAACAGAAAGTTCTCAGCCCACCTCACATAAAGGCAGATTTCAATCTTGCTGACTTTGAGTGTGAAGAAGACCCATTTGATAATCTGGAGTTAAAAACTATTGATGAGAAGGAAGAGCTGAGAAATATTCTGGTAGGAACCACTGGACCCATTATGGCTCAGTTATTGGACAATAACTTGCCCAGGGGAGGCTCTGGGTCCGTGTTACAGGATGAGGAGGTCCTGGCATCCTTGGAACGGGCGACCCTAGATTTCAAGCCTCTTCATAAACCTAATGGCTTTATAACCTTACCACAGTTGGGCAACTGTGAAAAGATGTCACTGTCTTCCAAAGTGTCCCTCCCCCCTATACCTGCAGTAAGCAATATCAAATCCCTGTCTTTCCCCAAACTTGACTCTGATGACAGCAATCAGAAGACAGCCAAGCTGGCGAGCACTTTCCATAGCACATCCTGCCTCCGCAATGGCACGTTCCAGAATTCCCTAAAGCCTTCCACCCAAAGCAGTGCCAGTGAGCTCAATGGGCATCACACTCTTGGGCTCTCAGCTTTGAACTTGGACAGTGGCACAGAGATGCCAGCCCTGACATCCTCCCAGATGCCTTCCCTCTCTGTTTTGTCTGTGTGCACAGACGAATCATCACCTCCAAATACTGGTCCCACGGTAAGTCTTTTAAATCCCCCGCCAACTCCCATATTTTCCTGAGGACAGGGATTATGTTTTTTCTTGATGTTTGGTTTTTTTC
>NW_016810459.1:524470-526241 GCF_001698545.2 Rhinopithecus bieti
GACTATTAAATATTATTATTAATACTATTAAATATTAGTACTATTAAATATTATTATTTATTTAATAATAAATAAATTACCTCAATAAATCAATTACCTCAAGGTAAGTAAGATCGTACCTTACTGTAGCCTCGACCTCCCAGGCTCAAGCGATCCTTCCACTTCATCACCCTCCTGAGTAGCTGGGACAACAGGCACGTGCCACCATGCCCAACTTTTTTGTATTTTTTGTAGAGATGGGGTTTCGACATGTTGCCCAGACTGGTCTCGAACTCCTGACTTCAAGTTATCTGCCTGCCTTGGCCTCCCAAAGTGCTGGGATTACAGGTGTGAGCCACCAAGCCTGGCAGTACAGAACAACACATTATTGCATTCTAGAATAGAAATCATAGAAGTCAAGAACCTTTTGCTATACCAGCTTACAGATTTCTTTCTTTCTTTCTTTCTTTTTTTTTTTTTTTTTTTGAAACAGAGTCTTGCTCTGTTGTCCAGGCTGGAGTGCAGTGGCACCATCTCGGCTCACTGCAACCTCCACCTCTCAGGTTCAAGCAATTCTCCTGCCTCAGCCTCCCGAGTGGCTGGGACTACAGGCATATGCCACCACACTCAGCTAATTTTTGTGTTTTTAGTAGAGACAGGGTTTTACCATGTTGCCCAGGGTGGTCTCGAACTCCGAACCTTAGTTGATCCACCTGCCTCCACCTCCCAAATTCCTGGGCTTATAGGTGTGAGCCACTGTGCCCGGCCAGGTTACAGAATTTTTTTTAATGTAAAAGCACATCAAGAGACTACTTAGAGCCAAAAAGGTGCCTGAGTGTATTGGTGGGATATCTGTCAGAGACCATAACAAGCCTGCTATTAGCTGGTAAATAGATATGAAATCTTGGCCTGCTTTACAAGTCCCAGTAATAGCATTCTTGGTCAATGATAGTCTGTGGGAATGCTGCTTTTGTCAGAGAGCCCATAGCTGCTTGTAAACTTCCATAAACCTTGGCCCAGGTAAACTTGATAGAGTGCCGAACACCATTATTGGGCTTGGAGTGGACTTCATTCTAATTCCTTTTGGTCAGTTGTTGAACTCTGGTCAGCACTGTACTTCTTCCTTTTCATGGTACTTTGTATGCTTTAGAGAAATTAAAAGCTCCCTGGAAAAGATCAGGGGTCCTTGGCCAACACTTTCTTCCTCTCATTTAAAGTTAGATTAACCATTTAGAGATCAAAGCCAATAAACTAACAGCAGAGCTCTTTCTCAAACTAGAACACTTGTCATTCTTTGACCAGCCTGAGTGTGGGAGTTTCTTTCTGGCCTATTCATCTCAGGATGGGAAGAGGCCTGCTTCTTGTTGGCTTGAGAATTCGCTGCCTTCCACCTGCAGGTATAAACAGAGCTGGAGTGTTTCTCTTTTTTTTGAGACGGATTCTAACTCTGTCGCACAGGCTGGAGTGCAGTGTTGCGATCTCGACTCATTGCAACCTCCGCCTCCCGGGTTCGAGCGATTCTCCCACCTCAGCCTCCTGAGTAGCTGGGATTACAGGCACGTGCCACCATGCCCAGTAAATTTTTGTATTTTTGGTAGAGACAGGTTTCACCATATTGGCCAGGCTGGTTTCGAACTCCTGACCTCAAGTGATGCACCTGCCTCGGCCTCCCAAAAATATTGGAATTACAGGTGTGAGCCACCGTGCCTGACGAGTTCTGTGGTTTTCTTTTCTTTCTCTTTTCTTTTCTTTTTTTTTTTCTTTTTTCTTTCTTTCTTTTATTTTTTTTTTT
>NW_016810459.1:528551-545259 GCF_001698545.2 Rhinopithecus bieti
AATACAGTTTTTACTTTATCATATTTTAAATTTCCAAGTGCTTTTTCTATTCCCTCTTTTGGTTTGGTGTTTTCATGCTGGTGGCTTTGGCTTTCTATTCATGTGTATGTATGAGGCATTAAAAAAATAACAGTCACAAAGTTTGTGTGTCAGAGGTGTGCTTGCTGATCATTAAGCTTCACTATAGGTTGAAAGTTAACTGGTTTTGCCGGGGAAGTCCCCAAAACGTAAACATATGAAGGGCTTGGAAGTGAGGGTTTTTCCAGAGAATTCTGGCTGAGGACTAATGTTGGGGAGCTGGTGTGTTGCTTTTACTTAATCCTTGTTTAAGTTCTTTCACTTGACTCTGCCCCACACTGTGCCTGGTGCTTAGTCCTTTTTGGTCTCTGGTTCCCATTTTCTGGAGACTATACCTTCTGCCTCCTGCACAGGGTGGGGATGAATAGGGAATGTTTCACCGAGGGCTTTACTGCTCTGATCACTGACTGTGTATCTGTGCCTTATCCCAGTATTACCTGGTGCTTCCAGAGTCTGAGCCCCTCTTAGGGGTCCTAATGGGTTGATAGACTGACTCTCCCCTTTCCTACTTACTTACTTTATAACTTCATTGCTGGCAATTAACATCCCTTCATTATCTTTCCACATTCTAAAATTTCATTGAAATATATCACACTTGTAATCCCAGCATTTTGGGAGGCCAAGGTGGGAGGATTGCTTGAGCCCAGGACTTCAAGGCCAGCCTGGGCAGCATAGTGAGACCTTGTCTTTGTTTTTTTATTTAAAAAGAAGAAATATATTGTCCACTGCTACCGCCTTTCCTTTTATTGCTTTAAAGATGAATACAGTTTTAATTCTTTATTTTAAAATTTTTATTTATTTATGTATTTATTTTTATTTTTATTTTTTTTTTCGAGACAGAGTCTCGCTTTGTCGCCCGGGCTGGAGTGCAGTGGTGCAATCTCGGCTCACTGCAAGCTCCGCCTCCTGGGTTCACGCCATTCTCCCGCCTCAGCCTCCGAGTAGCTGGGACTATAGGCGCCTGCCACCTCGCCCGGCCAGTTTTTTGTATTTTTAGTAGAGACGGGGTTTCACCATGTTAGCCAGGATGGTCTCGATCTCCTGACCTCGTGATCCACCTGCCTCGGCCTCCCAAAGTGCTGGGGATTACAGGCTTGAGCCACTGCGCCCGGCCCCAAAATTTTATTTATTTTTTTGAGACAGGGTCTTACTCTGCAATCGCGGCTCACTGCAGCCTTGACCTCCTGGGCTCAAGTGATTCTCCTGCCTCAGCCTTCTTGAGTAGCTGGGACTACAGGCATGTGCCACCACACCTGGCTAACTTTTGTTTTTTGTAGAGATGGGTCTTAACTGTGTTGTCCAGGCTGGTCTTGAAATCCTCAGCTTAAGCAGTCCTTCTTCCTCAGCCTCCCAAAGTGCTGGGATTATAGGCATGAGCCATTGTGCCTGGCCTTAGTTTGTGATCATTTTAGTGGGCTTTTGGGAAGAAGAGATGGTAAAGACATTTGATCATTTTAGTGTGTTAAATGAAATTCTCCCTTTGAAAATTCTAATGGACTTCAATTTATTCCACAACTGTTGATGAAGACCAGTAAGTGTAAAGTCAAGAGCCAAGCCCTGGGGGATTTAGAAATGGGCATGACATGGTAACTGACTTCTGCAAGCTCACATTAATGTAATGTGGTAAGTACTTTGCCAGCAGCGTGCCCAAAGCTCTGTGGGACCGCAGGTGGCAGTGTGCCTGTTGAGTTGTGCACACATTAGCAGTGGGAAAAGGAGGTGTATGGAAAGACTTGGTAGAAGCTGTCTTGAGGTTATGCTTGAGGGCTGCATAGGTATAGAAAGGACTGCCACCTTCTGAGGCCTGAGAGCATGCTCAGACTCTTCAGAAGCTGGAGCACTAATAGTTGTCTCCTCTCACAAACTTACTTTCCCTCACTCATATTTAATTTGGAAAGATTTCACAATAATTCCTCATTTTTGTCTAGTTCTACTTGGTTACAAATATGGAGCACTTCAGTCATCGAGTATGAAAATCCCTTTTTATGCCAGAGTCCACCTTTGCCCCTCCAGGAACTAAATTTTACTATTCTTTTATTGAAAAAATAATGACACATGGCTACCATGAATGCAGATAATAGTGTTTAAAAAGTCATATCTATATTACTCCTAAGAGCATTATATATATTTGAAAATGGTACCTTGGAGTAAATAAATTTGGTGACTAACTGGAGAAACTAAACACAATTTTGATGAGGGATCCTTTCAAATCTTGTCTGTCTGTTTGGGGTCTGCTGAATTAGCCTATTGTCTTTTTGATTCATAAAACATTTATATGAAGGTGACATCTTACTTTGTCCCTGGTTAAGGAAAGTATCCTGTATTAGGATAGATGATTCTTTAAAATCATCCATTTAAAATCAGTCATTTAATATCTCATGCATCTTTTAAAAACGTATAGCTATAATTGTAGAGCATGTACAACTAGTAAATATATCTTATTTTTATTTATTTATTTATTTATTTAGAGATGGTGTCTCGCTCTGTCACCCAGGCTGGAGTGCAGTGGTACAATCTTGGCCGAGACCTCCACCTTCTGGGTTCAAGCGATCCCCCTACCTCAGCCTCCCAAGTAGCTGGGATTACAGGAATGCACCACCACGCTCGGCTCATTTTGTATTTTTAGTAGAGATGGGGTTTCTCCCTGTTGGTCAGGCTGGTCTTGAACTCCCGACCTCAGGTGATCTGCCCACCTTGGCCCCCCAAAGTGCTGGGATTACAGGTATGAGCCACCTCACCCGCTGTTTTTTCACTTAATTCAGATGCTTTAAATAATTAACAGTCATATGTTCATTATTTGCTAACCTAACACCCTGCGCTGGATATTTGGTAGGTTGACCCTAATATTTATTACAAATGATGTTGAGATGGATATATTCCTATACATAAATATTGGTTTGCATTATTATTATTTCTTTAGACTGGTTTCCTATAAATAGGCAACTGGATCAAAGAATCTGAATAGTTTTCTGGATTTATGCCATGTTTACCTAAAGATTACCAAATAACATTTCCATCAGTAGGGTGTGAGTACTGCATGTATGTTTAAAATAGATGTGATTTTTTTTTTTTCTTTAGACGGAGTCTCACTCTGTCACCCAGGCTGGAGTGCAATGGCATGGTCTCAGCTCACTGCAGCCTCCGCCTCCCGGGTTCAAGCGATTTTCCCACCTCAGCCTCCCCAGTAGCTGGGACTGTAGGCACATGCCACCACACCGGGCTAATTTTTCTATTTTTGTTAGAGATGGGGTTTCACTATGTTGGCCAGGTTGGTCTCGAACTCCTGACCTCGTGATTCACCTGCCTCGGCCTCCCAGAGTGCTGGGATTACAGGTGTGAGCCACCGTGCCCAGCTAGGTACGATTTTATTGACATTTGTAATGTGCAGTATTCTGGGTGTATGCTCGCATCCCACCAGCCATTCAGGAGGCATTATGAGAAGGGCAGGCAGTTGAAGAATAGTCCTGACTCCTTCCTGGCTGGGGAACGTCATGTGAGAGCTGGCATTACTCTGTGGCTATTGGTATTCTTTAGCCCAGGTTAAAGCCTGTCTCTAAAGAGGGAGACACAATCTTAGACCTGCCAAGTGGCTAGATTGGTGTGATCCAATCCCTGTGCCTTATTGTGACTCTTGTAACCTAATGACAGCCCTGTGCTTGGGCTGCTGAGTGTGCTGTGGGTGAGATGGTTAAGCACAAACAGAATGGGCTCTGAGGCCTATAGCCGTCCTGGCTTTCCCCAGCAGACTTTGAGGAGAGCATCTGATTATATCTGTATAATTTCGAACTTGCTTCTAGGACAGAGGGCTTCCTACCACCTAACCATGACCCCCTCCCCCCGAATAAAGCAAGAAAATTAAAAAAAAATTTGAAACATCTTCCCTGGTAATCTTGAGACCTGCACCAAGCTGTAAAAGGGCTTATGACCTTGTTCCTATGGTGGATGGATCCTTTGGCCTGGGAGTGTGCTGTCTTCGTGCCTTGGGCCTGATTTGTGATCAGAAGTAGTGGGGCAGTTAATCACGGGACTCTGTACACCTATCAGATTGGGGTTAGTAAGTTCTAGTGGCAGGAAGCAGGCTGCCTGTAGCTGGTGGGAGGGTCCCTAGAGTTGAGATTCAGTCTGTGGGATCCAGCCCGGTGTGGCTAGTATGCCTTCTGTCCCGGCGCTGTAGGATGGCAGCTTTGGCAGGAAATGAAGCAAAGTACATGATGTAGGGCAAAGGTGTGGAGTCCCCTCAAAACCTTGGGTTCCTGAACTGTCCATGCATGGGAACCACACTCACAGCCTCTGCCCAAGAGTAGAGACTTTGGGATAGATTAGCTCCAAAGTGGGAGTATTTGAAGTGCAGAATGACCCCTCAGAACTGATACTTCAGCCTGGGAAAGGGACAATTCTGGAGAGAAATCATTGCAGCCAGCTTGGACATAAGTCCTGGGGGCAGCCACAACTTCTTTCTTCAACTCACGCCCTGGAGATTTGGGCACGCAATGGCCTGTGGTGGTGTAGTGCTTTCTCGATCACCAAGGTGGGACGAGGGCAGAGCAGGACAGCCTTAGCTGCAGATGACCTCCCAACTTTTTCCCTCTCAGCTGGCACTCCCTCCTCTCTTTGTTCCTCTTCAGGATGTCAGGCCAGCAACCTGGCAGTTTCTTCCAACTCGACCGCTTGTCTTGGGGCTTGAATAGTGTCAGAAATGCCAACCCCTGGACTAGGCTGCCTCAGTGACTTATTTGGGGGCCCAGGTCTTCTTGCCTTGATCTTCTTGTTTCTCCACTATTAGGTCACCCCTCCTAATTTCTCAGTGTCACAAGTGCCCAACATGCCCAGCTGTCCCCAGGCCTATTCTGAACTGCAGATGCTGTCCCCCAGTGAGCGGCAGTGTGTGGAGACGGTGGTCAACATGGGCTACTCGTATGAGTGTGTCCTCAGAGCCATGAAGAAGAAAGGAGAGAATATTGAGCAGGTAAGTGGTTGATCAGCCAGGAGGGCAGGCTCAGACCTGTGGAGCTGGAGTAGTGTCCTCCCGTCCTAGAGCCCCTCAGACTTGTAGCACCAGCTCCTTTCCTGTGGGTTTGCGAGGAGAGGACCTGGGGCGTGTATTGGGGAAAGCCAGCAGCCTTGGGAGCAGCACTTCTTTTGGAAGCTATTCCAGGACCCAGGCCGAGAGACAGCTTTGGGAGAATTGAAGCTGTTCTCCAACTACCCCCTCTTTCCTTGCCCCTCCAAAAGGGGCAAAGCTAGGCTTGGGGTATGGTCAAATATCTCCTAGGAATTTTCATCCTGTCATCTATGCCCAAAATGTTGAATAGGGTACTGGAATGTTAGACCTTGGTGACATTTTCTGACTTGTGCTGTTTCTTACCGCCTGCCCAGGCTGTGGAGTTGACATTCTGGTAGGTGTGTCAGCTGTGGCAGCAATTCTTTTGGAAAATGCCTACTCACGTTTAGAAGGCTGTGCCTGTGTTCAATAAAGAGTCACTGGGGTCCTGTTGTGTTGGACACAGTCAAGGCACAAAATCAAATCCTATCCAGTATCTGACGGCCTGGGTGGGGCGGGGAGCAGACTTCACACACTCCAGTTTGTTGAGGTCTCTTGGAAAGTACAGCAAAGAGTAGCAGTAGGTGCTAAATCCCTTATTTCTTTTCTTAGATTCTTGACTATCTCTTTGCACATGGACAGCTGTGTGAGAAGGGCTTCGACCCTCTTTTAGTGGAAGAGGCTCTGGAAATGCACCAGTGTTCAGAAGAAAAGGTGGGAATCTTCACGCTTCATGGGAACCCTCTGGAAAGGAGGGACCAAGTAGTCCGTCCTGGTTTTTTCCCTTGGCCCACACACAACCTTTTTGCTTTGCCAGTGACTACAGGTAGAAGCACATAAAGGGCAGAATCTCCCAAGTATTCAGACAGGCCGAGGCCTGTGTTTGGGTTGGTGGTTGAAGCACTGGGTTGAAAACTTTAGAATCCCAGTGAAGGGAAGGGAACATTGGCCTGAGCTAAAAGCCAAACTTTTAGATGACTAGGGAGGGAGATTGCTGGACTTTTTGCCTAGACTGCTCTCTGAAGAGCAGCCATGTCTGGGTTCAGTTTCCTTCCTTGGTGGGAAGATGGATGTGGGTGGTGGGACCCAGATAGAGGTCGCAAGAGTAAGCTGGGACTGGGCTGACTCCTGAAGGTCGATGGCCGTCACCAAACCCGTCTGCGTTGGCTTCCACCACAGCCCACCTCTGCTTGCTAGGGGACCTTATGGAGACTCAATCCATTCCGCTTTCCCCCAGTCCCCCACACACATACTCTTTCACTCGGCTGTGCTGTGACCCCACCCTTTTCTTTAATCTGTGTTCTCTTCTCTCCCTTAGATGATGGAGTTTCTTCAGTTAATGAGCAAATTTAAGGAGATGGGCTTTGAGCTGAAAGACATTAAGGAAGTTTTGCTATTACACAACAATGACCAGGACAATGCTTTGGAAGACCTCATGGCTCGGGCAGGAGCCAGCTGAGACCAGGCCCTGCCTAGGTCCTGCCGCAGAACCACCATCCCTGGGAGGCCCTGCAGAGCCCAGCTGTGGGGAAAGAGAAAGGGCAGCTTCCAGATTTTCTTTTGGGGGTTAGAAGGTTAGATGTGGAGACTGTGCTCGCCAGTCTCTGTGAGCCTAGGCCCTGAGCTGGGGAGGTGGGGAAGATTCGGGCAGGTGCCCCCAGAACTGTCCTGGCTCCTTCCATATTAAACGTATTTGCATTTTGAGAAGTGTCCTTCCCACCTCAGCCCTCCAGAGAGACTACCCTAGTCTTTCTGGGGTCTTTATGTCCTCAGCTAAAGCCTGGCCTAGTTGCTGAGAGGGGCTGGGGAGATAGGCGGGAGGGCCAGACTCAGTGCTGCTGTGGAGCTAGGTGCTTCCCCCTTCCCCCGAGACTGGTGGACTGAACTCTAATCAAGTTGAGTTCAAGTGAAAGATTCTTCCAGGGTTTTATTTTTTTCCCTCCTAACAGAGTCTCATAGTGTTAACACTGGTTCTGCAATGTCTCTGAGGTGCAAAGAATGCACTTTTCCCTATGGGGCCCAGAGTTTGCCTTTTCTGCCAGGCAGTCACCACACTTCCCTACCCCAGCCTGTTTCTTTTGGCTTGGTTTGGACCACAGTCCTCTGCTACCCAGGATTTTAGAGCCCCTGCTCTAGGAATCAGTTGTTAGTTTAAGAAATCATTGGCCCCTTCCTAGCACATTGAATGGGTGAGCAGACAGGCCATGATTTAGTCGGCCAGCACTAACTCCACCTCTGTTCTCCTTGAACAGCTTCCCTTCCAGCCCACTGCTTTAGGATGACACAATGAATAACACCTAGTCATAGAAATCAGTCTCTTTGGTTTGTTTTGTATTATGTTGTACATCATTAAAGATCTAAATACAAAGGATATACAGTCTTGATGAATCTAAAATAATTTGCTAACTATTTTGATTCTTCAGAGAGAACTACTAATAAAAATCTAAAAGGTGTCTTGGTTTGATAACTTCTTTATTACCAAGGCTATTTTATGGGAGTGGGGGGCCATGTGGTGTATAAAGGGATTTCTTGCTTAGATTTGCTGGGGATAGAGTAGGACCTAACCATTTTCTGTTTTGGAACTTTCTTCCCACTTCAGACCTGTCCCGTTTTTTGGTTTGCAAAGGCAAGTCTAGACTGAGTCTTTTTAAACCTGACCCAGCTCCGTCCACAGACCAAGGACATAGGCCTTCCTGACTGTGGAATTGGGATAGGCCGGACCTTCAGGGGGATCACCCAGTAAAAGAGGAAGAAGCCCTTTTACTGTGAGCAGCAGGCATTTATGCATCATTTGCCACAAGCAGGACTGGATTTAAAACTGTCTCACCAGCTCTCAGTGATGCTGTTGTATGTGATAGAACAGGGTTCACTCCTAAAGTTTTTGTCCTTGACCTTAAAACCGTGCCATTGTCCCACTTGAGCTTTTGGCTAGATTGGGTCTTTTAAGGTTTTTAGTGATCATGTGAGGAGAGGCCGCAGTGCCCTGGGGCCGGAAGCACCAATAAGGATGCCCCCTGGCGGCCAGGTGAGGCACTGTGAGGCTGACAAGGTGGCTGGGCCAGGCTGCTAGCGTCTCAAGAGAGCCATTTAACCCTTCTCTTGGCCTTTTAATTAAGCCCTCCTTTTAAAGCTGTAAAAAGTTATCCTTTATCTGAAGGAAATAAAAGCTCCATAGTAATGGGTGTTCGGGCCAAAATTGTGACTCATGAATCTCCATTTTACCCAGGGTGGCTTTAAAGTAATTGGCACTTGGAGGCTACTTTGTCTTCCCTGTCCTGAGCTGCTTCCTGCTAAAAAGATACACAGCAGGCGGAACTCGGCTGAAGACTTGTGTGTGAATTCTGTTTCAGAGGCCTCAGACTGTTGAACAGAGCACTCTGTGCCAAGGTTCCCAACACAGACCCCTGAGAGGCAGGGTGGCTGGGCAGGGTGAACTGGATGAGGGCCAGGCTAGGAGATGGACTATTCCATGACGGGGCTGGCGAGTGAGGTGTCCCAGATAGGAGCCAGGAGGTGCCATGGAAGCATGAGAGTATCGGGCGTTGTACAGAGGCCTTTCACCCCCACCAAAGTCAGGAGAAAAACTGATGTGTGACACAGGCACCCTCTTCTGTCTCAAAACTGGATTGCAGGAAGGGAAGGGAGCTGTAAGTATAAGGCCTGTCCCACATCTGCTGCTGTTAGTGACACATCAAGTCAAGGTTTGTCCGATTTACATTTTCAAAAATGCCTCTAAATCTCCAAATCAATCTCCAAGGGCTGATGGGGCAGAGCTCACCCCACCCCTGTCCCCCTAGCACCAATGTTTGAGTTTGGGCCAGTGTTTAGTCTTCTAAGTCAGGCACAGAATTCAGCTGGTGAAGCCTCTGAGCTCAGCATGTTGTCTTCTCTGTCTTGTGACCTCTGACCTCTAGGCTACCACTGACCACCCCATCCTCTGATCCCCAAACTTAGAAACATCTTCAGGGTTATTAGACCCAAATATGTTCCCACAGGCAAGGGGTCAGTTAAGCACATTCTCTAGGCCCAAGGGAAAGGCATTAGGTTCTTCAGCCTGGCCCAACCTTGGAGGCGCTCCTGTGCATGGAACTGAGGAGGGACAGGGGCCTGGCACTGAGGGAGAAGCTGGGACCTATCTGAGGCCACATGGGGCTGGGGTGAGGCTAGCACAGGCAGGACCAGTGTGTGGGTTCTGGTGTGTGCAGGGAGGACCTGGCAGAGGCTCCTCCAGCCCCTGAGAGCCCAGCACAGGCTCCTGCAGGGCCCCCGCCGTCTCGGCACAGGGTCTGGCTCTAAGACGCCACTGTTCCCTCAGGGGCTGCGGTGGGCCCGTGGCAGGTGAGATAGAGCTGCAGCTGGCTCCTCAGACTCTGGATGCACTTGGATTTCAGAACCATGATTTCATCCAGCTGGGTCACAAAATCTTCAAAATCCTGAGAAGGAAACAAGGGACGAATACAGCTTTTGCTCTTGCTGGCGCTCTGCCAGATCTGCTTTTTTAGTCCCTCCTCTAGCAGGAAAGTTTCGGAACCCAGGCCACTCTTCCGGCCGGAGAACATGTAGGATAGTTGCTATGGCACAGGGTAGGGCCCGCTGCTCTGCATTCGAGACACTTTCCAAGCAGAGGAGTATTTTGTAGGGCAGAAGGGTATTTGGTAGAAATACCTACGTGTGGTAGGCAGCAGACTGGTCACTGTTAGTCACAGGGAGGGGCCCCGACAAACCACTTGGAAGGCAGAGCAGCTAAGGATAGAGGCTGGAAACATTTTAGCCTGGGAAAGGTGAGTGTTGCACCATCTCCCACCTGTACCTATACTCAAGATGTCTCAAAGGTGTGGCAAGAGGAGGCACGAGGCCTCAGTTACACGGTTAGTGTGTGCCAGGAGACCCTTTCCCCAGACACAGCCACAGCAAACAAGGATGACCATCAAATTAGCTGCAGGCTAATTCCCAACAGCCTGTGAATGTCCAGCCAGGGCTACTTACATTAGAAGCCAGCTGGCTCATCAGCGTCTCCTCCTTGAAGCCAAGCTCAGCCATTTCATCCAGCTGTTCCTGGTGTGCTCGGATGACCACCTGCCTGGGAACACCAGAGAGAACACCATGATCTTTCTGGCCTCCCAGCCTCTCCTGGGTAGCTTTCTGGAGCTGATCTCATTTCTAAGCTGACAGCTGCCTCTGCCGAAAATGGTCAAGGTTTTGACCAAGGCTATCTTAACACCCAGCTCCCCCTCACCTGTTCTCAGGAATTGGTAAGGAATTACAGAGTACCAACGAGATACAGGCAGGGAGACAGGGGCTTCCCAAGCTGTCCCCTGCCTCCCCAGTGGTACTGAGGGGCAGGGCCGGGTGCTGCTGCTCTTCCACAGGAGCTGCCCATTTCCCACAGCTTTCCTGCAGAAAGGCTCTCAAGGCTGTGACTGCAACTGGCATACTTGGCACAAGATGGAGCCTATTGCCTGTTCTGCTCTCATTTCTACTTCCTGTAGGGCCCGGGACCAAAGCAGAGGGTTGGAGCTAGAAGCAGACTGGCTCATCTGCATATCCCTGCATGGCTTCTCTTTGTCCATGACAAAACAGTAAGCTGCAGTGGAGGGTGGGTGCCAAAGGGGCTCAACTCTTAGGGAAAGTGTCCAACTTACTGTGCTTGCTCCAGGGTGGGCTGATGGAGTGTCCCTGCAGAATTGGGAGAGCAGCTGGGAACCAAGGGAGAACTTGGCCTTGCTAAGCACCTTGAGATCGGCCTGGGTTTGAGCCATGTGACGTTCTCATTGTTGCAGGGCAACTTGATCGGGTCTGTGGACAAACCAAACTCCTGCCAACCAAGCCTTGTAGGATGTTTTCTCTCCTGGGCCCAGAGCTGGTCAGTCATATCACTACTTCCTGTTCGTGGCGTGAGCGTAGGTCCAGAATGGGGTACCCCCATATGTATGGTGGAGAAGGCCTTTCCTGGGAAACCCCAGGAGCCATCCAGCCCTGTCTCCTCTGCATCAGCATCATACTGCTCACTACCCATATGTTCGTGGGAGAAAAGTACAGTCTCTCTGCTCTGGCAGGCCTCTCCCAGGTCTGCCTCACTGCCAGGCAGCTTGTCAGCTGGGTGCTGATGGATAGGTGATGGGGACAGAGCTGGAAGATCACCACCAGGCTTATTATCAGGGGGAGATGATGAGAGCCACAGGTGCTCAGTTGCTGAAGACACTGGCAAGGCTGCCTCTTGATCACCAGATGGCACTGTGTAGCCCACAACTGGGCCCCCTGTGCCCTCTGCCACTAGACTGTGCATAGCCCCATCCTGGACCAGCTGCTCCAAGGGAGGAGACCCTTCATTTTCTGGGTTCTCCAGGAGGGACACGGTGAGGGGAGCCATGAGTCCAGAAGCATATTCAGCGTGCGTGCCTAACTGCCCCCTAGGGTCCTCTCCTGGGACAGGATGATTGTTTTTTACAGTGTTGGTCACCTGGATTGGGCCGTCTGCACTTACTTCTCTTAGAGGTGTGGTAACTGTGTCTCTTTCGTCTGGGGATCCAGGAACTGCAATGTGGGACAATGAGAAAGTGAAACCATCTTCCTCAGGGGATGGCAAGTTGCCCTCATTCTGCCCAGAAACCTCACTTTGGGAGGCATCCTGTCTGAGATCAAAGGAAGAGCCTCCACCTCTTTCCTGTCTATATATGAAATCTACCTGTGAACAGTAAGGCTTCTTTGCCAGGCTGTCTCTGCGAGAAGGCCCTGAGGAAGTAGAGTTGTCTCTGCTCCAGTCCACGGGCCCCTTCCTTGGGCTGCAGCTGTGATCGAGTGCTGCTCTGCTGTGGTTTATGGGGTCCCTGGAGTCCACCCAGCTTTTAGTTAGATCTTTCTTGTCACCTGTCCTGGGGCTAGAAAACAGACTCTGCCGTCTTTCTGCCACCTGCTTCTCAGGACCCTGCCCCCATGTCTGGTGCAGGAAGAATGAGTCTTCACTATTTTCCAGAGTGTTCCTTTGCTTTGTGGCCCTCTGACTAGAGACGTGTGAAAAAGAATCTTCACTGAAATCACTGTCATCAAGGTCCTCTACTTGGGCTCCATCGTGGTTTTCAGAGTAAGAGTGGAACAGAGAGGGAGTCTCATTCGTGAGCTGACCCTCGGGGGGCCTGTACTGGCATAAAGACCTTTTCAGTGGTTGGTATTTTAACTTCTGTTGGAGGAGAGGTGGCTGTTGGAACTGCTGGTGATAGAAATGCAGATGTTCCTCCCTCTCCTTCTGCTGTGTTGGGATATTTGTCCAAGCTTCAGAGGCAAGCCTAGCAGGCGTGCCCCTCTGGCTGTCTTGACTGTACTCAGCCCTGTGGTGGGCGTTGCCAAAGGAGAGCTCAACTCGCGACACAAGCTGCTTCTGTACTGGCTGCACGGTCTGCACTTTCTTGCACTTGGTGGACACCTTACCACGCACCAGGGCTTCTGGGCCTGAGGCCCTGCTTCCCCACCCAAGGGCAGTTTTGTTGCCCATTCGATTTTTCTCAGAGCACAATGGTGCTGACTCTTCTGCCTTTTTTTTGACCAAATGTCCAGAGCGCACAGTTCCTTTCACAGGACTGGCATGAATGACCCACTCTTGTGAAGGACTCCCTCTGGAGTCACCCCTTTTACCAGAGACCTTAGGTGCAGAAGCAAGAGGAATGTTGGGTGAGTGGCTGGTCAGAGGATGGACCTTCCCTCTTGTGGAGCCAGGGGCTGCCACTGTGAGTGACTGCTGAAGTCCCAGCTTGACTTTTTTGGGAGAACATTTGTCCCCTGACAAAACCCCAGGGGAGCTCTGAATTCGTTTTGGAGAGGAGTTTCCAGATGTCCGATTTTGACTGGTAACTGAAGTGTAACACTTAATGCCTTTCTTTAGTTCTTTGACCCTGTAAATAATCATTTTATGTTAAATGTGTATTTTCACACGTTCTGCAATTTTCTATAGCTTTCTGGGAAAACAAAAACCAAAGAAAAGTATTACAAGGATTGGGAGTTACTTCTTTACCTGGGATAGAATAAGAGGAAAAGGGAACATTCTGTTTCAGCATGAGATACCCCTCTGTACCTGAATGAAAAAGAGCAGTGTTGGCTGGCTGTAGTGGCTCACATCTGTAATCTTAGCACTTTGGGAGGTTGAGGCAGGAGGATCGTTTGAGCCCAGGAGTTCAAGACCAACCTGGGCAACAGAGCAAGACCTCGTCTCTACTAAAAATAAAAAAATTAGCCAGGCATGGTGATGCGTGTCTGTAGTCCCAGCTACTTGGGAGGCTGAGGCGGGGAGTATTGCTTGAGCCCCGGAGTTTGAGGCTGCAGTGAGCCATGATCACACTATTGCACTCCAGCCTGGGTGACAGGGTAAGACTCTGTCTTTAAAAAACAAACGAGAAAGAACAGTGTCTTCTCTGAGGATGTAAGCATGCACCCAACATTCCACGATCAGAAGAAGCCTTTTGGAAATCACCACAGCCCCATGTGTGGGACAGGCCAGAGACGCCAGTCTCAGAAGTGCACTGTGTCCATGCAGGGCCCACACTGCTTCCTGGAGGGAGGCCACCTCAGGAGTCCATGTCCACCACTTACCTGCAATTCTGCAGAGTCCTCTTTTCTGCAAACCACCCCTTTCAGGCTTCTCTGGGAAAATGAGTTCCCTCAAACCTGCTGGTACCTCAGGAAGCAAAACCTCCAGAAATACGCAGGCTTGTGCTCATTCCATTAAGGGAAAAATGACTTGTCTATTCCCAGGGTTTCTCAATCTTAACACTATTGACATTTTGTACCAGATAATTATTTCTTGAAGGATGTTTAGTAGCATCCTTGGCCTCTGCTCACTAGATGCCAGTAGCACTTCTTCCCAGTCATGGCCATCAAAAACGTCTTACTTACTGGGAGAGGCACATGTGACCACAGGGTGAGAGATGGAAGGGATCCCAGAAGATACCACAGTCACCCATAAAGAGGCCTGGCCAGGCAGGCAGAGTTGCTGGCTCTGACACCAACTCCTAGTGAGCCTTTGGAAAGATCCTACACTTCTCTGGGCCTCAGTTTATCCTCTAACATGTCTGGGTTGGGCCCTTCTGAACATACATAGCTCTAAGTGATTCTGCCTTGACAAGTCACACGTCTTCTATCTCTCACAATTTGGGCTGAGGCCAGCAGGAAGAAAACATCACTGAGCCTTCTACCCATTAATACTTCACTTCCCACTAGCCATTTAAAAGCCACTGACAGAGTCAACTCCTGAACAAGGGAATGTGTCATCTTCCTCTTGTCATGCTTGCAAAGTGATAGGGCCTACCAGGTCACAGTCTTCAAATGACTAATTGCCAAAAACAAGGCTATGGCACTCAAAGTCAGATCCCTATGTGTGTATGAGTGGGAGAGACACGTGCATGCACTTGCACACACACACGTGCAGATGTGTTGCACACACACACCTGCTGCACAGGCACGCACATGCCCACTTACACATAGCCTGCCATCTGGGAGCTGACTTACCGGTCAGCATAGCGCAAGGTATTCAGAGTGTGTTCAGTGGCCACGTGGCTTGGTGAGATGTTGGCGATCATGCAGGTTTTGGCATTGCCGATGAAAGAGTCCTTTAGGACCTGTCCAAAACAGAAGGCAGGTCAATGAGTGAAGTCAATTAACAAAGTGCATACTGACTACTTACTAGGTGCAGGACGCTGGGCCATAGTTCCCTTCTGCCCACAAAAAGGTAATTCACAAAATAAAAAATACAAATGGCAAATAAACACAGAAAAAGGTACTCATCACATCACCAATCCAAAAAATGCAAACAAACCATTTAAAAACCTGGTATTTTTAGCTCGTAAGATTAAGGGACTAATGATGATCTTCCCCGGTGAGGGTCCAGGGAAATGGGTACTCTTCTATGCTGGCATGTACCATGAACTGGACAAACTTTCCAGAGGGCAGTTTGGCAATATGTATGAAAATGTAAAAAGAAGCCAGGCACGGTGGCACTCACCTGTAGTCCCAGTTACTCAGAAGGCTGAGGCAGAAGGATCGCTTGAGCCCAGGAGTTCAAGACTAGCCTGGGCAACATAGCAAGAACTTATCTCAAAAAAACAAAACAAAACAAAACAAAAAAAAACAGGAAAAAGTATGTATACTCTTGGTTTGGCAATCACACTTCTAGGACTTTACCCTGTGGAAATAATTGCTCAATTGACCAAAAAAAGTATGATATTCATTACATTATTTATAATAGTAATATTTAGTAAAAATCTAGGTATCTATAAACAGAGAACAAACTAAATAATTATACACTGAATATAATAAAACCATTAAAAGTGATTATACCTGTACTCAGGAACATAGAAAGATATCTAAAGCTTATATCTTTGAGGGAAAAAGGTGTATGATCCCATAACTCCGTAAGCGGATCCATATGAGGCTACATAGGCAGAGAGATGACTAGAGGGAAGTTCATTAACATAGCAGTGTGTGGTTATCACTGAGGTCTGGGACTTTAAGTTATGTTTTACTTTCTTCTTTACACTTGTATGTAGAATTGGAATTCTTATGTTTTAATTAAAAAGAAACACATTTTCTGGGAATGGGGAACTTGTCTTAAAAAATAACAGAGCTGGCTGGGTACAGTGGCTCATGCCTGTAATCCTAGCACTTTCGTAGGCCAAGGCAGGCAGATCAGCTGAGGTCAGGAGTTCAAGACCAGCCTGGCTAACATGTCGAAATTCCGTCTCTACTAAAAACACAGAAATTAGTGAGGCATCGTGGCACACACCTGTAGTCCCAGTTACTCCAGGGGCTTGAGGCAGGAGAATCGCTTGAACCCAGGGGGTGGAGGCTGCAGTGAGAAGAGATCACACCACCGCACTCTGGCCTGGGCGACAGAGCAAGACTCCCTCTCATAAATAAATAAGTAAGTAAAAAATAACAGAGCCAATGTCAGAATCAGGACTAACCACCTATAAGTAGGTTCCTGGGTCCCTGGTTAAAATCATGTTTGAGAAGACCTAACCCACAGATCACCAACTGTGATGGGTAAGGTACTATATTCTTACAGGTTCTGCCCAGGTCCTATGGAGCCACTACTCTAGCTGCACAGAATAAAACTCTGCCCATGTGCGGGGCTGGCTTCATCCTGCAGCATACAAAAAGATCTTCACCTAGATATCCCTCTATCTTGTCTGTCCTCCACTGTGCACAGGACACAAGGCGAAAAAGAACCCAGGACACTCACAGCTGTCTTCACAGCTGTTTATACCTAGGTACACCCTCCCATGCCACACTTCCACAGACATCATGAATACTGATTTAACATCTACTGGAGTTTTCTGTTAATAAAGAGGCACATTTTGGGCCGGGCACGGTGGCTCAAGCCTGTAATCCCAGCACTTTGGGAGGCCAAGACGGGCGGATCACGAGGTCAGGAGATCGAGACCATCCTGGCTAACACGGTGAAACCCCGTCTCTACTAAAAACTACAAAAAACTAGCCGGGCGAGGTGGCGGCGCCTGTAGTCCCAGCTACTCGGGAGGCTGAGGCAGGAGAATGGCGTAAACCCGGGAGGCGGAGCTTGCAGTGAGCTGAGATCTGGCCACA
>NW_016810459.1:546321-550613 GCF_001698545.2 Rhinopithecus bieti
CTTGGGAAGAAAAGTGTTTTGGATCTCAGATTTTTTTTTTTTCCAGATTTTGGAATATTTGCACTATACTTCTGGTTGAACATCCCTAACCCAAAAATCTGAAATCCTTTGGGCATCATGACACTCAAAAAGTTTTTAATTTTGGCCAGGCATGGTGGCTTACGCCTGTAATCCCAGCACTTTGGAAGGCTGAGGCAGGCGGATCGTTTGAGCTCAGGAGTTCGAGGCCAGCCTAGGCAACATGGTGAAACCCTGTCTCTACAAAAAAAAAAAAAAAAAAAAAAAAAAAAAAAAAAAAAAAAAAAAAAAAAAGGCAGGCATGATTGCATGCACCTGTAGTCCCAGCTACCTGGGAGGCTGAGGTGGGAGGACTGCTTGAGTCTGGGAGGCAGAGGCCACAGTGAGCCAAGATCACACCACCGCACTCCAGCCTGGGTGACAGAGCAAGATCCTGTCTCAAAACAACAACAACAACAAAAGTTTTGATTTTTGAAGCACTTCAGATTTCAGATTCTTAGATTAATGATACTCAATTTATAGACAGAGTTCCTGGAAGGAATGTGACTCCTCTCCTTCTCTTTACCCCACTATGCCCAGCATCATGTCTTACTGACAGTGGATGCTCAACTGAATGAACAAATATATGAAATAAGGAAGAAATGAATGAATCAGAACAAACTCAAGGCTCACATTTCACTTTACCTGAGTTAGTTTGCTTTGCCTGAAGGGAGTATGGGTGTGTTCCTGATCCAGTGCTCGGATACATTCCTTCAGCTGCAAAGGGGGAGAATAACCACATCAAGTGTCACGTGCAAAGGGAGAGTAATAGATCTGATGCCACCTCCACAGGAAGCTTTTCTTCAATAAACCACACTCAGACAATCCTCCAAAAGGAAGTCAAAATGGCCTGTAGTTTCCATTCAACAAGAGAAACCAAGCTAGATTGGGAAACACCATCCTGTGCTGCCTAGCTGAAGGCCTCCCGGCTTAGAGGCTGGGATCCTAGGATTGGCCCTGAGTTGACGGCGGGGAACAGACAGACGCTGGGACCTACCCTCAGGTCCTAGAGTTCAAGCTCATGTGGTGGTAGTTCTGGCTTGCTGGCTCCCTTTCTCTCCTCACATTCTTCCCAACTGTTGATACACTTAAATAGACAAAATATCTACATCCACTTCCCCGCTCCCTGCTCACACATGCACACCTGTTGGTGTAGATTCAAGTATAGATTCAGACATAAACTATCTGAATGGGGTAGGAGAAATTCTAGAGTCAGAGCTAGAAGGAAACTGAGAAATCACCTAGGCCTACCCCCTCATTTTATTTATTTTTTTCTTAAATTTTTTTTTTTTTTGGAGAGACAGGGTCTCTGTATATTGCCCAGGCTGGTCTCAACCTCCTGGCCTCAAATGATCCTCCTGCCTCAGCCTCCCAGAGTGTTGGGATTACAACCAGCACTTTGACCACACACGTCCAGTCAAACCCTTCATTTAAAAACAGCAGGGTCTGTGGCCCAAAGGCAAAGGAATGTTACTTGCTCCTGGGTGTACGCCCTCAGTGAGAAGCGATCATTGGGCATGATGAAGACAGCAGAGATCTGGGTATGTGGACGTCCAGGGGAAACACTCCCATCAGAAAACAGTGGTGGGGTTGCGGGGGACAAGATGAGGGAGGAGAGACCCTCTATTTCTGAGTGATGCATCTAGGCTAAAAGATAGTAAAATAAAAGGAAAGGAGCTGGGTGCAGTGGCTCAAGCCTGTAATCCCAGCACTATGGGAGGCCAAGGCAGGCAGATTATTTGAGGTCAGGAGATCGAGACCAGCTTGGTCAACATGGTGAAACCCCATCTCTACTAAAAATACACATACACACACACACACACACACACAATTAGCCAGGCATGGTGGCACGTGCCTGTAATCCCAGTTACTCAGGAGGCTGAGAAAGGAGAAAAGCTTGAACCCAGGAATTAGAGGTTGCAGTGAGCTGAGATTATGCCACTGCACTCCAGCCTGGGCGACAGAGCGAGACTCTGTCTCAAAAAAAAAACAAAAAAAAAAAAAGAGGGAAGAAGGTGGAAGCAATCCCTTGGAAGTGCCACCAAGAATAGGTAGTTTGCCTCCAGAGTATGCTATGGCTGTTCTTAGCAGCAGCCATAGATGCCCGCAACTGCCCTACCACTATCCAAGAAGCTGCAGGCTATAAACAGGTGTGAAGAAATTTCCTCTTTTATTAAAAATCTATCCGGTATTCCCCAACTTTAGCACTGAGAAGATTCTCCACTGGGGATGAACAAGTAATCAAACCCTGCCCCCTCACAGACTTAAATTCAAGTGTGGCTTACAAGCTTTTTTTTTTTTTAATAAAAAAAGTTTGGCTCCCTCTCTCACCCTCCCAACTTATCCCTCATGAGGTCTGGAAAGAATGTATCTAGCTGGAGACTTCAGTTCTGATCAAAAAGAAGTAAATAATGTGGAGCGGCACAAGGCAGCATATACAGCTGGAAAAAGGAATGAGGAAGAGCTCTATGTACAGTCATGGAGTGATCTCGAGGATGCCATGAAGTGACAAAAGCAAAGTGCAAAACAGTGCTCAGAGTATGTTAGCATTTTTTCTAAGAAAAGGGGTGAGTGCAAACATATATAGACAGAAGAAAAATGATTTTACAAGGGGAGGAAGGTAACAAGGTTGAGAGTACAGGGATGGAAACTATAATTCTTTGAATGTGGCTTATTTTACAATTTTTACTTTAAAACCACGTAAATTTTTTTTTGCTTTTTGCTGTTTTTTTGTTTGTTTAAGAGATGGGGTCTCACTTTGTATCTTAGCCTGGAGTACAGTAGCACAATCACAGCTCACTGCTGCCTTGAATACCTAGGCTCAAGTGATCCTCTCGCCTCAGCCTCCCAAGTAGCTTGGGTTATAGGTGCGCACCACCACACCCAACTAATTTGTAAATGTTTTGTAGAGACGGGGGTCTCCCTATGATGCCCAGGCTGGTCTTGAACTCCTGGGCTCAAGTGATCCTCCTTCCTTGGCCTCCCAAAATGCTGGGATTACAGGTGTGAGCCACAGCTCCTGACCTAAATGTTTTAAAATAATTACAAAATAAGGTTAAATCAAAATAAATAAGGCAATTCTTAAAACCAAAACCAAACAAATTAATCTAACACTATAAACTGGTAGGCTTAAACACACAGAGAAGAATTATTTCAGGTGATTTGACAGCATAATATTATGACTGTACATCCTTAGTGGAATACAACCCAGTCAAAAGAAAATTGCGATAAAATCTTGAACTGAATTAATCATATTATAAATAATATTATCATTATTTTGAAATACATATATATTAAAGTAGAACAAATAAATATTGTTAGGAACTAAGATTTCTAGCATGGGAGAAAAAAGAGACAAATACACATTTAAAGAAATTAAATAAAAACCCTGTAATTTTATTTTTTTAATATTATTATTCATTGGTAAGTTTAGATGAGGTAAGTTTATTTTCTGAGACAGGGTCTTGCTTTGTTGCCTAGGTTGGAGTGCAGTGGTGCAATCATGGCTCACTGCAGCCTCAACCTCCTGGGCTCAAGCAATCCTCCCACTTCAGCCTCCTGAGTAGCTGTGACTACAGGCGTGTGCCACCACGCCCAGCTAATTTTTAAGTTTTTTGCAGACATGGGGTCTCATTATGTTGCTCAAGCTGGTCTCAAATTCCTGGGCTCGAGCCATCTGTCCACCTTGACCTTCCAAAGTGCTGGGATTACATGTGTGAGCCACTGAGCCTGGCCTGCAATCTTAAACTGATTTATTACTATAAATCCCACATATGTTTTTCTCTTTCAAAACAAAAAATAACACCTTATTTATTAGCTCTGTCCACTGAAAAGGCCCAGAAGCAAGGACTAACATAGTAGTGATAAGCACCCCTAGGGCACAAACTGAAGTCTCTAAATACCATTTCCTTCTCAAAAAAAAAAAAAAAAAACGAGGCTCAACCAGGTGTGGTGGCTCATGCCTGTAATCCCAGCACTTTGGGAGACCGAAGCGGGCAAATCATGAGGTCACGAGTTAAAGACCAGCGTGGCCAACATGGTGAAACCCTGTCTCTACTAAAAACACAAAAAATTAAGCTGGTTGTGGTGGCAGGTGCCTGTAATCCCAGCTACTCAGGAGGCTGAGGCAGGAGAAATGCTTGAACCTAGCAGGCAGAGGTTGCAGTAAGCCAAGATCGTGCCACTGCACTCCAGCCTGGGCGACAGTGTGAGACTCCATCTCAAAAAAAAAAAAA